>NW_011967234.1:1661813-1855609 GCF_000949405.1 Vollenhovia emeryi | reverse complement strand
TAACACTAAAAGTATTGGAAATATTTAATTTTGTCATTAGGATTTCCTTTAGAACTCTTGAAGGGCTACCCAGAACTCCCAATAGAACTGCTGAAACTGTTAAAAAATTTTCCTCCTTCGGGACTTGGAAATTTTTCATACTTCGTTTCGAAGAGTTCTAGAGTTCCTTATCAATTTTAAAAATAGTTCTGGCGAATTAACCTAAAAAAGTTAAATTTGAAACTTGGGGATGCTAACTTCACAAAATGAAACCTCGAAATCAGCGATAACACTAAAAGTATTGGAAATATTTAATTTTGCCATTAGGATTTCCTTTAGAACTCTTGAGGGGCTACCCAGAACTCCCAATAGAACTGCTGGAACTGTTAAAAATTTTCCTCCTTCGGGACTTGGAAATTTTTCATACTTCGTTTCGAAAAATTTCAAAGTCCCGAAGGAGGAAAATTTTTTAACAGTTCCAGCAGTTCTATTGGGAGTTCTGGGTAGCCCCTCAAGAGTTCTAAAGGAAATCCTAATGGCAAAATTAAACATTTCCAATACTGTTAGTGTTATCGCTAATTTCGAGATTTCATTTTGTGAAGTTAGCGTCCCCAAGTTTCAAATTTAACTTTTTTAGGTTAATTCGCCAGAACTATTTTTAAAATTGATAAGGAACTCTAGAACTCTTCGGGGTGCATTGAGAACTGAAAAAAAAATGATTTTTTGAGACATGAGGTGCCAACTTCACAGAGGTCCAAAAAATGCCTGGTAATGCCCAGTAATGCCGCGAATCTGTACACCGCAATACCCTCGGTTGATACATTTGTAATTCTATTGTCTACCGGTACACGCTGCACGTAATAAATTAACAAATGATAGCTTTATTATTTTTTCACAAATTCAGTCATAGAATTACGCTGGTAACACAATTCTGAACTATTTTTTTTTATTGAACTTGTTTCGTCTCAACTTCGTTCAATTGAAAATGGACAGATTGGCCACATTTTGACTCGGGCTGTGTATATGTAATAATAATCAAATATTCTCATCTGCCGCTAACGCCTGAATAAATAATCGCGCTAGTTGCAGCCTGCAAGACGAGAGTCGGTCGAAAAAAAAGAGGACACACGGAACGCGAGAATAAATAATTTGCTGGCAACTGCGGCGGCATATATTTTCGTCTCTTTCTCCCGCTCTGAAATTCCAATTCCCTCGTGCAAACTTTTCGACGTGTAACACCCCGTCTCGCATTTATCCGTCAGTCTGCTCTGACGCCGGACAGCCGAACGGCAGCAACGGGGGTGGTAACAGCGCTGTTGCGCCTGAAAGTTTTACACGTAACGAAGCAACGTACACACGCGCGGGAGGGACAGGGAGAGCGCTATGGAAAAAAATTGTTTTACACTTTCGCAGAGCCGCGCGCAGCCCTTCGATTGTCGCGCGCGCGTTCCATCGTCGTGTAATTAATCCGTCCCGGTCGTGTGAAAGTTTGATAACGCTCGCAAGGCGGCTACACCCGCCGTGCCGTTAGCGAGCGCAAATCGCGAATAAATCGACGGTGCGAAATTAATGCAAAATGGAGCGGCGCTCGTGTTACAGGATATTAAACGCGCGCGACGAGATTTACGCGGGCGCATCCGGCCGAAACGCGCGCATTAAACGAAAAAAAAAAGGAGAGAGAGAGAGAGAGGGAGAGAAGATAAAAGTGCCGCACGCACACCTCTCCTCTCTTTTCACGCGCTCGCACGCGTTACGGGGTTTTCGCGTCTCGCTGTGCGACACACACCGGGACACCGCAGCTCGCCGTTCCTGCCGATTCGGCAAAACCGAGCGTGGCACGTGCGCGCCACGGCTTTGCAAACTATCACGAACGGTTGAATATAAATGCAAAATCGGGTCGTCGTCCCGTTGGGCGCACACGACATACAATGCGGCGAGAGGTAGAAAGCAGAGAGCATGAAACGTTGGCGTACATACACACAGGCCGGAAACAAACGGCGGCGGTGGTGGCGTTGGAAGGAAAGAAGAACGCGGTGGGTTTGCAGATATATGAAGAGGAGGGACGTTATTATCATAAATTTATATACGGACTCGTGTTCGAGCGATGACTCCTCGTGTGTCGCGTGATCGCGCAGGCGTGGGGCGCCGGGATACCGGCGGGCTGTAGCCTGGCACTGAGCCATCGCGATTCCCACGATTAAATAAACAACGGCCCCGAGGAGTCGCACGCAGCGAATGCAAAACATCGCTCGAGGACGTTCCACCTAGCGCGCGGCGCCTATCGATCTACTTTTTCGCTCCAGCTTTTTCACCCCACACCGTGGTACTTGGCCCGTTTGCCAAAACGCGTATAAGTGACTGGAACGTATGTGAATCGACGCGGGCGCGATTATAATTCAAAGGGTATTTCTCCGAGGGGCACTTAATCCCTTCGGGTGTGCTTAGCGCCGCAAAAATATAGGCCAATAATGTCACTCGAAACGTTCGACCTCCGCATAGGCGGTCGCTACGGATTTCGGATTAGTTGAATTACAATTGCAATTTATTTGCCGATATAAGCGATAAGACAGTTACGTGTTTCCCGTGCATTGCTTTTTTTTCATATATACATTTATCGCAGGATTCCGATCGCGGATTATTTTGCATAGAAATGAGGAGGAAAACGCGGAAGATAGAACGTGAAAATAAATGCTAATCGATAACGAGAAGCTTTCTTTATACTCAGCGAAACAAAAGTAGCTTGTATGAGAAATTGCATCGGGCCATTCTTCAAACGTAATTAGCATATTACAATCACGAGTAAATTAAATTGCAAAAAGCTTATTAATCCTGCGATCCAAACACAAATACCGCCGTTTCTGAGCGGGAGAGAGCTTGGTATTACACTGTATCCAAGTAGATATCCAATTACCCGAAACTTTCGGTTATCTCAGGATCGCGGCAATTCGTTATCGGATATCCTGCTTTTACGAGTTTGTAATCCGGTAATCGATCGTAGGCAGTTAATCTCGAAATATTAGGGACGCGATACGATATTATTTCGTACATATATATATATATTTCACGATATTATTCATTTACTTCTGTACAAAAATTGTTCCCCTGCAATTACCTTAATAGATGGCTGTATCGATTCCAAACAAAATGAAACGGCTGTATTTTGGAGATCGGCAAAGTTTATGTCGTACATTTACATTGAAGTTCAAGTCTAACATTTCGTTGCAAAGTAATATCGTTCATACTTTTGCGAAACAATTTCAGTTCGTATGTAACTTGCAAATATTTGACAAACATAAATCGATGATTTCAAACGATTAAGCTAATTGAATAATAAAGTAATGAAATTTACTCTAAAATTTACATTGTCATGAGCGTATATTTTACATAAACATATATAAATATTTAATCCCATTAACATAATTATTTTATACGATACACAAGACAAACAATAATATTTCTTAAGTGAGGACGTTGTCTTCGTCCTTTTCGCCATGCAATGTCGTAATTAACTTAATTAATTAAACTCCCCAGCAATACATTTACCTTCATTACTAAAGATATATGTAGCTATTCAATTAATTGGAGATATAACGGTCTCTTGATACACGCTCCGATTAAGTGCTTATTGTTAAATGTATCGATGCGAATAATTCGGGGATAAAATTGATATCAAAATATGTACGGCGGCTGAATAATTCAATGCAATAATGAAATAAGAGATCAATGATATAAATGAAAGATTATCCTGTACGGATTGTGACCACTTGGTTGCTTGTGAATAATGAGATATCTCTGTAAAATGTTACAGAGAACTCAGATTGCGTGTATATTTTAATTTTTTCGAAAAATAACAAGTATATATTTTATTTAGGAAAAATAATAAATGTCAGGTTGGATTTCGTAGAAAAGGATCAAGTTGTGTATACGCGATATCACGCATTGTTGGTTACATTGTCCCGTTAGAATACGTGTATAAATATCTAATAAAAATCCGATTTATCCCGGTAGAAATGTATGCAGTTTCTCTAGACACCCTTCCAGCTACTGTCTAGTATTACTGCATTCTCATTAGTTCTAACAATACTGCATAGAAAATGAACAAGAACTTGATAGAGTTTTATTTGTCAGTGCCGAAGCAGTTTTCCTGGTAAAAGTATATGCAGTTTGCTTCGACATTTGCCCAGTTATTGTCTGGTACTAGATTATTATGTATTAAAATTTTTTTTGTTTTGTTCCTGTTCACTAATTGGATTCAGATTTTGCGCATCTTTTATGTGCAGTAACTGTAAGAAAAGTTACATCTTGATTGGAATTCCAAGTGGTTTTACTTCTCAGTTACTAGAGAAAAAGTTAATACAACTGTCTAGTAACTGGTGGAAAAATGCATGACATTTTTACCAGGGTAATTGTATTTTTCAAACCATGCTTTTCCCGAATAATGCGTGGAAATCATATGTGCTTCGAAAGACACAACATATCGATCCGCCCATACACGCAATGCTGTGCGCGCACTTCCTTTCAGCAACCTTACGTTTCATCCTTTATTCTGTCCCCTCGATACGCCCCCCATCTTCCGCGCTTCATCGGGCTTTCCCTTCTCGCCCATCCATACCCATCCTATTCTTCCATCGTGGCTCGTTCTTCTTTTTTACGCGACCGCCCTCGCCGTTATATACACGGTATGCATATATTTTACAGCTCGTCGTAAAACATCGCGCCCCTGCCTCTCTTCCCCCTTCGCCGAATGGGCGACTACCACCCCCTTTGAGCACGAACGTTATCACGGCCTCTGAGCCGGTCGTGGCCTGTGCCG
Organism: Vollenhovia emeryi; assembly: GCF_000949405.1. Taxonomy (NCBI): domain Eukaryota; kingdom Metazoa; phylum Arthropoda; class Insecta; order Hymenoptera; family Formicidae; genus Vollenhovia; species Vollenhovia emeryi. Next base: position 1,850,817 of record NW_011967234.1, on the reverse strand, counting down.
GCTGGCTATAAACCGTCGAGAGATAACCATCGAGATACGAAATGCGTGTCCGCGCGTAAAAGTTGCGTACGAACGCCGCACTGGCACCTATCGAGAGATTTACGGTATTTATGTAATCGGGCTCTTTTGTACAGCATCCGGGTGGGCGAGCCCAACATGTGATATAGCTGAACCAATTGCCGGCGGAGCGAATGATTATTTCGATCCGGGATCGTGTAACGCACGGGAGAGAGGGAGAGAGAGAGAGAGAGAGATAGCACGATTAAAATGACGAAATGCAAAATGCTAATTGAAAACTGAAAGAGTCATACCTGAGATTCATGTCTCTCTATCTATGCATTACAATGCAAATCTGTGCGACGCGAAAGCCACATATATGCATTCAATGTCATTTCGTTTACATTTAAAAACGCATTATATATTAAAAGGAGAAATAATTCCTCTCTCGCGTATAAATATATAATAAAGTATATAATGAAGACAAATTAAAAGACATTTAATCAACGGGTATATAAGTAAAATTAAATATGCGAAAATTTTAGATATTAATAATAAATAATGCACAAGCATTTTTACATGAAAGATAACACTATAGGTATATACTTTTATCGTAGCGAGTTGTCAGTTCGAAAAGCGTTATGGCCGTATAATTTTATATCAGAAATATTATCCAATTTCTTAAAGTTATGTTTTATGAACGATAGGAAGGGATACATTTCCTTTAAAGTCCCCCTGCTTGTTTACGATTCCGCTGGGAGCCCGCAAAATGATTAATTTCAGGCTTTGAAACCACATCAGTCACCTTTGCCGTAAGAAATCTCGTTCGGGCGTGCAAGACGGAATTTTCGAATTTAATTAATGTATTTCCCGCGTGGGAGGCTTCCCCATCTTATAGCAACGTTATATCTTCAGTTATGCGTAAATATAGTATTATAGGGACCCCGTTGGCTTTATGCCGTTTTAACGCGAGTTCACAGGGCGAAAACGCCGTTCAGTCCCGCAAAAGCCAAGAGCCGCGTGATGGCGATCGTCGTTATCGTTATGGTCGCGGAATTATATATCGTCGTCGAGAAGAGAAATCCTCTCGAAACGCGGTTTTACCGAAGCGAGGGATAATGGACGGAGAATTTAGCGGTAAGCAAAAGAGGAAACCCGACGGAATCGTTAGAGTAATAAGGAGAGTTGGTCCGGGACAAGGTTAACGACAAGCTCAGCTGCGACGCGACCCCGAGAGCGAGAGTCGTCGCGGAGGCAGAAAGACGCTTGAACATTATTTCTTACCGACGTCTACAGCCCTGCTGATCTGCTGCGATTGCGACCTGAACGACTTCGCTAAACAAGAAATGAAATTGGAGTATAAGCGAGAGGTAACATCGATAATCACGGTATAATGTTTGAGCAACAACGGTGAAACTAAAATAAATCCCGAAGAAGGAAGGAATTACTTTGTCCGCGTAACTTATTTTCCTTGAGAGGAAAACCGCTGACCAAAATCTTATACACCAATGCCCAGTGGGCATTACTTTATCTCATTATCTAATTTTATTCTTATAATGCCCCAGCAAGGCCTAATGCCCGAACTAATGCCCAAAAAATGCTTAGTAATGCCCAGTAATACCGCAAATCTGTACAATGCCCTCGGCGGTTTCCCCCTCGATTTTTCTCGACCGTCAGCTTTCACAGATTTGTTGCGAATTATTCCGCACGTTACAGATGCCCCATTAAATATATGAAATCATTACGTTCATGTCGGTGCATCCAATCGAACGAATTTTGGTAAAAATCGACGCGGCGATAAAACGAAGCGCGCCGATGAATTGGAAATAAATTACCGCAGGCAAATTTATCCAGGCGCTGTAGTTACGTCGTGCTTAACACGCGGCCTACTCGTCAATAAAATTCAGGACAATCGCCGATAAGTTGAATGGATTACTTGCGTTTGATACTGCGTTTCGACGTGTTAACTACGCGCCGAACGACTGCAGAGTAAAAGCGTAATGCACATCAAACTGCCTATTGTCCGGCGGTCTGCCGGTCGCGGGTGCTACGATTAATAATTCCATTCGATAATTTTGACAGCTCGCGCGATGCATCGTCCGTTATGCATGCCGGCGATGGGCGATCGCGCCCGTACTTGCGTAAATCGTCGACGAGGGAATCGCAGCGCGCCATTTATCACGTGTCGCTACGATTAACACCGTCGCGTATGACGCGAGCGAATTGCAGATGACGGTATTATCTTTGGACGCCGGACAAACTGACGCAGGGTGTTGAATAAAATCGTCTGTCAGATTAAACGAAACGGATGTTTGTTCGTTCGTTCGCCGTTTCGTTTGCTTAAAAATACGCAGTTTAAATGTTAAACAGCGATGTCCGAGGTGAATTTTCCGTCGAAAAACGTAGATAATTCGACGTTCATTTTCCGACATCTGGAAAAGTCCGCCCAGATTTTCTTCGAGCTCGCCGAAATGTACGAGTTTCTACGTCTGGTAGCCGACTTTGCATAAAATCCCCGTGGTCGAATTTTAAGCGTTCATCATTTTTTATGTCTCCGTCTTTGCATATTAAATCCGCACACTCGCATTCCTCTCACATTCTCGGTATCTTTTTTGCGTAGCACCCCGAAGGTTCGATATACAAACATCAAGGGAGTCACGCATGACTTCGCAGACGAATTCGTCGATTCAGGTCGAACGTGACAGTACTTTCAGAACGACCGATGACTTGAACGATAACGGCAAATACAAACGCTCATCCATCTTTCCATCTCTTGAACGCGGGAGAAAGAATGATTATATTAATACTGAAGCTACTAAAGTATTTATCAACATTTATTTTGAACAACTCTCTCATAATTTTAACACAAACAACAAATGTAATCGATAATAGTCATTTTATGCAGAGGTCTCGTACTAGGTTCATCACAGAAAATATTCCAGTATCATGTGCGTTCGCGTGTCACAATTTTACGAATCGATCTGAAAGAAAGCGAAATAGTATACAACGATCATCGTGAATCGTAGGTATAGAAGAGCATTGAAGAGTCCCGTAGAAAGAATTGTTAAGACATCGTTTCGCAAGTGGCACAATACATAGTCATAGAAAGGTGGCTATTTGCGCTTTTCTTTACGGTTCTGTGCCCAATTCCTTTCCAGGCGGAAAGTACTGGCGTGCTTTTACCGCGGCACATCCTTCGTTAGCCGAATAGCAGTCGCCAGTAGTACAAGAACGTGGAGATTATTGCGGATTGCTTTACAGCCTCGTTAAAATACCGGGCAGCGTTATTACACCGCGTTAAAAGGGGGGAAACGCTCGTCTCGATCCTTTTGTGCCATTATGAAGGCAAATGAACTATGTGGAAAAGAGGTGGAAAAAGGGCGAGCCGTAACAGAGTCGGAATCGGCAAAATCGTCCAAAAACGACGGTGACAGTAAAGTGTTTTTAAAACGTGTCTTCCGTCACGCGAATTATTTCTCCTCGCGTTTTACTACCGCGTCTCTTGCTGGTGGCTATATTAAGAACACGTTAACGAGAACCTCCTTTATCGCCCGATCAACCGCTGTTGAAGCTGTGAAAAATATTTCCAACTCCACCTACCATCATTTCTTTCTCGGCCGCGCAGAGCCGAAGCCCTTAGTCGGCGGTTTTTTCGTAGGTTTCTCTTTTGCGCGAAAGCTTCAGAAGGAACGAAGAGAGAGAGCGCAGAAAGTTTTTCCGCTCAATTACTTTTCGGCGGGAGTCTCTAGTAGTTTGGATCTCGGAGAAGTTTGCTCTCCCACTCGTGAACAGACTACATATGATGGACGATTAAAAAAGGTATCGAAAGTATGAAAGTGCTCTTTCAGTCAGGTATATACGTGCACTAGTAAAAAGTTTTACTCGTCGACCATTTGCCGTTTGATATCAATTCGGTACTTTGCAGCAGGATAATAATAAGTTCCTAAAAGTAAGCCTCGTGAAATTCTTAACAAGAAAGAAATAGAATCCTTAATAGCCTCGTGTTATAAATTTATTATTAAAATCAATAAAGAAAAAATATATTTTCTGCGGTGATTAAATAAATTTTTTCTATGTCACTTATAGAGGAAAGTCTTCTATTATATTACGCGGGTTTTCAACATCGAATCTCACAAATCCTTTTTCGCAACGATTACACGCACGATCTAACAATGAATTTTCCATTGAACAGATTTCACTCCAAGGACAATAAGTTCATGGTGAAAGCAACAGATAGTACCTGTTTTAGTTTGAGAAACGTACGGCGTTTCTCAAACTTTTTATCCCTACGATCTTCAAAACGAAAAAACAATAAAATTAATATTTAACGACCCTCCTACAAATATCCCAATATAACGAAGCTATTTCGTTCGGTTAAAAAAACATTCGTATAAGAAATTTTTTATCATTATTTCTCCCTTGATATATTACCGCGATCCCCAGTTCGAGAAACGCAGGTTTAGCAGAAACCGCGCTACTTCATATTAGGAGCCCATCTCATAACCGAAAACTCTCCTCTAGATATTACAACAGAAAGAGAAAGCGAGAGAGGCTGACTAAAATTTAACAAACTATACTGAATATTCGTGTGCAAGAATGTGGAGATTAGTTTTAAATAAAGCAAAAAGTAGTCGATATAAAAAATTTTGAATAATGAATTTGGAAATCGTTCATCTACGGTGTTGAACATATCGTGCGATAAAGTAATGCGTGTAAGCTTTTCATGTTACTCTCGTACTTATCGTGCCTACAAGGCTGTTGATTTTTAAATAACGTAGATATTGCGTTGCACTGGCACGTGATATATGTATACGCATAATTACGTCGTTGAAAGTAATTGGCATTATGCATAAAATGCTGCAGTCACGTTATATAAAAACTATAAAAACGGCCTTTGAAATATCTCATTTACAATTCGCTTCTGTCGTAAAACTACAAAAATTATTATATATATGAACAGTAAAATATGTAAATCCACGAATGCTCGCAAATTTTTTAAAGCGCGCCAATGATCTTACCGTGGATCAAGAACAACTGTAATAAATATTATCTTATCAACAAAATTGCATCTACGTATCGTCATGTGACATTTCAAGAAGCATAAGTTCAAGGACTACACATCCAAGGATAAATTGAAAACTCTGCATTTTAAATATTTTCCCTGACGATAAACTTGCATGCCGATAATGCCGATACGTCACGCCCCTTACACTCTTCCTCGATATTAATCATCGATTTTAATTACAATTACTACACAGATCGATTGCGGAGACATATTTCTTGCGCGGGAAACCTTGCAGAAAGATTTCCCGTTATTCGCTTAATAGTGTCTTGCGGTTGACAGCACGTAAATAGCAGCAAGATTAATGATCGCTGAGATCTCTGTAAGGAACTTTACGAGAACGACAAAACGTGACTCGGTTGTCTCCCGACAGCAAGTAAATAATTTCGCGAAAACCTGTCGGCAGCACCGTGCGATTTCTGTGCGATCCTTCAAGGATCCTTCCTTCGTCACCGTTAAGATCGACGATGATTTCCTTTCGCGTTTATGGTGCATGGCGACTTACAAGTTTTTCCCATTATGCTAATATTCCGCACAGACCCACGACGTTCAACAGTATAACGGGTCTTCGAAGTTTCAAGTGGCATCTACATCGTTGCGAAGTCAAAATCGATAAGAACACCTTCCCTCTCGACGCGCGAATTTACTCTCAATATCGTTTTCTTCAAGATATCGCTCTGTGTCAGCACCTTCTCATAATTTTGGCGTTCTGTTAATCTAATTTGTTTTTATCCAGATTTGTAATAATAATTCAATTCAGTTGTCCTCATTCTTTTTTCTTTTAAATGTTTGATTATTTACTGGAACTCGTTAGAAAAGAAGATTGACAACTATTTTCAGGAGTCATCTGCTTTCATAAATAAATATCATAAGTAACATTTTTTAATCAACGTAAAACGAATAATAATCTTAATTTTAGGATCATCAATAAGTAGTTTTTACATCATGTGACTGCGGTATTTTGTATGTCTATATAAATAAGGAATAATGCTGACACTATTTTACCTGTAAAAGTCAATCAGTGGATTAGCACTGCAAATAGTGAACAGTTTACTGATTTACAGCTATAAGTACACCACTACGATTTTCAGATTTCAATAATTCACTGATTCATTTTTAAAGAGTAAAAAGGGTTTTCTAAAAAAAAAACATTAAAATTTTACAACGTGGTATATCAATAATTTACTATATCTTTTTGTATAATATTGATCAGTCAAATAATATCGGTATAATAATCATATCAACGTGCAGTATTAATACCATAGATATATATATTCTGGAGATTCCGTTTATATATTGCACAATACTAATTACATTAAAATTGTCTGGAATATTTATTGTAACAATAATTCCATGTGTGAATATATATATATATATATTCACAGAACGTTTTACACACACAATAAGTAGTAATCGATAAACTGAATCTTTTAATAAACCCTTTGTTTAATAAATCAGAACATCTAGATATTCGTCTGACAAAGATAAATTCATTTTTCCGACGGCGCGATTGACACGGAGATTAAATGCCTTGACAGCAAATATATCGATCACAATTGTATCGGTAAAAAAAAATGAAACCTTCCGGAACACGCGTGGAATCCATGTTGCTAAATATTTCAAGGACATTCGCAATATGGGAAGACATTTTTTGCGATCAGGACTCAGCTGCGCGACGTATCGTTTTCCGCGTGAAAATACCGTGTCGCGGGGATACATCCTTCATCGGTTCGGCAGCACTATATGTTTTGTCATTCGGTAACACGCGTGGCACAGCTGCGAGCGCGCCGGCTCGCTCGCGAGCGTGATCCGCCTGCTTAAAACACGGCACTTGACAACGTGGACGCCCGTTTACACGGTCGTTAAGCTCCGGACGTGTCGCCGCGCCATTATCGTGACGATTAGAGAACCGGATCGTTACGGGCTAAAGTTATTGCGTAACCACGGGATGCAGTTACGAGGTTTCGCATTATACGGCTATCCCCGGCCGTGCCACGTCCATCCCTCTCCCCCCGTTTTCCGGCCGACCCAAAATCGACGTCGAACATAGTTCTTTTGATGTACGATTAGTGCTGCTAATCGATTGTCCAGTGTGATTAATATCTCGCTAATGGTTTGTTAATTGAAAGTCTTTAATACCGAATAAAAGCCATTTTAATATTAAATATAATAATATTCTTTATTGCAATATGCAAAAAATTAAGAAATACAAGAGATACAAAGACCAGATAAAATATAAGAATCGGAATTTTAATAATAAAAATTTTAATATTATCTATCAAAATTAATAAAATTCTAAGTATAAAAATATACAATCTTTTCTCAAAATACAATATATAAATTATTATTAACAAAACTATATCATTATCATATCAATTATTCTCGTTATATGTGATCTGTTGATAATAAAATTGTAGATTAATTAAATTATAGACCGTTTAAATATTCATTGTACAGTGTAAATTAAAATTAATAATTGTAACTCAACGAAGAATTCTCGTCCGACGTAAACGAATATCCGATAGTTGCGATTTTGAGAGTGACGAATCTAATGAGAACAATGAGCCTTGATACTCGAAATAACGCGAAAAAAATTAAAAAATATGTAAGCTACCGTTTGTTGGAGGAAATCACCCGCGGCATTACCAAAGAGCACAGTGACGGCGCGGAACAATTTAATCTGTTCCCCAGAAAACAACTTGTCGCTTTAGAACGATTCGCAAGAAAACAGGGGATATAGACGAAAGAAAAAGAGAGCTCGCCGGGAACGTGTGAACCCGAGATAGAGTTTACGTATTTTCACGGACGGAACCAAGTTGCTTGGTAGATTTTCCAGTAACGCATTCCACCAACTTCCCTCCCTATGATCTTTTCTTTATCCTATCCTTCTTTGGTAAAATAACGCATTGACATCAGTCTAAATTTAAATTCACTTATATACTCACGTAAGATTTTAAGAAATTCATTTTGTCTCCTGTGTGAAAAATACAACAGATATTTCACAGTAATGCAAATATTATCTTTTTTGGCAATCACACTTGAAAAGGTTAGTGTACTTAGCATTATGTCGCAAGATAAAACTGTCAAGTTAAATATTCAAAAATGTTTAAATATGTGACGAAGATGGCGTAATATGATAAACTCACGGCGGCGAAGATCGAATGAAATCAGTGTCAGAAAGACTTTCGTAAAAATTCAATGAAAAATTCTAAGACGATATGCGCCTCAAAATCTATCGATCAAAGATAAAATTCAATTTACCACACTTGAATTTTTCTAAACATATATTTAAAAAATAAAATTTAATACAACAGATATCATTCTTACAAATACAAACATTCTAAAATATATGTTCTTTCTGTAAAGATATTAAATAAGTAATCCTTATTTTAATTCTGATGATGAAATTATAGTATAAATATTTTAACCTGCAGATCTTTTTTATATAATAAAAGGCAATTGTAAAATATTAAAATATCAATAACTTCAATTATCGAATTAAGGAACCTCCTCTCATAGAAAAGGCATGTTAAGTCGATACTCGAAAGTCTCAAAGTGTTGTAATTTGAGAGAGAGAGAAAGAGAATATTAGGTATATAATTTTTAACATATATTTATTTCATATTTCGTAGGCGAGATAACGAATTATCAACGTACGTCCTTGTTTTGCTCCCCGCGCGGTATCGTGCGACGTTACGTAGGTGAATGTTTACGTGAAGGTCGCCGCACTATCATTTGCTCGCCGAGCCTCGAGCCGGCAGGCAACGTCGTGAGTCGCTCCGTGTGTCGTATTACTTTTACATTACCAATTTCCGAAACGCGATCGCTATCAGTATGGGAATAAAACTCTATTAATTTGTACACCTTTATCAGTAACAAGTAACGTTCATCGATTAATTATTAAGTTCCTACACCTTGTAATTAGAAACGAATTGCCTGTTGAGGCGACGGCTTTTTATCAACGTACATAGACATTTCACGAGATTAACTTATTTAATAAAATATGATTGTAAATCGCGATACTTTATCGTGATTACATCTCGCTTACGCATCACGTTTTGAATTATCTGTCGATGTAATCTGTCTTTTAGTTTCGAGAAACGATAGAGAAATTTGCTAGTGTACGTGTATTTGCGTTGTTTGCTATACCTATTTCGTTCTGTTGTACTTCGTAGCTCGAACAGGCAGGAAGTAGAGACGGTTGCTACGTTATATCTCGAAATGTAATCAAGAATTATCTTACTTAATTGTTACAATTAATAAACTTGATCGTAGTGGGTGTTTCGCTCGCACAGTTTATTTCGCGTAAGGATTAGATTGTTTGACAATTCGGATTGTAAAATATCGTTTCGTCGCGCATTAATAACTACTTTACAGATGCTCTGATTCCGACACTCGCATCGCATTTTATATCGTAAACTTAAAAGTGATTTATTCATTGCTACTTTCGAATTGAGAATGCAAATTAACATACGAGTTGCCGGTTTGAACGATTTGCGTGACGGAAAGTCATACGACACACGAATAATACTTTGTGCGTTTCGCGGTATTCACGTCGCGTACGGGAGTGTCACGCGAAATTTCGCGCGATTGTGGTTAATCGTTCTCGCGAGTGAATAGTGTGTGAGTGCAACAAGGAAATTTGAGAGAAGGAGGAGACTTGCGAGGGCAACGGCGGAGTAACCGTGAGTGTTTTATTTTATATATGTGTATATTATTTGCTACATGCAAAATTAATATCTACTCTCTGTTCGTCTTATTTATTCAAATAAATTTGAATAAGAGTTACACACAAAAATATACGTTGAAAGCTTGTGGGTTTATATTTAAAAGAAAGAGATTTTTTAATAGTTGATAGAGAGTGAGAGAAAGAGAGGTGTGTAGCTCACGCAATGCTACGTTCTAGTTCATTATGAAATTATAAGAAGATCCCCCTTTGTGAACATATTTTTGAAAAGTACAAGACAGAAGTCTGATGTTTTAAAGTAAACGTTGAACTTAACGAGTGAATTCAATTAAGCGGAACAATAATGTCATGCGTAATGTCTCTTTTACACACCGAATTTCGAAAGTTTGTGTGGAAGAGCATCTACGTGTATTGCAAACGTGAAATAAACCACAATATTGATATCGTTATTATGATTACTATCGGCATGGGCAAATTTCATAATTAGCATTCACGAGTTCTAATAGAGAGCGATGCGGAAAAGAGTTGTACGGGCATTATATGGAAAATTCGTGTTACGACATGGCCCCATTTAACCCTGATGCACGGCAATTAGCATCAAGAAGTGGTTAGAAATTTTGCGCGCGTGCCATTCGCCAGTTAAGTGGCAAGTATGTAACAGTAAACGCTTGTTTATCAAGATCAATTTCATCACGAGGTCAACCGCGTCGTATTTTCGCCAATTTTGCGTCCAATTATTTTCCGCAGCTTTGTTGCAACCTGACATTTGAGTACCCTCGTATTTTCAAAGAAAGGGTGTCACACTACAAAGCTGGCCTGGTTTCGCAACCACGCGATCTGCATCGTTTAGATTGAAATTTAACAAAAGTAGCATGCAAATCTTCAATAGTCGCGAAGCAGACAAATGGTCGCATTAGCGATATGAATTGCCGAAGGTATTGTCCGAATGTAAGCGATATCACGAAAATACTGTATTAACAGACTGCAGTAATTATCGTAAATTAAAGATAAACATGTTATTGGTGAACGCATCGAACGATTGTATTTTCTCTGCAAATATAAAGCTTATTCCGAGTTTCATAGATTGGAACATTATAATGCGTGAACGACATATCGCAGTGTCGTTCGTATTACTCATGAATGCATTAGATCGGCTATAATCGCGTATCATTTTCCTGAAAACGTGGCGTATTATTTCGCATATTCAGCCTGATTATGAAATATTAACGCAAAATTCAATCGTGCACCTCCGATATTAGCGATACTATGTAAGGCCCTCACATTAGCACTCGTATATGTCGAAAAGTTACGTGTTTAATATTTTAAACGGGGAACATTATTTAGCGGCGATGATGTATTAAATTCATCGATCTACACAAATTAATTGCGCGTTCAATGATTCCGTTATCTACTTCGTTTAATGTTTGGAGTGAATAAAGCGCGAACGCGCGTATTACAAACTGAATTGGAATTATTTATCCGCAGCACGTACAAGTGCTCCATTTCGACATTTGTAATTACATACCCATGAAAGAAGAAATGCATAATTTCCGTCGAAATGTCAACGAGAAAATTCAGACAAATTAAAATAATGAAACCAGGAATTTAAAATCTTTATTTATTCACGTCTTTCATTACGTTTAATCTTTTCAGCTCGTTTATGCGCGACTAAAAAAAAAAGCAAACACTTGCAATGAAAGATACATAACGGCGCACGAATTAAACGCGTTAGGTATTTTTAACTGCAGAATACATAAATCTCGACAACATATTTCCGAGAATTTCATAGACTCGTCCGTTGAGATTAATTTTATAATTGCAATTTAAATAATTGGTTTATTTTAAACGATTTTCGTTTATCGCCGCGCAATGGACTTCGCATGTGCTGCATTCATGCGTACGATGCCAAGTGCACTATCGACGGTCTGTGCACTTTCGTAATACCAGTATCGTCCTGCCACGCTTTCCGAGCATTCTCCGTTTCAATGCGGTGAAAGTGCTCACGCGCGGCAAAAGTCAAGTTGAATGGCATGAGAATCAAAAGCGCAGCGGCAAATGCGGTTAACGCCCGGTAACACAATCGTCAATGCAGTGTATCCTGCGAAGAATGTCTTTCACTGCCGTGCGAGATAATTTGTATATAATGCACTACGTGTTGCAAATTACGCTAGCTTCCACGTGCGTTAAGCAATTGAGTGTAAAAGTTCTTTTTCACATCGCAATTGTAGAAACTATCTTTACACATAATGTTACGTAAATGTGTACCTGAAAACGTAAGAAACCGAGATCAGAGATATTTAATGTTTCACATTTAATTTTAATTTTTTTTTTACTGATACTTTCTGATCTTGCTATAATGCAATGACGAAAGAATTCAAACGGAAGTGCGTTGCTGCATTTTCCTCATTTCTGAACGACGAAATTTCGAAGCACGTTTATGACGATGACGTACCGGCTGGAGCGAATGGCTGCGTGCAGAGGGCGAAGGGACCGAATTAATCAGACGCAGCTGGGAATGAATCGAATTAATTATTGCAATTACGGCAATTAACGAACGCCGACGGCGGCCGTACGTGATTCTCTCGCTAACAAGATATGCGCGAGTACGAAGAGCTTTATAATGCAAAGACTGTAGAGAGATTTAAGATGCGTTTGTGGAGATTTCAGAAATGTATTTAGGAGAGTAATATTTATTCTTGTTCTAATCTAACTTTTAAACCCATTACCTTCATTTAGCTGTCGGAACATTTTGATTATTTCCAATCTTGAAAACAACTTCTAAAAAATTATAAATAAATAAATATAACGAATTGATATATTGATTAAAACTTTATAGAGACAAAAGTTATTTTTATCAAAATGATATGCAATTATACATTGCTTTCTCCGCTGATTTAAATTTGACATACTTTTCTTCACCTGTTATAATCTTTATATATTAAACACTGTTTAAAAATTGATTCGTACAGAAAATTTCATATGCACTTTTGAAAACTCTTTTCAAAGTGTTCTGGTATTTGTGTGAAAATACAAAATAGGTTTCCAAATGCAAACATGTTAAAAAGCAAAGCACAAAGCATGTCTTAAAAACTAGATTAGTATACAATGTATCTTATAAATATTCCAGCAAGAGAGAGCAGAAAATATGAACATCTTTAGACCAGTGAAACAGAATACTTATTCGCTGTTTTATTTTTCAAGATAAAAGGACAATATTGACTCATGAAGTTATAGATATAAATGTGCGTTATAGATATAAAAGATTATAGCCTCAACGGTTGAATTGATAAAGACACTGTCACGAATTGCAGGTCCGAATCTTGACTGGAGTGATATTTTTCGCGTTAGTGTTTAATATATAAAGATTATAACATGAGAAGAAAAGTATGTCAAATTTAAATCAGCGGAGAAAACAACTGCATAATTGCTGTATAATTGCATTTTATTTTGATAAAAATAAATTTTATCTCTATAATATTTTAATCAATACATAAATTCTTTACAGCGATTTAAAAAGGATGCTAAAATGCTTCTTAGCCATCCATTAAAAGTTAAACCGATTATCGGATTTACTATTCTAAAAAGATGTGTTTCAAGACAAATACTCGATGTGCAGTTCACTGATTGTGAGGTGGAAAAAGTATAATATACAATATTCACACAAAAATGTCATTATTAGGATACCAAGATCTAGATCGGCCAAAAATAGAAAATATTTTCTAGTTAATAGTAAGATACGAAAATAGTTGCCAACTTAATTAGTTTCAATTTAGCAAATGTGCTATCGTCTTTCAAGCGGTAAAATCATTTTAATTACGAAAATTCATGTCAAAATTCTGGGTTATTCTATTTTGACAGCTCGAAATAATTTTAACAATAGAAAACTTGTGATTTTACAGACGTACCAGAGATTTCGGCTCGAGTTTCACGATCGCATATTTTAAAACGTTTAATTAATATTTTAAAAATAAAAAAAATAGTATCGTATAGAAAAGTCTTACGATATAAATGTATTTGACGACTGTCAGATTTTAAACTCAGGTATACTTTTACGGCAGCAGATTGGTAGATTCATTAATAAGGATTATTAATCGAGCGAATTATGTGTATATTTGTTCCAAGTCAAATTCATTCGCGAGCCTTCTGCTTACTTGCTTTTCAGAACACCGTTTTCTCGACATTTAAAGCTTCGAGAGGTATTTCCGCTTCCGTGGGCGAGTCTTTCCCGCGTACCTTCCACATTCCTTCGGTATTCGCAAAAGTCTCTTAATACACAGCCACCCCCGTCCACGGGATAAAGCGATTGCCGAAGTTCGTTACGAAGTTTAGCAATGAGAGAGTATTGTTTAAAAAAGGAAGACGAAAGTTTCGTTCATTAGCAGCGTAGAAGGCGGCGAGGCTGGTTCTAAGTAGATAGGAATCTACGTGATAGTTGCGCGAAGAGAACCGGGAAAGTAACGTAATTTCTAAATTTCAATTCAGACTGTATACATGTATATTACAATCCAACATCCTGTGGGAAATGGTTACGTACAAGTTCGTGACATCGACATGGACTCCGGGTGATCGATTTCCGTTGATTAATACGATAAACTGACGGCGCAGTAACTTACTCCAAGACTCGTCTGGCTATCACTATTCTGCAATTTATCTAATCCCGCAATTCCAATAACGCGAAAAAACAGAGCCATAATAGTATTTGACCTGTAATTCAATATAAAATCTTGCGCAGCTTACACGATCAACGCTTTTGATATTTTTTTAAACTAAAAATTAATAATTGTTACATTAACCTGAGCGCACGTGAAATTGTACCAATGATAAAAATATTCCATAATTCGATTTCCTCTTCGTGAAGTTTTTCACGAAAAATATGTTCAAATCGTACGAAATAGGAACTTATAAAGAAAAGATACTTTGTGACTAGAATACTATAGCTACAAATTTAGCTTGAACAACAGCATCGCTGATTTAAAAGTAAACTTCTGGCTAACTTGATATTATTATTGTCGATAAACGGTATTTTCTCTGTTTGTTATACAAAATCCTATATCTTTTTATAGCGTAGCGCTTTATTAGCGTATCGAGCCATATCGGTAAGCATGTTTAAATATTTAGGTATTATCCTTAATTTACGATTAGCAAGTGGAATTGGTAAATTTACACAAATGTCATCCGAAGATATTTCGGCTTGTTGCAAGCGCTGCACAGAGCCATAATAAGGCAAACATTTACCGGAAGAAAGATGGCGTAGACAGTGTGCCGATGAAGAGGAAAAGGGGAATGGGAGGAAACGACGGAGGGGGGGGGGGGAGGGGGAGAGGAAGAGAGAGGTATGTACAATTTACGCGTGCAAATGCAAACAACCAATTAGGGCGAGACCTTTGACGTAGAAACGGGCAAAGCTTGAGTACGCGCTCCAACATGGACTTGGTTGCCTTTGAAAAACGCCACCTCGCTAATATTTTATAAATGGCCGCTAGCGTCGGTCCCCGTCGCACGTGGCTATATATAAACACACAGGTGGCGGTGAACAGTAAAAGCAAAAAATTACCGGGCTTTCATGGTTTACGATATTTTCGACACTGTAGCGAAAAGGCGTTACGATTTGTGAAACGTGAAACTGGCTAGGCGTTGCAACCATTATTTTTCGTTACCGCTGTATTAATTCATTAACAGCAATTTAATTCGTTTAACTTTATATGTATTTTATAAACATATATTAATTAAAGAGAAGATAAAAGGATAAAATATTAAAATGTGTATATATAAAGGGTGAAAAATAATATGCAAATAAACGAGATTTTATTTTTTACAAGATTCTGTTTTTTTCATGTTGTAGAAAGGAAACATATAAAATTGAATGTTTGATCGAAGAACTTTGATTATTTATTTATTATTTGACTTTTTATTCGATATGAAGATTAATACAAATATTGATTTTAAGTAAGAAACATACTCTTACAACTTTCGTATAATGCTTATAATTAAAGCTGGCGAGAGAAAATATCTTATAAATCAGAAGATAAATTAAAAAATAACCCATTAGCACCTATAGAAGAAAGTTCTCTTCCAACGAACAACTTTATAATAGAAAGTTCTATAAAAAAAATTTCGCCCTTAAAGAAAGTTTCTCAACTTTAGGATTTCCCTAAGAAATATTATCAAAAACTTTCTTATAGAAAGCATTCACGCAAGCATACGGTATGTAAATTTGCATTCTATTCGATAACTATCCAATTGATTTCCGTTTTGCTAACAATGTGCATATACATTTAATGAGATATCACGCGTGATAATTACGTATTTAGGAGTGCTATATATATTGTATGTATATAACAGTGCATACAGAGTATTAATTTAAAGTCACATTTTATATAAATATTATTTGTTAATAGTAAAAATTCCATTGATAATATTTTTCTTATTTTTCTTTTTGCTGTAGTATCAAATTAATTCCATTTGATATAATGATATTTGAAACACTGTGAAATGACTTTAATAAATTTAAAGTGTGTGAAAATAAAATTTCGTTTAATTTGCATACATATACGAGCACGCATTTATATATTGTTTTTTGTTCGTTACCCCGTTTTTATACATGAATTAGAGATGAGCACGTGGATAAAGGGAGCTGGCCATGCAGCAAGCAAACTATCAGTATCACAGTACTTGTTTTCGTATGCAGAGGCAAGAATGTTAACGTTTCAGAAATTGTTGCTAACTGGAACCCGTTGATGAAGCGCCACTTGGGTCAGGAGCACATAAATATGCACATGGGAACTAGCACAAAGGGCACAAAATTACCAGACTCTCTCCCTTTACCGTGTTTTCTACACTTTCATTGCGAATGAGCGCGTTCGTGAGAAACTAGCTGACTGTGTGCCACGCGCGTTGCAAATTCATTATAACACGTGAACAAACGTTTCTGCACATCATGTACCAGATAAAGTTCTTACATTAGTGATAATATTATATTTAAAGACAATTTTCAACTTCTTGCCAAAAGCAATAATGCGCTTCAACAAAAGGAAATATTTTTACCGAGAATTATTAGCGTTAATAAATTAACAAGAAAATTTTTTCCGTTATTTGATCACAGGAATGTTTCCGTTTAATTGAAAATAACTTTATCTTGATTTAGCAACAAGTAATCCAGTAACGGTAATCATGAATCGTTTCGTGATAAAAATGTGGCGAATGTTGCTTTGTGTAAAACAAAACGCAACAATAATATGATAAGAAAATTTTCTTATAAATTTCACTTTATAGAAATATAGAGCAAGAAATTATATCCTCAGTTGTCCAAAAATTTTATATTTCCTAAACAGATGCTAGAATGTGAATATAAATGTATGAAAATATACGCAAAGGATATCATATCCTTTTCTGTAGCATTTATAATTTCCAATTTCTTTGTCGGAAGTGAGTATTAAGTCATAAAGTCTACGTATTTCGTATCGCAGTTATATGAGTGTGCAAACATTGATATGAGTGGCGAACTGGATTTAATTTTGAAAGTAACATCGATATCAATCTAGAACTTCCTACTTATTGAAGCGCAGTATTCTATTGAAAGAGCAAAGATAGAAACAGCCATGATTCTTCGAGCTCTCTACATCTGAAATAATCAATACCGAGATGGTTACTGCGCGCTAATCAAGACAAGGAGTCATTACACGACATTTAAATTGATTTATACAATTTTCAAAAGCGAATACGTCTACGACCTCTGCTCCGTTATATTCCGAGAACTCATCTCCATTAACGAATTCAAGTTGAATTGTAGGCTCGCTTCAATCTATTTATACGACTACTATTGCATGCAAGACTGGAAAGACAAATTACAGGTGTGGCTCAGCTGGGTTAAAAGGCCACACTGGAAGAGCAGCTACTGAAATAATCATAGGAAATTGAATGACAGGATATATTTCTTAAGTATTGAAATAAAGCTACGTAATGCCTCGAATCACGCAAATAATATAGACGTAAAATTGTCCAATTTTCAAGCCTGATACGTTTGTTCACGCTTAACGAACTGCCGAAAGTAATGCTTCAATCCTTTGTTACAAAGCGTTACAAAGAGAATTCCAATATGCGCAATTATATTGAAGACTGTGGCTTCTTGCGTGCCACAGTATTAACGTGGAAGTTCGCGAATAGCAATCTCTTAAGTCAAGCACTCCGTTTTATCTATTGTTACTGCGAAAGTTGAAATAAATTGCAAGCCCGTGATTTGCATACTTGAAAAGTGCTCGCGGGATATGCCCTACAAGTTTATACTTTTCTAAATTGTACTACTTTTGAGACTCGGCACTTTTCATTTTCAATAGTTTTATGTACTTTTTACTCTTAATCCGTTTTATGAGTTATATGGACATGAAGTATTCGTACTGCGGTATTCGATGATTGTAACCGGGAAATAAGAGCATACGTGTGGCTATGGATAAACCCCTAGATTGAGAGCTCCATTTCCAGCGTCGATACCGATGCCGAAATTCAATAAGGCCGCGTAACTGCGAACGAGCTTTTATACAACATCACTGCGGTTTCTCTGGCGTGCGGCCAAATTTTGGACGCTACACGGCGAAAATTTCGCCGCTTTCTGTGGGATGGTTCGCCAGCTATGATCTCCCGAGAGGAATCGCCCCACGGTCGGATTGCGACAATATCAATGGATCTCTCCTCGCCGGTTAATTCTAGCTTTTTTTTTCCATGTAGTCACATACGGGCGATACGGGATTAATTATCGGTAACGAGGAACCGCTATTAATTACAAGGGACAAGCAAGGACAGTCAAAATTCGAATACGCTGCAATTTGCTGAAAATTGAGCACATTTTGCTCAATTAGACGCTCAACTTAAAACTTCCACAATCATGTTGTTATTTAAACAAGGAGAGAAGTTGAAAACTTATTTCTAGCTCTTTACTTATTAAATATTTCATGATATAATTTTCTTAGATATTTATATAAAAATTAATATAACAAAATTTAGTATAAACAGCAATCATTTATGTATAACAGATGAACGCAGGTGCGAATACATCACAGGCTTAAATGCATGATTAACTCCTCAAGCATACATTTCTGTCTGTCCACGCATCTATTTATGTAAAGCAGATGTAACAGAAATTGATCGAATCAGCTCGTAATATATCCGGAAACGGAAAATGCATGCATGCACGCGTACGATCGCGAATTTCAACTATTTGCGGACACTCTAGTCCGTAGCGGGAGATGTGCAATGCTCGCAAGTGCTTTATCAATATAATATAACCGTATCGCTCTACAAAAAATGTTGCCGATTATAATCACCGACACAGATATCGCTCACCGAATCGACCCGCAAATACCAAGCGCGACCGAATACGAAAAACAGACGAGGAGTTAATAACCGAGGTTATCGAGTGAAACCGAGAAAAAGGCACGGATCACATCGCGATGTCGCGTGATAAAATGGCGATTCGCGCGGTAAAAGAAAAATATACATTTGATAAAATATAATTTAGCAGCACGTTTCGATGGTTGAAATGGCACGTAAAATTCCACACGCGCGTACTAATGTACCTATTATCCAGCCAAATGCAGTAGTCACTGCTGAATTTGGTCCATGTTGCACTTCCACGCGAAAAGGTAATTTTTTTCGAAACGTCCATCTCGTCACATTTTAACTTTCGACTCACTCGTTAATTAATTTGCTGTTTGCAGTGCACGTTATTATTCCACGCTGCTCGCAATTTTTTCATCCGCGAGCGAATCTGCTAATAACGCCGCATCGAGAAACACAGCAACAAAAATGTTATCCCATCAAATGAGAGTTTTCAATCTGCGTGATAAGTTTGATAGTGTATTGTTCTCATAATATATGAAGACGAACAATTTTTTTAATTAATTTCGCTTCGACGATATGCTCAGGTTTTATCGGACATTCTACATAATAATGCGTCGAGTGACATGTGACAATAAAGAAGGGTATTTTAAAATCTGAAAAAGAAAAATAAGGCATGTCACAGATGAATAAGTAGTACTAAAATGGACTTACTTGCTTGGTTCTTGTTTTTTTAAGAACCACTGTATGTGGTACTGTCAATGATGGACGTGTCATGCAATTTTTCAACACAATAATTAAAAAACAATTAAAAAAATTACCTGGCAAGATATATATATATTTAGGAAATAAAACTAGACGAAAAATGTGTCACAGTGTCGCAGATAATTGTTCTATACTTGCACACATATCGCCTCTGCACGAGAAAAGTGACAAATGAAAAATAGCAATTTTACAGAACTATTTTAAACCTTCAATCTGCATGCACACAGCTACAACCAAGCCGTAACCTGCTAAATTATTATATTCTCCCTATTTCTCCATAATGTAAGACTCGTATTTTTCTTTTAAACATTCCTTCTCTTTACTATCACTATTTATTAACAGTATACAATCTTTGCACTGGTCCTTTTCAGATGAAATTTTCGAAACTACACTTATAATGCTTTTCCGAATAAAAGTATGTTTTCAAGTTAATAAAATTGTATAAACGCCAAAACACATGTTTTTTTTTACTTGCGTCACTTTTCTCGTGCAAAAGAAATATATTTTATCAATTCGTATCAATATTCCTCAACACAATTGAGAAACATTTAGAATTCATATAATTAAAGCAATGAGGGTCAATGTACGTAAATCCAGTTAGCTGCAATATTTCTTTTCCTTCCTATCCGATGCAATTATTTCTCGCTTGTTAGATCGGAACAAAAGCTTTCGTAGGAGATATCTCTTATTATTCCGTTACACAACAAATGCATCCCCGGAAATTGTATTTCGCTCTACGAGATCGTGGATATCAGCGTGTTACCGCGATAACGCGTAACTAACATCGTAAATATCCGACGGGCATCGCACGTGGAAAGTGAAATCAACGAGATGCGCAGTGTTACAGGTCAACGCTCCTCCTACGCGTGCACGGATAGAAAGATCCCGTCGCGATGTACAAGTCCCAGGTCGCAGGTGTAATGGCATACAGGAAGAGGTGCATAATGACACGGTGTCGCGCGTCTGTACAACGCGACATGACCTTATCTCGCGGAAAGTGTTGGTCCGACTTTTACACGCGTACACGCCGCGGCACCGCGACGCGATTGTGTCAGCTTCAACTTTTGAAGCTGTTCAAGTACACGCGCGAGCATGGCTTCTACACGTTCGTTAGTACAATAACTTGAAATTGGAAATATCATTCTGTAAAACGTGAAGATGAAAGGAACAGTGTTTATTGTAGACAAACTAAAAAGTACGACGAGACTGAAAGGATAATGAAAAAGTGTCAAGTACACATTGAGCCAGGCTGTTACCAAAACTGACAGTGCGGTTTAACTTCGCTAAACTGTAAACCACTTTAATATTTACCGCAATTGTCATACTCGACGACGCGAATGAAAGCATATTGCAATATTTACGCGGGGACTGACTAGGTTGAAAAATCTTTTGTGCGTAACTAAAACCTTGTTTACAGATGAATACACGTCCAAGGAACAAGACGCGCGGTTAATGCAACGTAGAAACTTACGAGGGCCCGACACTCCGAAAGTTTCGCCGAGTGCCACGGAGGCATTTAACAACTGCTGAACTTTCAGTCTCGAAAGTTAAAAGTTGCTCTGTCGCCGCGGTCGGTACTTTAAACTGAATCTTATGCAATCCACGTCATCGCCGTGTGAAATGACACACTTCGGATGTCCGCCCTCGGCTTTTGATCATTTCTGCCCGAGCTACTCCAATCTCTCCTCCGCTGCCATTGCTCGATTATCTTTCGTGTCGTATAAAAACCTGCACGTTGCACGTTCGTTCTCACAGCATCCTAACAATGGACCCCTTAAATCCTTCTACTGCGCGAAGCGGTAGTGAAATTTCGGTATAATGACTCGAGTGCATCGCGCACTTATCTGGATTGCGCTTCCGCTCCACGTAACGTATTCCCGTACACGCACGGCGCTAAGAACCGCGCTAAGAAATCTTGGCGAGCTCAGCGGAGCGATGGAAATCCTATCCTACCATACACAACTGGCGTAATGCGACGGTATTCCAGGCGGGCTACCACGGGCCATCGCGAATCGTTAATATATGCATCATCCTAGGGACATAATTATACGTTCGCGACAGCAAAACACGAGAGAAGAGGGAGAAAGAGAAAGAGAACATCGCTTTATATACGCGCCGCATCAAACTTGGAGAACAGGTCAATGGTCTGTGAATCGCCGAGAAGATAGGAGTTCGCAATAGTCGTTTCGTAACGGTTACGTCGCCGCGTTGCACTTCATGACACGCCGGTACGCCGGGATATCCGATGATCGCGAGAACGGAAACGCTTTTTGAGAATATGCGAGTATCGAAACGCGACGTAACGCGTTCTGCAGTGCGCTCGGTGCGCGAGCGAAACGATTGTTTCAGAAATTGTCGCTGGATTGAGATGGCTCGCGCTGACGTAGGATTATTTGCTTTCATAATAATGGGCGAGAAAGACAGTAAGAACAATTGCTTTACAAGCCACTAGACACTTGCCGTTTGCGCAACGATAATCCTGTATCAAAATAGATGACTCGATGCAATTGCGGGGACAACTTAAAGGAAGAAGAACGAACTAAAAAGAGGAACAACTTGACGTGGAACAAAACTTTATTCACTGATTACAAGTCTCGTAATTTCCGTCGCGAACGTATAAACGAGAGAAACGCTAACGTACTTTTATTTATAATGAGAATTGAATTCAAGCTTTTGCTTCCAAGTAAAACGTGTCGTAACGTTGTACGATTCAAGTGAAACGATCGTTTGTTAATGTATAAGTACCACGCTATGCACGCAAAGCTAATAGCGATGTCATACGCTGTTCCAATATCGTGTCTCACATTAGCTACTACGGAATCGCCATTTGGAGCAGTAACGATACCTCTGCTTATCATGTTTCCAGCTATTACAGCCTTAACGCATTACCTTCCGCAGTTGCGGGAGAAGACACTAAGGGATGCAGTAGAGATTATCTGCAACGTCCCTAAATTTCTGTAGTGGTATCTCGAGAAGTAACCGGGGGGGTAAGAGTATCAGTACTTAGCAGAAAATAATACAAATAATAATAACTGTGCAAAATTCGCCGTCCGGGGTTCTATTACCGTAGCTCTTGCGAAGACATTATCTGGCAATATCAAAACTCGCGACGTAGTTTTCACGCTTAAACGATACGCCTCTCACGATTCGAGTAGTACCCCTCGGAAACGGCAAACGCGATCGTATATTCGCAAGTGTAAATGTTTAAGTAGCGCCTTACGACGTTACAGTAATTTTCACACGGATTAGAAATAACGTCGACAAGAGGCGGCGGCAATTACAGGATAGAAACTAACCCGCCAGAGAGGTGAATTGTACTGCCATTTTCACGACGTGAGCAGGCGACAGGTAACCTGGCAGCATCGTACAGTAACGAAAGTATTACGCGATGGTCGAGCTAATTTCTGCCACCATTTGAAAATTAAACGGCAGAGAAAATATTTATGAGCACTTTACTAAATTAGCTTCGCGTAAAAGATCCCATTGTGCGTTGTATAAAATACATAGCGGATTGGACACACCCACTATAAGCGTGACGACAAGACGACGCGACGTCCGTAAAAACCGTATTTATTTGAGTGAGTTGTGGACGCGTAGGCGCGCGCGGAAGATTAATTATTACGAGTAGAAGAAATTACTTAGTATATTAACCTACTTACACGTCGAATTCTTTTATCCACCGAGCGGGAAAATTATTCCTCCGCGACTATAATCTTGTTACAATCCAAGAGATTAGAGGATCGTACTGGAATATACTGAGAAATTTGCCTTATTTCATAGATATTGACGACAATTGCCAATTCGTTTTTCACGCAATGTATAAGAGGGAAAATTATTAAATGCTCTCTATCTTTTATTTTAATATCTTCATGAATTTTCCACGTCGCACGGAATCGGAAGCATCCAAATTCGCGGATAAATCAAATTAGAGCTGAACATTCCTCTATTTTCGATTGCTCGCAGGAGATTGCCGCTTAAGATAGTTAGCGGCAATTCGCTGTGCTGCGAGGTGAACTCGATTTGTACCCCGATATAGTCGATCCGTAACTCCGTAATTTCATGTCGACAAATACCGTTGAATTTCGTGAAAACACGTATGTGTACGGACTCACCTAAAGACGCTCTCGTCGTAAGATAGCAGAATGCGTACTGGCTGGCTGATGCTACGTTTCTTTACTTCGTGCGCTGGCTCGATGTGTACGCCGTGAATTATCTGGAAAACAAAGGCGGAATTTGATTAGAGTTTGCGTAAAATACCAGAAATACCATGTAAAATGCCGCGCAACTTAAGAGCTTTGTTCGTAGTTTATTAATAAATATATTAATAACGTAAATCGTAAAGTAATGCAAAGCAGTTAAAATTGCGATAGTGCTTTCAGTATAATTGCATTTACGCCATTTGCATGAATAGTGGAATAAAAACAGTGCTGAATGCGTCATAGGTTAGAACAAGACAATTTCGCTCAGTTAAAAAACATTCGGATAAAACATTTTTAAGAACAAAAAAGCAAAAACTCATAACTCGAAAAGTCTCTCTATCTTAAAATTGAAAAGGTCCTCCCTGTCTTGAAATTCTTTTCTTTAACTGAGCGAAATAGCTCCGGTCTATCCCATATCTGGAATCATAGTGACCCAAGTTTTTGTATGAAATTTCATTAATATTTTTCTAAATGATATATATGTTACCACGAGAAATTTGTCTAGTGTATTATTGTGTCACTGATACGGAGTTATTTTTATTCATGATCAACTAACTGTTTGTATAACTGATTTTGATACCGTCAGTTTACTTTTACAAATTGCTATTATGCTGAAATTAATCCAGTAACGTAAAAAATACATAGTAAAAATACATAAAAAAATAACGTAAATGTAACACAAATACGCTAGGGAACTAGCACATTTTCGTTCCTGCTAACTTAATTTATGGAATGATCTACTATGGACTATTTAGTACGTATCTGTTCCGTTTTTGGCTCATGCAATACGTAAATCTAAGGATAGACTCGTGTAAAATCAGAACGACACGACATATCTTACATTGACGGAATTTAGAATTTGGTATGGATAGAGATTCACGTGAATGCTCATGTTAAAGTCTATTCCGCGCAATAATTGATCGTCGAAAGTTGAGCTCGTTACTGACAGATCTTAATAGAAGATGTGCTAACTATATTGAATCGTGCCTGGTATTATGATACCAGCGGTGCGTGAACCTGATACGCTCTTCGGCGGTGCTTCAGGTTGCGAATTGTACGGTGCGCGGTGGCTGCAATCTCGCGCTCGCAGGAATAGCAGCTTGCGGCAAAGGCCGCAGCCGCGTTTACAGAGGTTATAAGAGGGAAGAGACAGGTGCATAAACTAGGTATAAGTTCTGGTTAACTTCAACACCGTCGGGCTTCAGTCAGAAGTTGCGAGCGATAGAGCCATAGAACCGAAAGGAGGTAATGGATAAATGGGCGTGAAGAGAACTTAAACAAAGTGACGCGCCCCAATGAATTGCATTGTTCACAACAGCGAGAATTCATCGACTAGTACATTGACATTTCGTTCGGAATATTTACGCGAATAAAAAAAAGTAACAATAAATCGATATATTACGTAAATCAAATTATTTAATAATACGATCCAATTGTGACGAGTTACAAGAACGGGGATTTATTGGTTTAGTATATCGATTAATTCGCGACTTTGTAACGAGTTTTCGCCACAAGGAGGATCTGACTGGCGGATGGACCCGACACTTGGTTTAATAGAGCCCCATGTAATCGAGGAAGGTCACCGTTGCCTCGTCGCAATGGGCTTGCTTGTTAGAAATGCAATTATGCGAAGATCCACGTTAAGTTTTAATCCGATCCACTTTTATACTTGCGGAGAGTTTGCGTCCTGCGCGGAAAGCTTCTTAGTGATAATGCGATATCTTAAGAGGATAGGAGTGGCATTAACTGCGCCAGCCAAGGAGCGGAGAGGACCACGAAGACCGGATCGAAGGTCGAAGTTAAGATGCAGCGGCGCTCGAGTATCACGTATATAGAAGATAACGGTAGCTAAACCACGCGCACTCCATCGTAACTTACAAACCACTCTAGCGAATAGTGCTCTCTTAATTATCAAACTTTAGACCGCTCCTAATTTCTATCCTTATATCCATGGTCTATTCAGTAATACGATGGTATGCGCGTGCCAATGTACACCCCCAAGAGCTACCTATAATAGCATAGATTTTCCACAACACCATGCTAAAGTATTGGAATATTTAATCTGCATATTTACTACACGTGCAGCCGTGTTAAATCAATAAACTAAAAATTTTACATAATAATTAATTTCAGTTCCTAATGTCATACACATTTTCGTAAAATTAATTAAAATAGACATTAATTACGTACATTTTAATTAGGTTAATGTTCATTTAATTTAACGTTCATTAAATTAAATTAAACTTTGAGTGTCTATATAAGTTTTAAAATATGTTGTTTATTACACGCATATTATATTAATAAGATAGCGATAATGTAAACATAATTATTGATAATGATGATCAGTGAAATATTAATTTCACGATACTGTTACATGCGCATATGTTGCATCTGCGTTGAAAACGAAATCAATAAATGTATTTAGTACAATGGCATTACCATCAGTCCAATTACCCGAGGACTAATGGAAAGGAAATGCCAAGATTAAGCAAGTGGACAGTTGAGGTGGTATGGTGGAAAACAAGAAGATAGAGGTCTACAAATATCCCGCAGTGAAATTCCATAAGCCTCATCCATCTTGGTTATTGACCTTAATTCAAGACCAGCCAGTCGGCATTAAGATGATTTCCACAGAGAATCGATATTTTCCAGTGCTACGTCCACTGGGCGAAGGATAGAATGATGGAAACGGTGCTAGCTGCATGAAGCGATATTATTAAAGTGGTTACAGTTGTTTAATAGTCCGAGAAATGTCATTCCTAAAATAATCAGAGGAAGTGCTCGAATAGAAAATTAAAAGACAAAAGGAGAGACATAATATGCACAAAGACGCACGTCCGCGCAGTAATAAATGTAAAATGATATTTTTAAAGAACGCTACACCCACGTAACCGTAAAAAAATTGAAGAAACGTTTACAGTATTGCAATCGTTCTATATGCTGTCCAGAAAGGGATATAATTCATTTTTGTTTTGCGGTAAAAGTTTGCTACCGCATATTTATTTGACAAGACCGCCTATCGATATCCGTCTTCAAAATCTTGTGCGATGATGTATTGGTCAAGGATAGGAACACTAAAAGGATTGATCGTTTATGATTCACTTCGAAGACTTGCCTGTTATTTTCGGAGGAATAGAGAAGCTACCGTATTTATTCACTCATGGATTTTTGCAAGTGATTCGAGTTACATTTCATTGTTCACATTGCAAGAAGTAAATTGTCTGCAGCGGGAGAAAGTATAATACATGAAACGTACAATGGAAAATGCGGAGCGATAACAGCGTATCTTTCGCTGTTTGTATTGGACAACGTAAACATATTATATTACTGTGATACATCATTTTAAAGCGATTGTTAATTAAGAAAGCATATATTTTGCGAAAATGACAGGAGATAAAATATCCAATAACGTTTGCATGGCCGTATCTCCTTCCCCGGGTGAGAAAGTGCCTCGATGCACTTCGATTTATCATATATCTACGCGTTGAAATAGGGACCGGGGGATGAAGAGATCGTGGAAACCGGGCAGGTGGGCAATTTCCGTGGTAGCCGTCTACCGTGATATACCCGTCTCTTTCCGGCCGTACCGCATTTACACGCGGCACGATGGAAATTTTGTGTTTCCTACATGTCCCTGCATTTTTGTAGCGTTTTTATGCTCGTCCTTTCCCCCGATGGAAACGTAAATAACCCGTCATCGATTGCTCACCCTCCGCCTTGAGGTTTCATTCTGGCACGCCTCGTCAAACGGCGCGAGATGAATTGTTGATTATTACCATCCACGAATATACCGAGCCGCGGTCGTATCATCTATTTTCAAACGCCGTTCCATTTAGACACATTTGCATGCTGCATAATTTAGCTCCGCGTCCATTTCACGTTAAATTTTTCAAGCTTTAGATCTAAAATTTAATTTTTTACGTACGGTGGCACAAGCGTACCTGCGATGTATCATGTCTATAGGTAAAACGACACAACATAACAAAGGTATCTAAAACAACCAGGTTTTAACAGATTCGTGAGATATGTAAGATAAATCTAACATCTATTATGCGCTAATATAAGACCGCGGACCTACTAACGGTAATAAATTGTGATTTCAATTTTTTTATAATATAGTTTAAGATATATTTGCTTGAAAAAAAGTCATGATAATGGATAAAAGTCGCGGGCTGCGCGAATCTCGTCCGGCGAGTTTTGGAAACAATCTGTTTTCGAAATCCGGCGTAATGTTACGCTGTTTCTCGAAGTAGTGTGAGTCGCTCGGTCGCCCATTCGACCAACGAGGTTGGGGAAGAGATTGATCTACGGCGGAAGTTGCGCGCGTGAATTTGAGGACATTATCTGATCGCATGGAGAAAGTAATTTATGGGAGTAGTTTAGCCGTGTGCGATAAAACAAATTCCACGCGGAAGAATGAACCGAAGAGCGCGAGCAAATTCTCGAGATTCCCGGAATCCTTTATTCCGGGTCCTCCATTTTAATAGCTTTAATTAATCGGATATAGTCTTCAGGCATCAACGATTGATCGCATTGTTATCAAACCTAATTAAATTCTTTGCCGTTTCAGCAATATAATTGCGCGATATTTCAGCAATACAGACATTACAGAATAGCAAAGCTGTGCAGCTTCTGTGAAGCTGACGCAGGGCATTTTTTTAATTTTGGAAATTACCAATAGAATTCTGCTTGGTTTTTTTTCAAAAAACGTTAGCATTTCTGATATGTTTCAAAAAAAGTTTTGGTGATTAAATGCCAAAAATAGATATGCAAAGATATAGAGTGCGCGTTTTTATTTTATAAGAATATGTTTATTTTAATCAAAATGTATGTGAAATGCTTCTTGACAAAGCTCGCTATTTAGAGCCCATACAAAATATTAGATTTTCCAAGTATTTAACTCGTGGAAGTAAATTAAAAATTGATCGTCAAAATACATCGCAATTAAAATACAAGTTGAAATTAAAAAATTAATAATTAAGTAATAATACTAAAGACGCTACATACATACATACATACATACATACTAAAGACGCGTAAATTCAAGTAATTGTGCAAAATGATTCACGAAAATGGACTGTTTGCCTTTTCTAACAAGAGCGGACGAGAAAGGAAAATAGTCAAAGTTTACCTTACCAAGAAACAATGCTGATTCTCGTCAATTAACGGAACGCACGAACGAGAGATTAAATGAACTCTGTTATTTTATCATTTGTAACTAGTTGTTCTCGAACAGCCAGGATCTTTGCCAGTCGCGCCGACTTCCTCTTCCGTTTACTCTGATTGTCAGAAGACAGCTCCAGCTCCTAAACTTTGAAAACACGTCGGAGAGTAGCTTCCGTGCTGCAGTGCCGTCAACAGCGAAATAAACTTCGCCGTTTATATATATATATATATATATATGTGCGTCTTTTAAATGATAAAACTCCGGTCGCGCATAAATTCATTAGCGTTGACAAGAAATTAACTACGGAGATTCATGCTCCGAAATAATTGATATCGGTGGGGAAGTAGCGTGAAGAGTTAAACATTTAACAGAGCTATTTATATATAAATTTAACCAGAGAGATTAGGATGTAAGAACCGTGGTTCAACATCGAGGCGGGTTAATGTTCTTGCCACGAGACTCCCTTCGACAGAGGATTGGGCCGCAGAAAATAGAGGAAAAGACACGTCCGTTCGAAATGAGATTTAAGGGGATCGAGAGGAAGAGACGGTAATCCTATTTCTGCCGCGCGCAGGCTCGGCAAAAGATTTCTCGTACAATGGAGGGCGGTTACGGCGGCAGTGAGTTCGAAACCGGACTAATTGTCGGCCGAGACGAGGTAATTCCCCCGCTTGATGCCACGGACGTCGCGGCGGAAGCCTCGTAATTGCGATCCACTTCACTTTTTCATCCCCCTCCCCGCTCTCCCATCCCTCCCATCCCTCTCTTCGCGTCACGACAAATCGAATAGGCCGACTTCCATCAGTCATCATCAGGCCTGTCCGATAGCGGATAATACCAGACGCCAGACAAGACGCGCAAGTACGCGGAATTATGCGCTCGAGTTTCTGTCATGATCATAATGCTGTGCAGTGGAAGCTGTCCGAAACACCGCAAGCATTACCGCGGCCACGGCGCGAATTGGAACGTGCCGGCCGGCGTAATACATCAATTCCGCTTTTACACTGCGAACAGCACTTAGCTCGGGGAAAATATACGCCATAGGATATCGCGCCCCGTTGAAATACCGTGCTCGGTAGTTTCGGGTGTCACTCGATACGGCATATCTGAAAACGAATCTCGAGAGTTTATTGTTGTGAAATACGGTTGACGTGTCGCGTTACCTGTTTTAATCACATGTTTCGCAGAATGCAGTTTAAGCGTGTAACTTTCGCACTCGATGTGCCCGGCTTCCCCGCTAAAAGAAAATAATAGATTACGGAAGCCAACGAAAAAAAACACACACGCCAAGAGTTTTGCGCGGTGTAATTATCGATCGCGGTGAATTTTTGTACTCGTAAAATAAAATACTTCGAGAAACTTTAATAATTTCGGTTTAAAATTATGAAAGTTCAACTGTATTCTTGAAGAATACAGTTATAGAAGAAAGAGGCGGGCGCACCAAGTAGAATTATTTCATTGGACAAGCGGATTGGAAAAAGTGGCGAAACGTATGCTATAAAGATCATGTTTCAAACCAAAGTATTTCTTTCAGAACGAACTTGATCAGCAGAAACGTTAAAGTTTCAAGTCTCTCGTTATTTGTGAGCATAGGCTAATACTGGTAGTAAAGTAGCAGGCGTATAAAATCAAGTTTACATTTTCTGTATGGAAATACCATCCTCGGATTTTGCAACAAAGTTTCTAGGATAGGGCACGTATACCGCGACAGCTACAAACTCGTCGATATTGCGAAAATGATCGAAGTTTAATTTATGCTTATAAGCTTCGCCATCGAAAGAGTTTATCGATATTCATCGATATGCATACCAAATGAGTATACTATGCGAACGCAAGATCCTGCCCCAAATTTGACAAAACACCTTCGATCTCTCCGACCCCTCGTCTCCGCATTTCATATCGAGTTTAGCAAAAAGTGGAGCACGCAGCTGGTTAAAGCAAGCAGTTTTATACACTTGCTGCGTGTATATAGACACGATTGGTTGTACGTGGAACGTACTTCTATTGGGAATACGGAAGGGAATGCGTCGTTTCGGAATCCCCCTTGTGCCGGTGTCTGCGGAACGTGGGTATCATGTAAAAGCATCCCGGCGAAACTGGATTCTCCGCAGTCATAGCTTATTTAGGAAGCGCGAGGTCGCACGCGATTGAATAAATATTTCGTATTCAGAAAAGAAAAACAGACGTCGAGTGCCTTTTGTTAAATTTTATTCGGGAAATTTCATCGACTTTCAGTGCCAGCAATCCGCGCATTACCGTTGCGATAACATTTGCGATTTTTGGAATCGCGGCAATTGGAAATTCTGAATTCCCATATAACGACAGATAAATGGCTATTGCATTTTGTACGGCGCCTTCATGAATATGCAGCTGCATTGTTATCTGCAGAATTATAGCTAGCAATTTCTATAGCTATGCAAAACGGGCTATCTTGATAGGACATCGCTTGGCAAAGATATCGATAAGTAATGCGAACTCATCTGACCGTATTTTACTGTTCCCACAGACTTACTAACGTGCATATATTACACGGAAGCAGCGATACGCAGATAATCCACACAAATATGTTAAATGAAACAAAACATATTTTTCTTTATACCGCACTATTCGCGTTATTATGAAACAGCGTATCGATATAGAAGCATTAACAGTGGAATTACCATCGCGCAAAGCACTTAACTTTTTGACGAAATTACAAGAACATGGTATATTTTGCCCAAAACGTACGTTTGGACAATTGAAACGCTACTTAAGGAACCATTATCGCAAAGTTGTTTCTACCATCCTGGTTAAATGCAAAATCATTAGAGCAGGTCTCCAGCTTTTGCCTGAGCAGCGAGTTACGAAACAATGTGCGAGCAATTAACGATCTGTTTATATTCTCCACAATTGTCGATAGGATTTGATAAAAATATCCTATTTCTTAATTTAAACAAATCTTTTTTTACTAAAAAATGTACGACAATGGAAATAAAAAATTAACGATTGCATTCAGTAGTAATATAATCAGTAAGCTTAGTCGATAAATAGAAATATAAGTAAATCTACGTATCTAAACATAAGTAAATCAAATTCTAAATTACAGTTCTTAATTGAGTCATTCTTAAGTGAAGAAATGCAGTTCCTTCTTTTTAATTCTTTTCTGTATAAAATGCAATTAATTATAATATAATTTCGTTTGTTGAAATACAAACCTATTAAATTAACCATCCGTGCTATAAATCTATTTGAAATTCCAGAAAATTTAATTAATTTTTAAGTCAGACGGTCGATATAGTAACAAAAATGTTCAAAAACTTTTAGACCATTCTATTATCTTAGCAAGTTTCAGAACTTAATAATTAAAAGAACAGTTACTTTTAATAAAGATACCGTAAATAATTCTTATCGACATAGTATCGACTGTGAAAAGAGTATACAGGAATTTCGACAGAAAGTGAATTACGCCATCACCTGACGTTAATATGATTTGCATATCCATTATAGCGGCGTGTTAGGGGGAAAAAAGGGCGGCTCGCTTTCGCGATACCGTAGCGCGCACATGACTAGACGTGTCGCCTATTTAATATTTTCTGTCATATAAAGCCCCCCCCCCCAGCGTATCGCTAAAATTAAATATTTATTTAAATATTATTTATTTCACAGAAAACAGTGCATGTCACCTGAATTTTTAGGATATAATTTTCAATGTTTTTCAATTTGAAACACGTGTGTAACCGTTTTTAGATAAGCATTAAAAATAATAAAGAGAGGACGTAACAACAATAGACAATGCACATGCTAAAGTTAATTCTGGAAAATTTGCCCTTTAACGACTACAAGCGAAATATACAGCGCATTTAGCTGTGGTAATATATAATCTTTCCATCGAGGAGCCTTTCTGCAGGGAAACGTCGGCGGAGCAAAATGAGGAAAAATGTAATTAAAGTGCGGGAAATCAAATACGCAGCGGAGAACTTGCCGGCCATTCTTCCTAGTCATGTTCTCCCGCTTCACATACTGACGTAAATCGCGATCCGAGGCAAATGCGAGATCCCATGCGGCCCCATGCCGGCGCAAAACACGAGCATGACGTTCATCGAAACGATATCAGTTTCCGGAGCGCGGAATCGATGCGCGCACACGCAATTGAATCCTCGAATTACATCCAGAAAGATCAAATGGTGCTTCGTTGCGCGATGGCAACAGCTAATTACATACGCGAAGCGAATTCGCTCCGGTGCAGGTGTGCTATTCTTGGTGCTCGCGGAATCCAAGACGCCGCTCCGGCTCGACTTATGCGAATTGATTCCGCAGGCGGTTCGGTTACGTTTATTACCCTCGATAGCAAGATACGTACTGCACGTACGCAGGTATCTCTGCATTTGTGATCGAATGCGTGCTCGAGTCTTATCTGACACAAAGCCACACATGCGAGAATACGGAGCAACGGTTAAACGTCTACACACCGCTGTACGATCAACCGTGTTCCCGACCTTACCATACTGCCAGCATGCATAATGTACGAATGGCATGGCATGGCATGAGTGCGCGATGCACAATGCGATGGATAAGCCTCAGGGTAAATCAACCCTTGAATTTTTCTCGGGCTCGCTATATTTGTATTACTGTTAATATTACGGAGATTATCGATATAATACACGACGATAGTATAATGATGGTATAAACACACATTTCGTAAAAATTTAGTGGATTTGATATTTTGTTTTCCGCGCGATAATATTATAAAAAAGACGCATGGTTTTACGTTACAACTGCGTTACAATCTGACAGGACGGGTACAGCGCAAATTTAAATATATATATATTTCAAGATAAAGATGAGAGGGTGTAAAATAATTTTTATTTAAAAAAAGAATAAGATGCGCATAAAAGATCTGTTAGACAAAATAATAACGGAAATGAAAATTTAACGAGAAGATAGAGAGAAAACTGGCGTGTTTTCTATCTTAATTTGCAGCGTCACAAAAGCAAACGTTAAAGATAGCCGATCGGAAGCGAGGGTTTTTCATGCTCGATCAGTTCTATCAAGCACAGTGTTTGTATTGGTGCAATAATTTACGCAACTGCCGTGTTTGTGTCAAGGCAAGCTAATTAGTCGAGTAGATGGCTGAACCGACTATAGACATGAAAGGGCCTTGCTCACGTCGGGAATCCATTATGCAAGACATTGCAACCCGCACCTAACGAACTAATTTGCTGCATGTCGCGCAAAATGGAAGAGACATAAAGATGGGATAAGGAAGGACACGGGTAAAACTGCATTGGACGCGTACACGTCCCTATTGTCAGTGCAAACAGTTATCAGACCTTGCGTGACAGTATAAACCGGGGTAGAGCAAATTGAATCGACAGATTGAAAGCACAATGGTTCAACACTTGGAGAGACTTAAAAGGCGACTTTGAGAATCCATTTTCTATGTTTTTTCATGCATACGTGTCTTTCAAAGAAATCGAGAATAAAAACCGTCTTATTAAAATCCACAAATAATATTGTCTATATGATGCAATATTATTTGTATATTTGTATATTACTAAACATAGACATTATTATAATAGAAATTACTATAATATGCAACGATATATCAAGTATAATTTATGTAAAATAATGCACTGTTCAGAAGAAAACTTATCCCAAGATAAATATCTGTGTCTTGGAAAGTTGAGCTTGATCGATGCAATGATTTAATATATTTTTCATGTATCATAATAATTATTTTTACGAACCTCTTCTTAATATATCGCGTCATCTGAAAAATCTTCTGGCCCGGTTAATCCCGCCTTAGTTCACCTTATTGCTGAGAGGGTAAATTTCCAGACGCACGCGTCGCGGCGAATTCGTAGCAAATTGTGTAGCGCGAGCCCTAAATAAATTTCGCGTCGTGGGGCTTTGTACTCTAACGCGACAGGAAATTTCTACAGGCACGCGGGTGTGTTAGTGTATATACGCTCCTAGAGAATGTTACAAGGTATTTCGGGCAGATGCTCTTTCGGTCTAGCTGCGCCGTCCCCGCGAGCTCCGAAGTCAAGCGCGAGACGCGCTTCACTAAACTGTAGGATCTACATGCAATGGTAATCGGTTCATTCAATTTGCAACAATCTCTATTTGTCATTCATTAATTTGATAGTGTTCGGAAGATAAACTATTTAACGGATCATTTTCTTGCAATATAATTGTGCAATACGACATATCATTCTTTTAAAGTAAAAGGTGCTAAGAAATGTGCTAGTTTTAAAATTAAATATAACAAATGAGCGGACAAACGTACGAAACCAGACACGTATGTTTTAGCGATCAGTGTACATGTTAAGGGATTTCCTGAGCGATCTGATCGCGAGTTATACACGTGTCATGTAATTGTTGAACAATGAAACACGTTCTATCCGACACATGTACCTATCCGCTTAAGGACAATCCACTTTAATGTCTAGTAACGATTTATACATATATAACACGCCAATTGTCCGTTGATTAACAGTAGTACGTATTTAAGGATTATTATTCTGCCATGTGTTAATTAGATGAAACGGCATAATAAATTATGAATAAATCTCGAATAGCGTAGCGTATTTAAAATAAATTTTCAAATAAGCATTTTCTACAAATAATCGTATGCTTAATAATTAGTACAATGGTACTTTGTAACTGCGAAAACGTGCGAGAACTTTGGAAGGTAAAAAATAATCTCAATATCCACGATACATTGTTCTTTATTGCCGCAAGCACGAGTTCAGTCGTATAAAATTTATGGGATTTTCCGTGTAAAGTCTGGTACACGGTTTACATGTATATCGCGTGTATATGTATGTGTGTATAGTATACAGTACGCGTCTTTCATAGCGTATATTAAACCACCACTCGACAACCTGGCCGCCACCTCCGCTTTCTTCGACCTGGCACGATGTGATCTACACGTGGCAATATTGCGCCACATGCCGTGAATTCTCTCAGAGCCATTTCACCTAATCGAGACGGCGGTACCATGCGCCGCTCGTGCTTGCGAAGTAGCCCGGTAGCTAGTGACCATTAAAAGGTGGACTACGAGATAGAGTTTGAACAGGCAACGTCAACGTTGCCGTCGCAACGCGGCGGCGAATGAAACGGGAGATCTGCATTTGTTAAGACGAGTTAGATGAGATTCGATTTGACTGTATAATATATTTGCTACAATTCAGATGCAAGTAAATCTATTAG
The DNA here is from genome assembly GCF_000949405.1 of Vollenhovia emeryi. Classification (NCBI taxonomy): domain Eukaryota; kingdom Metazoa; phylum Arthropoda; class Insecta; order Hymenoptera; family Formicidae; genus Vollenhovia; species Vollenhovia emeryi. The sequence goes on along the minus strand of NW_011967234.1, from coordinate 1,814,416 downwards.
TTCTCAGCATTAACGCGACACTCAAAGTCTTAAAGATCTCTAAATCGCAATCTCGTCACGAGTTCCATTTTGTTCCGGTCAACAATCTCGTACTGAGAAAAGTGAAAAAATATTAGGACGAAGAATGCGACTTCTATATCATCTAAACGTCTAGACGTCTTGAATGCACTACAAATCTCGTGGTTTCATCGTACGTGCATGTCACGGTCAACAGCAGAGCCATTTTTGTTAGTGTTTTCCTTGATTTGTTTCAGACAGAGAATTTATTTCAGAGAGAACAAATGTCTACTTTTAAAAAGCTCTTGGTTCAGCAGAAATTCGATATTAAAACAGTATAGTGCCATACAAATGATGTATGATATTCTAACGTTAAATAGTTTTCAATTCTTTCCTTTACACGTATTCTTTCACGAACTCCAAATAAAAAGACTTAAAATAAAAAGGTAATCCATTTTAACGTAATATCCACTAGCATTATTAATGCACAAAAAGTTTACATGCAAAATATATTTCGTCAATTTTCATCTCGGTATAAATGCGCATAAAAATTTAATCTTCTAAGTAGCTATATCCAGAATAAGAACCTGGTGTACCGTGGAAAGCGGGCATTCGTTACATTGACCGCATCTCTTCGATCTTGGCCAATCCTATATCTCATCGATCGTACACGCGACCATAATCCTCTTACTAATTCGCCGCATGCATTACAGATTGGGTTATACCCGCGTAGCTTAGGGTAGCCTAGGTCAATCCGGGATCCTCGGATTGACAAAGATTATGTCAGTGCGTCTAGGTATCTTTACATCGATAAATGTCCACTCAATCAGTACACGGCGCGACAATTTATTTGAATAATTAATGACGTTATTCACGGAACGTTACATATTGATGAATATTTATTAAACGCACGTGTTATATAAATTATACGCACGAGTAATATAAAAATACGCGACTTTGTATCCAACGCTGATCAATGTTACGATAGAGAGTGGTTTAAATTCACGGAAAAGAGTGGAGAAACTGACCTGGTGTACGATAATGGCATGACCACCAGTCATATAATCCCGTCGATGCTTTCGATGTGTTAAGCTAGAGAGTTAATCAAACGTTAGATAGTACCGTAAATTCCTCTCTGGCCAGCGCGGAAAACAAAATTTATGGTCCCACATAGATCGATCGCCTGTCTCGAGACCAAATGGAGTCTGAAATTCTTCCGCGGCCGACTAAAAAACAAGATTTACGGTAATTGGATTTTGTAATTCCATCATTCTTGATTCTAAACTAACCGAAATCTGAAATTTCTTCCAGGCTAGACAAACCCGATTTACGGTAATTAAGTTCCGTGATTCAATCCAACGAATCTAAAATAGAATGCAATGGAATTCATTTGAGTATACGTGCTTTAATTTAAAAAACGAATGGCAATGTTGAATAAATGTTGGTATAAAACAATATGGTAAATGAGACTATTATAAAAAAATAAAAGTAAGAGAAAAACTGATAAGAATCTGAATTGAAAAGAGAACAATAACTTCGTTGCGTCCCTTGCACTTGCGGAACGTATCAGTAGGAAATTTGAGAAAGTCGTCATAAATTTGAAATTCATAGATTTCATATCAAAATTTATAACAATTTGAAATTGTGCGGGTATAAAAATGAATAATAATCATTGAATAAGAATATTTTGCTTATCTGATTCACTAAAACGGCAGGAATCTTTAGTCGAATTAAGGGAAAGCCTAACTGTCATTTCAAGTTTGCGATGCGTCTCCGATACTATGAATCTTCGCCCGTCCGGTTCGCGGCTCACTGACGCTGTTTATATTATGAATTATGTAAGAGTTTATAGTTCACCCAACGGAGAAACGATAAAAAGCTCTACGACCACATTATTGCGGGATCTGCGATGTGATGCACTTTCACACAGCAATCTTGCATCATACTGAACAGGTAAAGCCCACCTGGGTCCCAAAATATAGTTATCAACATGGGAGATGTAAAATTTGATCCCATATCCCAGAGAGAAACGGCTGACATTTTTAAACGGTTCACTTTGCATCCTTGACTATTGGATATTTCATCAAGTATTAAATCGCTAGCTTACGAAAATTATGATTATTTAGTATGAGTCGCACGCAAATGTTAAAGTTCGTTTTTCACATTTAATAAGATGTTCAAAATGTTCAATAAGCTCTAAATAAATAAATTAGGCTACAGTAATAATTAAAAGGCATTTCTTGTATTTCTTAAATTGTTCAGAATAACGTCATATGCAAAGTACTAAAGAAGCTCTTTTTGAACTGATGGCTTATAATTAATTCTTATCAAACCAACAATTGAAGCTTCTTGGGAATATACTGTTCTAAAACAATTAATCTACTCGTACATCTATATATACGTTCTAACTACGTCTCCTTCAAATATTTGGAGAACTGACCGTAAAATGTCAGATTTATTCATTATATAACTCTTTATTTCAAACAATGGTTATAATAAAATCGATTTTTCGAAAAGTCTATAATATATGTATACTACTTTTATAACACATGACTTATCATATATTCTTGTATTCTGTGAAAATCTCATACAAAACTGCGACGATATTTCTGATAAACCAATGACATGAACATTAGTAAATGTAGCATAAGTAACTGCAATAATTAGAATAATAATCACAATTATACATGCCATGCAAACAAGTTTCTCTTCATAAAAATATTAAAATCGATATAATTAAAATCTATATTAAACTTTGTGTCGATTTTATTTATCAAGGCGATTATGCTAACAGCGATATCAGAGTAGAAATAACATTGATAAATCAAACATGACTTGAAGGTTAACATCACTTGCGTTTATTGGATGAATGGCAGTACATCGAAAACCTTTTATCGTGGTTGTTCATCCCCATTACCACGAAGGTTAACGTTTCTATGAGACATTGACCTAAGCAGGGATCAGCAAAGTTATAAGGTGACGTCACTCACGACACTCGAAATTTGTACGAAACACACTTTCGCTCCTTTGATCGTGCAGGTCGATTACAGGGGTGCGAAAAAATTATATATACTGTCGTCCAAGTGTCTAACATGCACGCACCTTTGCGTGAATTTGTATTTACGCGAACAATATGTCTGCATTCGTAATCATTCTCACGTAATACGTGTGCAGTGTTGAAGTTGAAAAGAAAAAAGTATTTTCGCAAGAATTGTTTTCTGTAATTAATATTATTGATACTTTTGTTGATACAAATTGTAACAAAATATATAAAATCTTTCAATACCTTGATCCTGACAAAAAAGCAATATAGTAGATTGCAATAAACCATAAATTTTTGCTGCTTCAACATCCGATATTTACTACAGTTGATTAGAATATCGTTTGCAAAAAGAATGATTTCAAACTGAATGTACATTCGTGCGCATTTTCGAAGCACACTCGCGGAGTAGATGAAGGATTTGATATTCCCTAAGTTTAACGATCGTAGTCCGCAAATAGTATTACCCCTATTTATATTCCACTGTTCGATTATTCTTGCCCTCGTTGCACATGAAGCTTTTAAATGACGGAATACGACTTGCACGGTGCCGAGCGTAGCAATCGATGCTCAGGCACGTCCGCCGAACCCAAACCGCCCCAATCTGGCTGGCAGTCGCCAACCTGACCAAACAACAGTCTCCAGATCCCGTATAAATTAAAGCAATTTGCATGTCACGCGCGCTCACGGGTTCTAGACACGAAATTTGGCGCGGTAGAAACGGCGAAGACCGAATGTCGTTAGTCAAACAATCTACCCATTTCTACCGCCTGCTCGATCCCGCGAACGCATGACGATATCGCTTGAAATTCCCAGCCACAAATGGTGCATGAAAGTAGAAACCGGATGCGTGACGCGATGTATAGCAAACTCATTGCTTCGCTTATGAATTCACCATAGCAAAACAGTGATCTGCATAACAACTTTGATTAATTGATCGTCGACATTTAGCTGCTGTCGAAACATATAATATTGCATGATTGTCGAGATCCGCGTCGTCTCCTAAAACTATGTTGTAAAATATCCGACGTAAGTAGTAAAAGCTGAACAGAGTCAGACGTGACAAGTGTTGTATCTTATAATGACATTAACTATATTTATTGAAAAAAATCTGTACGTGTGAATCAATTTGCGTTATGTTGAAATTAATATCTGTAAATATAAATTAATTTGATAGAGACTTTGATATACACTCGTCGCGCATTCGAGGATTACTCCTCCGCTTTAAGCGGCACCCCTCCCCAGAGTGTCGCACAGCCTCATTTTGCTCTATTCCACCTCGTTATATGTTAACTCTCCGTCCATGCACGTCGTATCTGTTAATAATGTCACAGGCCGACCTCTGAGCTCTCCCTCTCATACCCTCGGCGCCTCTGACACCGGCGGCGCTTACAGGGCGGCGCCTGAAACAACCCTGCGGGCCTCACGCGGACTGCGTTACGTTCCATTATGCACGCCGGTCGATTCCGCTCGAGCGATTTAACATGCATTAACTTGTAAACTCGCGACTTGCCGTGTACTCGATAATGCAGCCGCCACCGACGCCGTCGCCACCCGCCCCTGCGTGGCGTCGGGACGCCTTTTACGAGGGGCATACACCACGGACCTGCTTCCCGCGTGTCCCACCCTCGCGCCTGGCACCAACATTGACATCCCACGCCTGCGTTCCATCTGCCACCCGGAAGACTCTCCCGGAGGTTTTGATAATACATTATTAATGAGCCGAGAACCACGAGTCTCGATTCTTCCGAATTCGAAATTCCGATTCTCCGCCGAAGAACGGGAATAATATTTAAATAATTATCGTCAGCGCATATGAATTGTCCACAGCTGAAGAAACTCGTGACTTTCCTTCCACTGAGTATTCATGATTAAATAGATGACAGCCAATGAAAAAAAAACCGGATATTGAACAACCCTGTTTTTATTCAAGATTGTACCTTGCAATAAATACAATACATTAGGTTACAAATAATTCAAGATAACAGGGTGCAATGCAATCTGAAAATGTAAAAACAGGTTTCACATTGTCAAATAAAAAACTTTCTATTGAAAATTGATTGCGCAGTGTATAATATATCAGATGTGTATTTTTTTTTATTTCTGGCGCATGCAGTCCATACGCAGTGCGATGCACATTATGTGTCATATCAATCATTCTGCACAATAAAAAAAACTGGGACATAAATTTACAATAAAGAGCGAGTTGTACATTTGGATGTAATATTTATATACGTATATGCAAGTATCCGATGTTTTGGGAGAAATGTGCAGTCTGAAATTTCACAATTGTCATTTCTCTCTTGCAAAATATACCAATCTATTTCATATTATCAATATTTTGCCAGCAAACTACGTCAAATTCTTTTCCAACTCGCAGCTTTGAGAATGTAATCGCTTCGTTTAACGTCCTTTATAAATTTCTTCTGATTGTACGGACCATTTTTTTTACAAGCTTTTTTTACAAAGAGACGACAAAGCAACACAATCTCCTCATAAAAAAAAGATGAGCAAATGTACAAAGCATATAAAATCTATTCAGTTAAATTTCAAGCTGCGCAACTATGTTAACGACTCTTGTCGCTCTTTACGATGAGATTGAAAAAGTTACTGTGTCCCCCTGGGCGTCGAGCGACAGAGTAGTTGAGAGGGATGTTAATCGACGGCTCGGACAGGACGCGCAATTCGAACATTTGGAAAGTAGACGAGGAAGGAGGTCGTCGGATGGCAAAGGGTGAAAGTACACTGTGGAAAAGGGTGGTATAGTGGGGGGGGGGGGGGAAGGAAACGAGGCGAGGCGGTGCAGTGGCCGCATAAGTGTACGTTGGTATGGGTGGCCATTCAAATGGAAGCCTCTCCTGTCCCACCTCTCGTTTTCCCTGTCTTCTCACTCGCCATTCCCTTCCCGTTTCAAGTGGTCAGCCCTCGGCAATCGTCCGGCACGGCGCGCGAGTCGCAATCTGTCCCTCGTCGAAAATCACCGCGGAAACAAAGTAAAAGCTCCCTCCGGAACCTCGCACTATAGAATCCCTAATCGAAACTACGAGCTGTGGCCCGCGGACTACGTGCACGGAGAATCGGGCGGATAATCGATAATCGTACCGATTCCGCGCAAAATCGAAAGGCGAAAGATGCACTGACGTGGACACACATCGGTAATAACGGCCCGTGCAAAAACTAATTAAATACATTCTAGCGATATTGGAAAGCTTTCGCAGTGCTGTAAGCTTGTAAGATTCAAATGAGAAAAGCAAGCTCTTCCGTAGCAACTCCGCTGTTTGTAGCAAATACCAATCGCGTGAAAAAAAGAGATACTATGATTAGGAGATCTCGAGGAGGGAGAGTGCATTGTGCACGACCGAAATTAACGTCCTCCTCCCTTCCTTTTATTACGCAATATGCAGTTATCATTTTGCTTTCGATCGATTTCATTTGGTTATCTCGCAACGCCCGTATACCATATATGTTTGATATAACATGTGACTCGCGGATATAATAATATAATGATCAAACTACAATATAAATTACTTTCACAATGATTGAATTACATAAATTCAAATTGAGCTAACGTAAGTAATTTCAGTAACAGTATTTACATCACTAACTTAAAGTCCAGACCGTGCTTAATTATTACACGAATATTTTAATAAGATGAAAAACAAGAGCTAAATTTAAAAGATAATAGAAGACGAGTTACATCGATCACAAATACTTGGTTTAAACAGCAATAAGGTATAAAGTAATGGCACATTCCTGGAACAATAAAAACTACAATCTTCAAAGAATAAACATTGATTAAATGGCTTTCTGATTTATACTATTGCATGTATAGTGCACCGTGGAATCCAACAAAGGCATTCACTCATAGCGATGCGTAAAGCATTGTTGATAATTAATTAATAAGTCGAGAGTATCTCTTTTATGATTTGATTGAGTGTTGTCCACTTGACCTAAGAAAGCGCTGTCATCTCGAATCGTGAGTGTCCTTTTCGGTCCTCTAGGATCCTAAATTCTGTAATCGAAGATTGAAGATCGAGTAGCCGACGGGATTCATTCAGTGAGGTATTACTGAGGCAAGATAACAGCCGCGGCTCGAGCGCTCTCAACGAGGACCATCGTGGCTTGCAGCCGCAAAACTATTTTCCGATAACGACCGACACTCGCTTGGTGGGGTACATTTGTTCCAGGCTCGCACCCTGATTGCGCGGGACGCCCGTTTTCCCCGGATGCATATTTTATCCCGCTGACAGATTTATTGCCGGCATGGTTATTCGGCCGCGCCAGCTTCTTCCTCGATTTTATTGTTTTTATTTTGTATATCTGGAGGGATCATGTCTCTCGATTCACACTACCACGCTGCACGACAGCCGGATATGCGTAGGTATATTATCAAACTGTTCGGTGACAAATTGCTCGGCGCGTCGTATTACACCTCGCGAAACGTGAGATTAATTTCGTGAGCACAAAATGAAAATAGATGTCGAAAATATTCCAAGATGTGGAAATATAAGCGGAAAAAATTTAATAAAATAAAACATTAATCCTGACCAAATGTTTTTGACGTGAGAGAAGAACGACAAACGCGTTGTAGAATATTATAGTGCAAATTACGAATTTACATGTTATAAATCTCACAATGGAACAAAGGTGAAATTTCAATAGAATATTTTGATCGAAGTCTGGATATTTGTATATCCATGTCGTAATTATTAAATAAAAATGTGAAACAAAAGTTTTCCATCTTAATTGAAAATCTAATAAAGTCGCTCTGTAATCCTCAAGTTTGCTCTTAAATGCCAAAAGTTCTATAATTTACACTGTTACAGACTGTCACGAGAATTATGATACATGGTTGCACGAGAGAGTTTCATATGTTCCGATGTTTTTCCCAACTTTTCCGCCACTTCAACGTAGATATATTATTCCGTAACGAAAGTATCTGCCCGTCGTGTTTTTCTCTCACTCAATATCAATGGCGTTACATTACGCGAGACCTTTTTCATATATCAACAGACATAGGTATAAATGTACAAATGAAATGTTGCCAGCGAATTTAATTCTTTTCTGACAGTCACTTCTGCTGTATGACCTAGATTTCGATACACACCCGCGTGTTACCTACAGGCAGTCGCAATTTCATAACGTATATTGGCTATTGTGAAAAGTGCACGGATGTACGTGTATATGTTTGCACCGATAAAACCCTAAATTCCAGCCGAATTGTCGAACCGATTTTCAACGGAATTTCAATGGTATCCGACAAAAAAATAGTAACCTCTTTAATTACTACGCGTAAAAAAAACATCAATGCTCACAAGTTACGAAATTAAGTTTATCGCAAATCTTGTAAATAACGTTTTGGAACAATTTATCACGGTATAAGTAAATTATTCTACAAGTTTCGCGTGCATACGTTGCAGCTGTTGAGTCTGCACTTGAATCTGAGATGTCAAAAATTAACAGTGCACAAAACTAATATTTAGATTATAAATAAAAAGTACAGATCGAATCTTACTGAAAAAAAATCCTAATAATAATTAGGACAAATTATTGAAGCAGATAAAACTTAATTTGAAAATAAACAGTATGTCTCGAAAGCGTTGTAAAAAGCGAATTGCCATCGAATAAAATGAGAGTTTGGAATTGCTTTCTGTAAAATACATACGGTTACATAAGAAACAACAAAGTATTTCCCACTTCGAACGTGTCGGTAATTCTAACTTTGGGTAAACGAAACTGGGCAAGTCGCAATACTTGCACGTATACATATATGTACCTTTCTTTTTCTCCCTCTCTCCCTCTCTCTCTCTCTTTCTCCATCGCAGAAACCCTTTCCAATCATCCGGACGGTCCCATACGATCCTTACAGTGCAGTGATCTACGAACCGCCTTGCGCACGTGCAAACCATCCTCATATACGGTGTCCTGGTTCATCGAACGTGGAAAAGATACGAGATGGTAAAATCACGGAACTATGTGTCCAATAACGGATACAGACATTTTCCGCAGCAGACAACCCGCGTGTGACCCAAATGCGTCGGGAAAAGTTACGAAAAATAGAAATCTCGAAACGAAAAGTCACGGACAGGCGTGTGAAAAGAGAGAGAGCATTTTCCGAAAAAATACATCTAACGCGCGCGGAAGAAAAATCGCGGTTGAACTCGTAAGCGGAATTGATAATCATTGAAATACAGCGCCATACCTAAACATCATTTCGTATGTTAGCTGCTCCGCTGAGCAAGTAAATTGCTTCCAATGGCAAAAAGTGCGATTCAACAACGGAAACAACGGAACCTCTTCGGGAACAGCGCGTCCGCCGTAGGGTTTAAAATAGTTTCCAAGTTCCACAAGATATTTCGAACATAGCGCTTGGCACATCGTAAATTACATTCCGCTCGTTCACGTACGCAAGTATTGATTATAGAGGCAGGCCGGCACACACTCAAGCGCCCACTTTGGTTTGCCCAAACACACCCTTCGTGTTACAACGTTCCGGTCACTCCCGGCCGCAGAAACAGTCTTCCATCCCTACGAAACATTTGATTTGCTTTATGTATCGTGTTTACCATGCGTCGCGATTCGTGGAGTTATTTATGGGTTTAACGGGTTGATTTTTTCCCCTCCCCCCAAGTCCGAAAGTAACCATTGTGTTTCTCCCTTGTGGATAACGTTTATACTCCCCACATTCATCATTTAGCTCGAACAGCTTCACCGTATTACGGTAAAAAATGCGAACTTTTAAAGGATTGCAGATATGCGAGTCATACGAGACGATGATAAATGTTGCACTTAAATTTCAATATATTGGTCTACTATATTTCATTATATTCCCGCACCTTGAGTGACAGATTCTCAGGATGCTGTTTCTATCGTAGATCTACTTCGTATGTCTGATAGATCAATATTGTTAACGATGTTCAAGCGTATTTTTAAGACGCGCCTATATTCGTCACGTTCATAAACCTGAATCTGATTATTAAATGCCAGCGCGATCGGTATCTTGCGCGACGTGATATCACGCAAATTTCTATAATACTTCGGCTCGATATTGACCATGGAGAGCGTACGTAGCGGAGAGCGATCGAAAATTGGTGCGACAAATTAAATTTTTCCTCTTTTCTTATGCAACCTCTCCGCGCCATTCACGGAGAAGAAAAGCCGGGAGCGGAGTGGAGAAGCCGAGGAAAAATGCATGCGCGTGATTGGCGAGAGACCGAGTTACGTACGTGGAGAGGGTTCCAGCATGTTTTATCGCTTGTTGGGCCGAAATTGGTAAGGTATTCGGTATAAATTCACCTTCGATGGCGGCATTATTTGACGTCGACGTAATATGTGGGAATATGGCGGCGAACCGCAGGCACGGAATGACGTCGAGACGGAGGAAAAAGTTCGGGAACGAAAGCGCGAGGGGTGGGTTTTTATCCGTTCGTGTTACGACGCTCGGCTACGGAGGAAACGGTGGGTAAATCGAATCTCGGCTTTGCGCCCTCTCCTCGCGTCCTTTGCCCGGTCTCCGGCGGCTCCACGGCAACGAGGAGCAAAACGGCAAAGCCGGCTTTAATTACTTTTCGCGAAATAAAAAAAAGAAGATCGAGGATACGCTTTAGGCCGCGAAGATTGAATTTTAATGCATCGCGCCGGCAAGAAAGCCCGCAAACCTCGAACTCTAATTCTAGATCACTGCATTGCTCATGCCGACGTAAAAACCGTAATATGTGATTTAAAAAATGTTCTGAAAATCTCTATTTAACCACCACACAATGTGGTTGTGTAATCATAGTAAATTTATAAAAAGTCAATAAATTATTAGTACGTACGCGTGCGGTTAGGTGCACTAATCACCCAATGCAGATGTGCTAAGCCATGACAAATCGATCGTGCATAGCCGAATAATTTCGCAGGGTGCATTGACATCGGGCGTATTTGTGCGATCGAATGTACAATGAGTTTAAAATGTTATTGGAAATGTAACAGGCAGACTTAACGTCGCGTGTCTGTTTAAAGGGATTAAACTTTTAAATTCGCCTCGAGAGGAAAAGAAGGGATTCGACTGACGACGTCGTTTTTTTTTCGCCCGTATATTTTTGCGCACGGGTGATCAGTTCAGTCTGGTCACGTGTGGCTCACGTAATCCACGAAATTCTATTCCATCGTGTAACGTCAGCCAAACGGCGTAAATAGGATTCTATTACCGATGTGTAAACGGGGCGTTTTTATATATCTACCCCCCGCGTATTGTTGCACGGTTCATCGGTGCCGGTGCAACGGTAGGATACGCCCGCATCATCCCCAGCAGACAAATGTAACGCATGAATGACACCGCTGAGAACTAGTGGTTCGTAAAGTATCTACGTCACACGACGTATACGTGACGTGCGAGGTAAACGTTTCCGGGTCCCCAGAGGTCCGCCCAGATCGAAACTCGGGAGTGGCGCAGCTACTCCACGCCATCGAGGGACTGTTTATCAATCAAGTTAAGCAAATACCGTACACGTAACGTAGCGTATTGCGGGGCGCTGTTGCGTCTGGCACATCTGTATGTGCTCGCATCGCATCAGTTCATTCAACGCAGAATGCAGCGAGTGCGCGGCAAGCTAAGCGAAAATCTTAAGCGTCGCTCCCATGTCGGAGCCATAATTTCTAGTATTGCGGCGGAGCATCCGAGATTTATGTTAACTATAGCGCGCAGCTTGCTCTACCAATATATCTGCGTAATTGGCAAAAATGGTACACAATCGATTTCCACTTTTGTAAAACCGTGCACCGGCAAGTTCATCGGATAAAGTGCTCATCAAATGCTCTCAAACACGTAAAATTTGCATTACTCATATTTAGAACACGTATTGAATAAAAGATGAACTACTTTGCTGCAGTTGCATGTTCCGAGTGTAGAATTGCTTGATATGTCTTGCGATGCACTTCTCTACCGCAGTGGAATATTTTCGAATGCATCACAGATGTGTCTACAAACTGTAACTCTAGCATCTTTTCCCGAATTGGGCTACGCTACGTACCGACGTCATGTCAACGGTGCAACGTCGATACGATAGTAAATTGCATTTAATTCACCGCTGCTGAATTCTGACCCAGAAATTATGCTGATAACAGACGGCACCGAAGCCCGATCACACACGGGCATGAAATTATAACAACTATATCCATCACGGTTGGCAAATTATGCAAAAGGATTTAATCACAAGCTATTGATATTGCATCCTTCGGTAAATATTTACGGTAATTTGACATGGCCGTTGCGGCTTTCTCTTTGGGGGATTTTTGCAGACGCACGAATATTACATTTCATAGAAAACCGTCATTTAACGAGCTAGAATTACCCGGCTACGCTGTCACCTTACACCGAAGTACCTTCCGATTCCGCGCTCCTTTCTTCCTTCCTTTCTCTTCTGATTTTCTGCATCAAATTTCTTCTCCTTTTGCCTTCCCTTCCCGGATACCGCAATATTCATGATAAATGAGCACACGCAGACGGTACATTTGTATGAAACGCGATTTGGACGCAGCAACCATTCCACTTTACGAAGGCGCATAAATGTGTATGAAGTTTTACGGGCACAGACGAAAGTGCAGACCCACGTAATCGCCAGCCGTGGCATGATAAGTTCGAGGTAACCAAAAGAGAAAACCATTTCGATGAAAATAAAGTCGGCCGAGATGGAATGGAAGCAGTGCATAAACACGATACGTTCGCTATCGTAAATCTTCTTCCAAGTGGGTTATTGTTTCTTTAATTGCCGCATTGTCCCATGAATTTCTATCAACCTTCGCGCGACTTAAAGTCTTAAACCACATTGTTAATGAAAGCTTTCTTAACGATGGCGCGATACATAAGTCGCTATCAAGGATGCAAATAAGTAACGTAAATATGTAAATATATTCCGACCCTCCTGTGAAATGTACGACGGGGAGTTTTGACCGCGGCATACATGCGCACTCCGAGACCTGGCCAAACTGCCGAGAACTCGGCCGACAATAGCATTAAAATTATTCGTCTTCGGGATGATAAAATTACAGCGTGTCAACGAATGCAGCGCGTCGGAGAAACTCCGGACAAACGCGGACTTGATGCGCGTCCGCGGCCTGCGGTGATATATGGTTTTCGCAATGTTGCCGTGAAGGATGCCAAGTTAAAGGTTCCCCGTGGCTGGGCGAGCTTTACGACTTTCTGGAACGTTTCACCGAAATCGTTCCCTCCTAAGGGATTCCGGCCTGAATTGCTTAGACGTCTTGCATTCGCTAAATAAATTCGCCCGATGCCGGCAACGGAGTGGCTCCGCCTTTCTCACATTTCCGCTAATTAGCTTAACATTCGCGTCACGACCTTTCCCGTTAACCTTTCGTAACAATGAACACGTGCCCGAGATTCGGCTACACGGTTGTGAAATACTGGAGATTACCAAAACTCGGAGGAAAATCGAAAAGTTGGAAGCCACAGCTTTAACCGAAAGTTTTGGGGAAATGAAGAAAGAAGATCAGATATAAGAGGGGGGGTGAGGGAAAGATAGATAGCAACCCGATGCTTGCGAATCTTTCGCGAGGCTTATCGGTTTCGAGCACTTTCGAGGAACGACTCTCCGATACAGGATCAGATACGCCTTAAACTTCGAAACCACGAATCCTTCTCACTTACCACGCGAAGTAGCTTGCACCGTTAGAATCAGAAATGGGCTTTTTAATCGTAAAATTCGATTTTCTTTTCTTCAGGAAAGTTCTTATCAAAACTTCCTCTCTACTCTCTTTTTAGTAAGAACGAACAAAGTTTAACGAAGGACTTAAGGATATTAAAGACAAGCGCCAATCGTATCTTCATCGTTTGTAAGTTTCTTCTATTTCTGTACAGATTATACATGTATATGTATCGTGTAAGATAGGTGGCTACTGACCTCACATAACAATGAGAAAAAATAATATAGTACTATTTGCAATATTATTTCGTACATCAAGCGTAGAAATCTTTATTTATTCAACTCGTCGTTGCTGTAATTTTAAGCCTTGCGCAAATAACACATATATAAACAAATTTGTAACTTAATAAGTGCCTTTCCAATTTATCTACACGGATTTAAATTGAATTTACGCTTTGTGTTTTGGAAGATATAAATTTTAAACAACTAGACAATCTGTTAATGAAATGTAAATGCTTTCACGATCCTACGCGCGACGCAAGACACGGATAGCCGGTACGAAGTCCGTCGATGAAATGGCACACGGTTGCACGGAAGACCAAATTCAACATGCTATGCATGGTGCGGTACTTCGGCCGTATGGCCGTAAAAGTCGCTCGCATAAACAGACGAATGCTTCTCGTTGTGTTTTAACGTTTCAAGCGTATTATCTAGGCGAGCGCACGCCAAAGTGCCGGCTTACACATCAGTAATTTTCGCCTGGCGGGCAAAGAACTTGAACGCTCTACACGACGCTCTGTACGTGACTAGGCACGTTTTTCATCTTCGGTCATTTGGTACTGTCACTTTTTCTGCAGCAAAAAAACAGAGGCGAGAGAGAGAGAGAGGAAGAGAGAGAGAGAGAGAGAGAGAGAGAGAGAGAGAGAGAGAGAGAGAGAAGCTCGCGGCACGTCGTAAAATAAATCTTGCTGATTTCAAGACAACCAGGGAAACTTCCTCCATCAGGCGCGTACGTATTTACGTAACGTAAATTACGCGAGATAATAAATTACTGAAGTGAACGAGTTTGAGAGATGCGCAATTTAATTTGGTAAAGAGATTCGTAACAGAAATATCTCTTTTATATCATATTTCTTCTATCGAGCAGCGTCAATGTCCATTATGCATGCCACGTTTTTGATAAAATGAAACAAAAGTCCAGAAAAATGTTCCCAGTGATGCTCGGACGCGCGTAGAGAGCGACAATATCATTTCCGTTCGTGCAAATTTAATATGCGCGCGCGCAGGCAGAATAAAAACACATTCGAACGCTGTGACGGGATATCGGAATAATGAACCGAGAACGGGCGAGCTTCCAAAGTCGGAAGTGCTTCCACTCCATTTAGCTGTGAAATTAATATTTTTATAGGGGGGGAAAAACACATCGCCCAAAAAGAAATCTCTATTTACCAATAGTGTGGCATGATGGGGGAATAGAATTAAACATGGAGCAATCTTGCCCGCGGCGGTTGATGAAAGAGAAAAAGTTAAGAAGCATAATGATAAAAAATGTATGGAAGGGCTCAGCTAATTGGGTGGCAGGAGCGAGTGCAAAGAAACGACAACGTTGCAGGAGTGTCGCGGCGATGAATACTTGACGACCGGCCTGTTTTTGCACAGGCGCGACCGGAATAGCGGCGCGATTAGGTATGTATGAGATAAGAGAAAAGGGAAGAGCGAAACTGCGCAAACAGCAGGTAGACCTTCTATCACACAGTTTATTCTAACCCGTAGGAAACCTCAGCGAACATGCCATTCTGTCCTTGACAAAGCTCGACGTGTCCGCTTAATTTTCCACGACACTTTGAAATTCAATCTCGACCATAAAATTAATTTTAACGTGCACGTGTGATTCGCGTTCTGGGATATTAATTAGCAAAACTAGAAAGCTCATGTTATAATAAACTATACCGCAAAGACACGAAAGAGAAAGAGCAGAGACACGTTGTTTACGCACGTTACTATCCGATTCAGTGTAATGCATTCTCTAAGCGGTGGATCAAAATCAAAATTAGAAACAAATAAGTCTATATATTTCAATCTAACTTTTTAAGTTCACAAAGATAATCGGACATCTACTTTCAACAAAGATGAAGGCGGCATCGTAAAAAAAGCTTCGACTCTGGACCGACGACAGCCGTTTGTAATATTAATGGATATAAGTAACTGACAAAATGTCATTGCAAGAAATTGTGATACGATGCAACGTAGTCGATGCACACGTGTATATGGTACATGCGAATTCAGGGAAAAGAAAAAGCTTGCTAGTTGACACATGACTCCGTTGCGACTGTTCTGTCCTTTCGCATGAAGGTGACGCATAGCGGCGGAAACAAACAGATTTTGCGACTGACATATCGTACAAGGAAAGGGGGAAGGTGGAGAAGTTGAAAACGTAAGCCAGAGCGTCCTGCAGCTGCACGTTTCGGTGCGGGATTTGCCGGGAAATGGAAAAGGTCCGAAGACTCGAATCCTCAGTACGACGCGAAAGAGTTTCGACCGAGAGCGACCGTGGAAAATGAATATTACGGGTTAGTAGAAGGCTTATCTAACAATTTGTCTCATTGTGGATAGTTGCGAACTCGCGTCCCTGACCATCCGCTGCCCCGAGATAAAACCAGGGATTTACAAATCTTCGCCGCAAGCATGTAAAATTAACGACGCTTATGCAAATTTTATTTCGTCGAAACGCGTAAAACCTTTGACACATTAAACCCGTACGTTCTGTTCAATTCTTTCATCATTTATGCAACTGATGGCTATTGATTTATTGATTCTTTAAATAATATATAAAGCTGCGTATAAAGTTTGAGCTGTATGTACTTTTAATTTCCTCCAAATTTGTAGATAAGGTACCCATTAAATTATCATAAGCTGAATTATGTATTGCAAGATTTAGAAAAAGAAATTTTTTAATAAAATTCGCTATAGGACAAAGTGAAAAATATTCCAGTCTCTTTCTCCGTTTTTGTCACTGGCTGCCATATGAACTAATTTCAAATTCTGATATCTGACATATTTCAGCGAAGAATAGCAAGTCAAAATTGTGATCGCATTAAATTAGTAAGTAGCCAAATGTTGAACATAAAAGCACAAAAAGTACAGACATAGTGGCTGCTGCAGTGTTACTAATGTACAAAAGGTTAAAGGGCAAAAATACGCGAAAAAGAAACAACGAGAGAGAGAAAGGGGGCGAAAGAGAAAAGGAAACAAATCGTGATTTTAATAGCATTCAAGAGTTTATGGCTGTGAATTACATATCTTCCTCTCTATATCAGTCATAAGCGGCTTTAGTAACTTTCATAGTCGTCTCGAGTACTCATAAAACATATCCCTCGATTCAACTTTAATCATTATTACGATGTTTGTGTACACGCATAGTAAGTACTGTTTACAATCCGCCATTTAACATCATACATGCGATAACACTATATACGTATCTTACTTTTTGACTGTTCATTGACACGGATATTAAAATCTCTATATTGCATCTGTCTGACGTGAATTTAACTTACAGTGTTATCCAATAATGCGTGAACACTAAAAGATTAAGAAATAAGTACATTAAAGTAAGTACATATGTATATTTTTGAAAGTAGTTTCACTTTAATCCAATATAAGCTCGTTAAAGCAATAAAGCGTACACATTGTCGAGATGTGCAATTTTTGTAAAGAAATTCGCGATCCCGTTACGATTTGCTTTATCATATCTAGAAAATCGATAGAGCTGGGTTCCGCCATGTGCACAAGGGATGGATAATTACAGCGGTGTGACCGCTGGCCACAATGCCGATAAATGTCCTTTCATTCCGTTATACTTACCCCTTGTTAGCCATCCATCACGGCTAAAATGTAGAACAGCTATGATGTTGCACACAGCGGCAAATGTAATTTTACCATGGCAATGAGATACCTTGCACGAACGCAGAGAGGGAGAGAACTACTACAGACGGCAAATCATCGTGAGTGGGCCTCCGTTTCTTTCGAAAGTAATCTCTCAAACGGGTAAACGATTCACTAGAGCGGCAAACGTGTCTTCCTCCGTTTTAATAAAAGCGCTGCTGCGCGCCGCCGGTGCAAGGAAGCTGCCTCTCGTACGTTAAGTTGCTTGTAATATATGACTCAGCTTCGCGACATTAAGAGCCTTCTTAAGGCCGTATCGTGAAGATGATATTTTGACATCGGACGCTTTTCGTGTCGAGAGAAGCTACTTGTTTCAGAAAGAGAGTAATTAGAATTAGCTGTAAATATATACCGTTTTCACTTGCATTCGTTGCAATTTTTACAACATTTAATGAAACAGCTAATAATAACGAATAATTAATTCAAATTGAAAATTCATGCGTATCCGAAGGACTTATTAAAAATTTGGAACTCTGAAAAATAAGAAATTGTATTGTCGATGAATTAAATAAAATAAATTCGGCGAACATCTGTCTTAATTGAATTTCAGAACAGTCTATATAAAAAATTAAAATTTGGAGACTGAATTAATCAATTTGGAAAAATAGAATTAATATGAATCACGCGTGCACGCACGTGCGCGCGCGTGTACGCACACACACATACAGGCGCGCGCAATATGTACAGAATTGCAAATTGTACGTTCGATGACGCTTTGATAATCTCTATATGTAATTTCTATCATAAACGCAACATGCAACACCTTGCTTGCTTAACGCGTTGCCGATATCACCGGCGTACGAAAGTTCTGCGTCTCACTTCCTAAGCAGTAAACAGTGGCCGTCGGATATTTGTCGAATTTCGCAGCCGGAAGTTTGACCGTCGGTCTGGCCAAATAGTTACAGCGTGCATTTCCACTCCCGGGTAAAGCGGACGTTTCTGAAAACAGTCAGTGGTCAGACTACGGGGGATCCTTGTACCGCTGGCGCACCGCAAACATTTACCACGGTAGCGTTCGGTTCAGTCGCAAACATTACTGACAATTAGTCCGTATCTTTGAACCTTCACTTGCTACCATCCGAGAGACTCTCTCTGAACTTCCAAGCTACGTGACAAGCTTCTGCCCACAAGTCAATCTTGCGAGGCAGTCAGTTTCCGCGACATGTGAAGTGGGAGATAGGAATGATTTAATCGACGATTACGTTTCGCATAATTCGATAAACAAAAGGATATCCTCTATTCAAATTGTGCCTTTTCCAAGCGTACAAAGATAGTGTGCATAATTTTTTAATCCCGTATGTAACTAGATTTATGGAGCTTAGAATGCACAACTCACGCTACGCGCACTTACGTTGTGTATTATAAAGCTTTAGGGTACACCATAAGGTAATATAATCTGCATTGTAATACGTCTTCCTTACGAGTGTCATTTATTACTATCTTGCTACCGAGATCTATCTGCTCTAACGTCATGCTTTTCTTTACAAGAGCTACGCGAAAGAAGCTTTTTCAAAATTCACGTCAAAGTGAAACGATGACGGATGGAGATGCAGATCGAACGACAAAAGAGGAAAAAAGGGAGATATTCGCTTCCATGAGAAGATACATCGCACATTCGGGCAAACTCACGATCTTCGTCGGCTTCTTGTAAACATGTACCTGCCTCAGCAAGAACGTCCGCATAATCTGGGAGAATTTCGCTCGCGTTGCAGTTTCACATATTTGCATAAACCTCGCCAAACTTTGCCGCATATGGAAGGTGAGGAAGGATAAACGATATAAGTATTACTGGCTACAAAAGCAGATCAAATGGGTACAAGCGCGTTTCGAGCTAATTAAATTATTCTTGAATAATCGATTTAAGCAGACTTGACATCTGCTGCAACTAATTTTAGCCTTGTCCCAATATTCTATTGTGTAAATATTTCATAGTAAATTTTGATGGAGATTTCCGATATCTTTCCGATATCCATGAAATCATAAAATTTAAAGCAGAAAATACCAATGCGCAAATCATTCAAGTAAGCGGGTATTTGTAGAATATGTTGCATAAATTATAAGAAGTTCCGATGCATATACAACTTTGATACGTTATTGAAATTTCATTGAACTTGCAAAAATGTATTGATTAATTGTGTATCTCCATACACAGAAAAGAAAATGTAGCTACTATATAGCTGAAAAGCACTGCATGTGGTAACTAAATTTCAATTGTAAAATATGGACAGCTAATATTTACTTGCGATAGCTAAATATTTTGCTGCTGTGCCTATTGTATTAGATACGACAGCAAACCGTTTGCTGTGCTTTAGAAATTTATAGTCATGGCAGCAAAATATTTTTAGCAAGCCATACTTGGCTACAGTAGCGAACATTTTTTTTCAAAATACGAAATAGACATTCGTAAAATAAACATTTCGGTACCGCCACACAGAATATCGTAGAATAAAAATGCTGAAGATCACATAAGTATAATAAGAATATAAAAAAAACCCCTGCTGCTATTGATTTTCTCAGTTTGGTGCTATTTCCCTGTTAGTTTTGTAAAAAATATATAATAGTCACAAGGACTGGTTGATTAAAATGACGCTGCTGGCGAGATGGGGTATAATACCGTTGCAAGCGTAATACGAAAAAGACAACGACGAAAATTAGAGACGCAATAAATGAGACACAATTTCTCCAGGATATTATATTTCTACTGGTGCCCCTGGAGAATAGTACACTGCAGTGAGAGTATCTACGTGTCTTCACTCTCTAAATGGGGATTTGAATTTCCGCAAAAAAAAAAAAGAAGATTCCAATCAGTGCAGGGAGCATAAAGTATCTTTGTAAATGCATCGCTAAAAAATTATATGATAAAAAGATTCAACTTGGTTCGCTGTTTAAACGTCTGGATTAATCTGGCTCTGTAAAGGGATCTGAATATCAAAGCTTTTGATCTAATCAGATGTAGCGGACAATTGGCTTAGTAAATAGTAAATATTAAAAAAAACAAAGTACCTACCAATATTTTTTATCAAATGCGATGTAATTTAAAACAAACGGTTTTAACGTTGTTTTAGAAAAATTTCCTATTGTGTTTTGGTTAATAATTTTCACAAGATTTCATAATTTAGGAACAAGATTAATCTTGAAAATATTACATATTTGTTATGCCACATTAAGTAATTGTAAGTTTAGTTTTGTTAAATTTTCGTTAACAATTACGTATATAATTTTAGCAGCGTGCTTTCCCCAAAACTGCATGAAGTGTTTCTTGCGATAAAAGTGTACATGAACTTGTAACATTATGCACGATTTCAATATCGCAATCCTAGTCAGTCGTTAATTAAAATACTTTTAAAATTACGCGCGACAGCGTCGGGACTTCAGATTGCACTTTATCTTCACCAAAGTATTTTCCAGAGAAACTTAGTTTTCCAACTGCCGTATCTCTATTGTACACCTTCTCCATTTTATTCGGGTTAACTATTTGAATCAATTTCATTAAGTGGTCAAACACAACGTCGCTTTTTGCGCGACGCAATAAAGACGTTTCTGCCTTTGCTACGAGTCGGACTACGGTTATAGTGCAGGTACGACGATGATGTTCTTGCTGGAGGATTCGCGACGCGTCCTCGTGAAATCGAGGAGGAGGAGAAGGAAGGGGGGATGGGGCGATACCGATGGTGGTCGAGGTTGGAATTTTAAGTGGCACGAGATCTATCGCTCACGCGACTGAAAAGCCGCTGATCTTTGGACAGGACGCCTTAAGCGAATAGAAGAGATATTGTACTTGGGATTCAGGATGACGCCGGCGTTATCTAACCTGGTGATACTGACATCGTTGCTCCGAGGGCTCGCAAAATACCCCTCGGGGTACAGGTGAGGAAAGAAAAAAATGCCAAGAGACGTGCGAGCGAGGGAGTAGCGTGCGTGCTCGACATCCAAACGAAAACTTGCCAATGAGATTTCACGTCGAATTGGACGTTAACGCAATCGATGGCGACAGAGGGACGGCGATATTAAACGAGAAGTTAATATCACGGAATATTAACTCTGACATTCATGCCACAATGGTCATGTAAACGCTATACGCATAGTGAATAGTATGGTATATGCAACGAATAATCGAGATAGCGTGTTCAATCGATTTGTAAGTCATTTTTATGATTATATGATCCGATTCTCTACAAGCTTTGGTTTTATAGTATTCTGTAATCTCGGAGGGGAAGAGAACGAAAGAGAGGAGAGAAAAAAAGAAAAAAAATTTAGTCATAACAAATTATTTATTATTAATTTTAATAATAAAATATTAACAATAGATGCATTAGTCAAAGAAAGAAGAAGACATTATCTGAAGACACGATGTATCGCATCGACTGAGGCATTACCGGTGCTGCGATTGGCAATCCGCGATAAAGATAATAACTTTATATAGAAACGCGCGGTTACATAGCGACTTATCGGGCTCTGCATATCAACGTCAAGTTCGCGCGTGTTGACACGAAAGAGGGAAGTAAAAGCAGCGACTTTATGGGTCGGCACCCAACCGGTCGTTTCGCTAAAATCGTAAATCAAGAGGATTGCACGGGTGGTGTTTAGGTCGTTATGCATGAGCGCGATTTTCGAGCATTTGCAGAGTGCAGAGTATAGCACATTCAGGCTCGGGGATTCAAGTGAATACTTCGCCCGACGTATATTCTACGACTTTGAAAGGTAAAGCGATAAAAAAAATACATGAAATAAATCAATGCCGCGCGATTTTGTTTCTTCACAATATTGATATGCTACCCGATTTCACGTATTCAAGTTGACTCGAGAAAAACGTAGAAAAACATATAAAGGAAGTGTCGCGAGACATGTTTATCACAGCAGAACGTAATCAGTTGCTACAAATAATTTTTCATATTAATTGAAAATGCCTGAAAATTCTTTTTAGGCAAATCACAACTTCATTAAAGTCAAACAATGAATTCACGAAGACATTTCTTTCTCTCAACTGTAATTTCTTCATTGATTCGTAATAATATTAAAATGTCAAAATCGCAAGTTTAGTTATTTTGCATTGCCGTAATAACATTAAAACAAGATGTTTCTATATCCTTATGATAATAATCCTCGATACCTCGAAATTGAATGAATTACCTTACATTAATGTGCAGATGCTGTTAATTAAACCAAACAGTATCGGTCGACCTGTAACAAGCTATTTACAGAATTTACATGCTATCCTATGTATCCTATCAATAGCTAATTCAGCACAATTTCGAGCATGTATAGCATTTTAACCGTAACGAAACTCGATATTGGGTAACAAAATATCGGTCGCGCTCACTTTAATCTATTTCGAGTTACACCACGTTACTCAATTCAGAACCGAAATTTAGAAACACCGCCGTTGTACGACTACGGACGTGCCATGCGATGTGCTTCTACTGACAGTTGCATACACCGCGAGTACATACACGACGAGACGCAATAACGTTCAATGAAGACCGAAGGTATAATACTCGGAGGGAATTGTCGCGTTGTGCGAGGTGGTCGATCGTTCCAGTTTTACTGCATAAACACAACTGCATCCTTTGACACCGTCCTTGCCGGATAGAACAAAACGCGTACCAGCGCACCGAATTGATGCAAGGTAGCGTGCACACAGCGCGATACGTGAAACTAGTTCGGCGGTACAATGATGCCGAAAGCGGACGGCAGGGTGAAAATGAAAACAGCAGCGTTACGCTTGACGAGCGGCAAAAGCCGGCCGAAGATAGAGTTCGAGTAACTTGCAGCACCCGCGAGCTTTTGTCCAACTGTTCGGATACGATGCCGTAAAATCGGCGATCGCGCTACGCAAAACCACCGGCAGATTCGTTTACGAGCCCGTGATTTCGTATAACGCCCGGACGGATACGTTTCGATTTGTACCACTCGTGCGTAGACGGCTATTTCGGACGCGTATTTCGGCTTCGGGATTTTCGAGACTTTAATTCGCCGCCGTTGCGTTATGAGCAAACGTGGGATGCGATAAATACCGACTCGGCGCGACGGAAACCGCCTGCTTTGCGCATTCATGGAGCCTCGCGATTCTCACGGTTCGCGGACACAACAGATTTTGTGGTGTATTTACGCGCCATGCGCCAGTCTAACCGAAAAAGGAACACAATGCGAGATCTCATGTGTTACGTACCATTCTTATCGTGCGTCATATGAAATCCATTGTATCGAAATATCACTTTTACCAACGAGATTATTGGTTCGCGTTTCCAACATTTTTTTTTCGAACGCCACCGCCCGTGCAGTTCCGAAGCAGCGTTTTATTTCGCGATACGTTGACCGTTTATTTTTCACGATGTTTGTTTAATAATCCATATTAATTTGTAATACCTCGTGCAAGCTTTCGTTAATCGCATGCTGCGTACGTCGAGACAAATATTCACACGCGATACGTGCGGTAATGCGAGACGATAAAACTCACTGCGAATAAAATAATTTTCACGTATGAAATCAAAGGTCGATAAGATTAGACTGGAAATTGAATTAAAACGATAATACGCACGCTCGTCCGTTGAATGTTATATTTATGAGTCGTTTAATCTGTAACTGATTAATGCGGGCCCGTCAGTTCTTGCTCAATTATTCACTAGCGCAATAATTGATGAAAACAACGAGCTGTTTTCTGTTTTATGCATAATGATCCCATGGCGATCGTTCAGCCGATTAAGTAAAATTGTATCAAAATTCCGTGCCACACGCGACTGATTAACTAATCGAATTCCAGGTTGACGCGTTAACCCACAATTGTCCGCATATATCACGTAACAACGCGGACGCCTCGGAATCGACATTCGCATTTCGCTATCGATTTTCTTCAAAGTCAATGCGTAAGCATTCCGAGAAAAGAGCGCACCGTTTGACCGAACGATTAATCGCACCAGCAATTACGGTAAGCACGCAACGAATCGAGAGGAAGTTATTCAGCGGAGTTATTCGACGATAAACAATAAATTATAAAGAGACTGCTATTGACTACAGTGAACGTCTTCTTCTCTTTTTTTTCCCCCCCGAGGAAACGCTAGAGGCGAAGTCGCGACGGAGCAAAAGGAGGCTGGAGAATGAAAAATTCGCGAGCATCCCGGCAGTGTCGCGGACAGCCAATCGACGGCAGAAGATTAATACGATTCTGGAATTGCCCGGCCCTCCCCGTGCTTGACCCACGGCAAACGAAACGAATAATTCCCGCAGTAACGCAACGGCGCACTCTGACCTTTGATAAAGTGCCTTTTCGAATTCTGGCTTCGCTCTACTGCCAACTTCGTTGTAAGCAGTACACATACATTAGACAGATGGAGAAACGGTATTACGATAATTCTTTCGGGGGACACCTTTTTAAAATTTTCTATTTAAAAAATATATACACTTTTTTGCACTTATGACGAAATCATAGATATTGATCTGGATATTTTAGAAGTAAATTTATACCGATGGAGATGGAGAAACGGTATGACGATCATTCTTTCGGGATACCTTTTAAAAAATTTTTATTAAAAAAATATATAAATTTTTTTGCACTCACGACGAAATCATAGATATTGATCTGGATATTTTTAAAGTAAATTTACTCTGGTTTCACGATAAGTTAATACATTTTGAACCATATCTTATCGATAATGCATCACTATACGAGAGCACGATGCTTCTAAAATGAATGACCGCTTTTGATTTGCCATCCGAAAAGTCGAGCAGAAAATTAGATGGAAAGGCCCCGTGAAACTGAATTTAATTTTCTTATTTGGACCGAGAAGGGCAATCGGAGTTAGAGAATATATTCGATGGCGCAGACACGAGAAGACTGAGCGTTACCCGATAAACGTTTTCGGATTTTAGAAGGAGCGCAGTGTATACTTGTCTCGCGCCGTAATGGACCTTACAAGTGACTTCGATCGCTACCATTTGTCAACTTCTTCCGTCTCCATCGCCGGCGAAATCCGAGAGATACGTGGCTATAGCGAGAAAAAGTAGAATATCGGCGGCATTCGCCATAGTAAAAAGTTAGTATAAACATACCATATAATATTTCAATTTATCGCCGTAAATACGTCTGAGGGTGTGATATTTCAAGATATACGTATATGAATAATATTCAATTAAATTGTTACGTATGCGAATATATAAACAGTAAAGAAGTCGCGAATATACTTGAAACAGGATGTATTTATTGCAAAGCCGATTATAGCGGTCAACGAAGATAAATGTAGCGGTCTGGATATATATATATATGCCTGTGCCTTTGTTTCAATTCAATATCTGCTCTCATTATCGAGAAAGCATATTATTTCTCAGCGCTATGTCACGGTAGCGCCATGGCTGTCATTCGTGTATCGTTAGTAGATATATAAATCCGCAAAGTATAGATCTGTTATTGAACACATTGCCTCGACCATTCATCATATTCATAAAAATACAGGCTGGAAATATTATTTATAAGTCAGAACAACACATTTAGCAACAATAAAAATAAGTTATTCATGAAGCCGCCATACATAAAATATATGAGGAATTATTTTATAAATACAGGATTACGTAACTCATTTACTTAATAAATTGATGAACTGACATGCTTCCATTAATGTATTTAATTAAAACTGATACAAAAGGGTCATATTATACTCCGCTCATACAAATAGATTATTCCCGCGAAAGATATTTTTTAAAAAAACAAGATAAATTTCAAAATAAAAACGAAATAATTGTTCAATATTTTCTACATTACTCTCGGCAACAAATTTAACAAGGGATACGCGTGAAGCTGCAAAACACAAGGATTGCGTTATCGAAGAGGTAACAGTACAAGTGAGGAATAATGCGACAACAATGAACGCAAGAATAATAGTATAGTGAACCGTATTAGCAATGGACAAAGCGCACGTCTGAATCTCGCATGTGCCGCTATTGCGGATAGAATTCCGCTATAGATGTCGGGGCAAGGGTGTTGGCCGTTGACAGAAAACGCGGCGGAGAGGAGAGACGCGGAGTTTTGAATGAAAGCCTATATCGCAGGCGAGAGCGCTTTGGTATGCGGCGTACAGAGACAGTACTCCCGATCGAATTGCGCGACCGCGGATTGTGCGATCACGGATTTTCGCGCTCGACGTTAACCTCGACCATCGTCGCACAATGCAGGGCGTTGCGAATAACATCCAGGACTGTCGGTGTCCGATGCGTTTGCGGGATTCTTGGTTAGCAAACACGCGAAAACTTCCGTTTCGGGTCAACGTACATGTCTCTCTTCGCCCTCGTGGCGACGATGACGTTCACGGCGCGGATCTGATCGCACGCAAATTCCGACAGAATTCTCTGTGCCCGCACAATATATACCTTGAAATGCACGATCCGTTAAAAAAAAGCCCACACTTCGAGTTAACGTGTCAGTTGCATTCGTTGTGTCTTCGATGAAGACCAGAGGCTTGTGTGATTAAAGTAATTTCAGAAAGAAAAATTCAACCGTGTTCGTATTTGCACTCAACAAAAATTAGCGTTGCTTTTGTGTTACTACGAGGCACAAATGTATTCTATAACACTTACGATTAACCGAAATATAAATATTGGTTTAAAAAAATTTAATATTTCATATTTATATAAATGTTTAATGTGTAAGACGATGCCATACGTAAATTAATAGTCAAAAAAATTATGGGCGGTAACTGCCGCCGATATTTATAAATAAATTCTAACGAAAATATTTCATTAGCAAAAACCTATATTTAATGTAATTCTGAATTTAATTTTAGACGGATGATGCTCCGCCGTGGTTCCGCGAAATATCTTCTTTTATAACTGCTGAATATTGCGCTCCTGAATTCGCACAAGACGAGAAATTCGTAGTGTTGCATTCTAACTCGTTTTACGAAGCATCATTCAAAGAGGAAGATGCAGAAGTAAGTACACGAGTATGTATATGTAACATATTCGCAATAACTGAAAAGTGTATTACAGCGCTGTAGATATTACGTCATGCACGTTACGTCACATTACACTCGAAAGAAAATTGTACGCGTATGTCTCGTATGACATAAAATGCTGGTAAATAGCAGCTAAACTAGGAATAGAACCTTCTGTCTTACGTCATTTTTACCCATCGAGGATGGAATGTGGTGAAAGCCGATATGAGAATTTTCACTTCTATGCGCAAAATGCTGCAACAGCAAAAGTATCAAGCTAATTGCTCTTTTCGGACTTGATGCAGCTCTTAAGAAGTACCATGAGTAACTAATCTGGTAATGGACGCATCAAAGGATCCATTACATTAATTAATATGCTACTTGCGAGATAGATATAAACTGCTGTCATGCATAAAATGCAAAGATTTAGAGAAAAATATAAATTTCATGAAACGAAAAGTGACAATGATAGTATTATTTTAAAAAACAATGTCGCGATATATTGCATAATTATTACCGAGATTAATGCCGCGATAAATCTCTTGCTATTATATCTCCTCTATATAAAAGGATACAACTACAATTTTATATGAAAATGACAATTTATCGCGCACTTATCCTATAAATTCTTTTCGGGGCTACAACAGCGAGCGACTTTTGTCGTGTATAAACGATGCTATTAAGCTAAGAAGAATTGCTTCTTGCCATATGCGACTTGAAGATATATCAAAACCATCAATCTTGCGCGTAATGCGACTATAGACATATCTCAAAAGCAATATTTTCGCGAAAAATCCTTGCCTTGCCTAGCTAGATTTATGCATGATATTTCTCCTACGTGATTCCTGTCGAAGCAATCAGTGATGCGACATCAGGAATACATCATACGTTATCAGTAATCGAGCGGAAGGGACTCTATATTTCCGCCTTACTGTCGTCAGGTGCTGCATTTTATACGTGCCCTCGGCAGGGCTGTAATAACCCACGTCCGTGAAGCAATGCCCCGCTTCTATTACTACGTTCCTAACGCCGCGGTTCTGTCCAACGTGGTTTGAACTCGATGCGCTCCAACAACGTCGTCCCATCGGCTTTTATTGTCGCCCAGGATACGTACCGAGCGAGTAGACGGATTCGACCGAGTGGTAAGACTCAACGTCGCGCCGGGCGCACGTAGGACCGCAGGCGTAAAAATAAGGCACTCCACCGTTCCTCACGTGCCGAGAATATCGCCGAGGAATAACAGCGAGCACACCTCCACGCTAGTTGGCGATGTTTCTCGGACGTATGTGTGTGGTAAAAGTGAAAAATGGAGACTTTTAGTAGCTGCATTGGCGCGCTAAACCGACCGTGCGCGAAAGCAATCCAACGGTACGACTGCTTATTTCATCGGCCATTGATACTATCCTACTTGAGTTTTTTTTTGTGATAACGGGTTGTGTACTGCAGAAATGGACTTTATACGATTATACAATAAATAAGTATATATACTTTCAATTTATTGAACAAAGCGCTGAAAATGATATAAGTTTTTCATTTCCTGGTTAAATGTTACGAGGTTAGTCGATTACGTGTCTCTTCTTGGATAATAATATAGAAAAAGATAGAGAGTCGATTAATCTCTGGTCAACAGTTAACCAGAAAACGAAAGACCGGGCCTTAAAGTCATACTCTCTCTCAAAGTTAATTAGTGGATTATCACTGATTTGCAGTTATAAGTATGGAAATCGCAGTGGTATACTTATAACTGTAAATCAGTGACTATTCGCTGTTTTCAGTGATAATTCACTGATTGACTTTTAGAGAGTACAGAAATAACACTTTCCGATTACTGTTGCAGTTACCACCCAAATAATATTATATAACATACACTTCTACACTAAATACCTCCAATCTCAATAATTGATCAAATAGTTTTTCTTTGGAAACTTTTAACATGTTTTATTAATCTTAAACTATTAGCGCATTGACTGAAAAGTGATCGCAATTATTTGCTACGTATTTATCTTTCTGTTAGTTTTTATTTTAGAAGCGATTAAAAATGTAAATGCTCCATTTATACAAACTGAGATTTTTTCGTGGCTTTTTAGACGTCACATTAAACAAGCGCGACTCATTTAGAAAAAGTCAGTTGTCTATCTGTGCCGAGTATTTTGCTTGCCGCCGCACAGTTATATATGGTAATGTTACATCAGAATGAAAACGTGCCTGAGAAGGGAAGATATATGTATTCGTTGTTAACCGTAAAAAATAGTCATCGCCATTTGGATTTACGATCTGACGGGTGATATTCTTCGTTCACGTTACTAATCATGAATAAGTAGATACATTTGTCTCGTTTTTCAAAAGTGAACGCGTGCGTACGGACGAAAGGACAACGGCTTCGATAACACCTGTTACATTTTTCCAGAAAAAAAACACCGGACATTTTCACGTAGAAAAAAAAGTGATACATTCGGAAACCCTAGTACAATCGAATAGTAGACGTATCCATTCGCGGTGATAACAAAAACAATTGGTTATATAATTCAGCGGCGCGATTATTTTATTTCGATTGAATTATCCCTGCCGATATTTCCGCGCAGTAGATAGCCCGTCGTTATCGAACGCTGTTGTCGTCGCGAGAGATGCGGGGATATATCCCTCATACATAGATGCATGTATGCATGTGCCTCTGCATATGCATGAAACGCGACGTGAACGCGCAGGCTCATATACGGGATAACGGCATATCAGCAGTTGAAAGAAATCAGGGGTAATCCAGGCCAAAATTCAGCGGGAACGGGCGAAAGGAGAGACACGATTCGAAACGCGCGGATGTGTTCCAAAAGGGCAGAAAATTTTTTTTTCGAGCTGATCGCACCCTCGCAGCCGCGACCGCGAGGCTCTTTGTTCGCTTCATGATTACTTTAGGCCGGTTCTACGTTGATCGTATCGTAGCGTCGCAAATCATAGATTCGCCCAATCAGCGTTGAATTAGAACCAGTCTACGACCCTTGGGACACTACGGTGCGACCATAGTAGAACCGGCCTTAAAGACATCTCGTGCGCATGGTATAATACATGCGAGGAGTAAACCGCTGAGGGCATTACTAGGCATTACTAGACATTTTTTGGGCACTAAGCCTTGCTGGGGCATTATAAAGATAAAATAAGATGAAATAAAATAAAGTAATGCCCACAGGGCATTAGTAGACGCTGGTGTACATGATTTTGGTCAGCGATTTACCTCTCGGGTACATGTGCATGCTCATACCCCGGCATATCCATGCGCGAATGATAGCGCAGCCGCATATTTCTTCACTAGAAACGACCGTTTCGACGTATCCGTGATTGATGCACCTTCTCTGACTCTTCGTGAGAATCGTATTAATCAACGGTGCCGCGCCGCGCCGCACCGCTTGAAAGCGCGCCGGTAGCAACGTTGCTTCTGCTGCGATAAATCGGATTCGCGACCGACAATTCACGGGTATATCGCAGAGAACCCACGAAATACCTACGTACACCCTTAGTTGCATCTGCATACAGCACTCTACGTAATGCCATTTACACAGAAACGGCCACGCTGCTGCTCCGAGATAACGTAATGCCTCCGCATGTAGTCGCGAATTTTCTCCCCTCGGATTAAAATAGTCGTAACGCAGTGTATATAAAACTACGAGGCGATAATGCCAATAGAGACGAATTCTTAAAATTGGGAGACCCCTTCTTTCAATTCTGCATTTTCGAATTAAATTAATAAAATAGAATTCGACATTGAATATAAACAATTTACACATTGATTTTCTATGTTAAAAACTACGTAGTTTTTTAGTTAAAAACCGCGACAGGATATCTCAAGAAAATTTCTAGTGAAACGGTAGAAAAAATTGATAGACGATATTTATTGTGTGTTGCTTCCGTTATGTGTTTTAATAGGCACTCAAATTTGCTTAAGATCAATATGCACTTTATATTATACAGCATTACAAGTTCCCCGCTGCGATTTCCTACGATAACCTGTTATGAAAATCTTGTGTGCTCGGTGAAGCGGATTTTTCCTTTATTAAACAGTAACGCACTTGTATCGTGTCTATTTTACTGTCTTATGTAAGCACTCTATCTTGATCTTGCCGTTGTAGAAAAATAAGAGCACCAGATTTTATACCACCGGGACTGTAGTAATAGTCCGATTTTCCAGTCCACCGTGATTTCGAGAAATATCAAACCCCACGATGAAAGAAGTGTGCAATCAAGATTAGATAGTAAGTAATAAAAAAAGAAAAACAAAAGTATTTTTTATAATAAAAAGTTTAATTAATAATTTTTAATTTTAATATAATAAATGATATAATAAATGTTGATAAATTTTATAAAATTATATTATTCATTAATAATTTCATTATGTATATTATGTTGGATATCTTCTACATGAATTGCATTGATCGAGAAACGTGAAACATAAACAACTTGTATTACTGAAACTAATAATTGCATTTTACGTGAAAAGTATTGATTTTTGGAGCTATGTTGTTTCAGTATCTTTCATTCCTACCTGTGATTTCTATTAAAACATTTAATGTGTATTGTAGAAATATAATTAATATTATCGATTAAAATGTTATCGCTACAAGTATTTAAACAACATATTTGTCGTAGACAAATATGTAAACGTACTACTGTTATAAATGTATTGACAGTGGAGAGATTAAAGTCTTATTAGAAGATGCCGATAGTGATGCATTCACAGATTTCTGTTTAATCAAAGTTAATCACTCGTCTGACGAAACACTTAGATCTGCCGGCAGCTATGTAATCGATCTAAACAACAAGATTATCTCGCTAATTGGTGTGTGCATCCTGGGCATCCGGAATGGTGCGACACGATATTCAGGGAAGGATGCCCGCGATCTGCCGAACATGGTTCAACTTGATGATCCTCAGTGTAGGTCATCTAGTTAAGTCACCTATTCATCAGATCGCCTATATCGTACTTCCTGTACGAACATCTTCAGTTCGCCCACAAATTGCAAATACGATAATGATATTGTTATATAATGTTAAATTATGTAAAAGATCGCACAGCACAGCAACTAAATGTTTACTACATTAAAAATTTTTCTGCATAAATAATTTATTCGTGTTTTAAATTAAATCGCAAGTAGATTTAGTTGATAAATAAATTTTTATTGTATTGGTTTACATTTGATTTTGTAGACACAGGTATACAAAAACAATACTACCAACTCCAGACATGAATATAAAAGTAGCAACGATGAAATAATAACAAAATGTCTATAAGCAATTGTACCAGGATTCTAAAACTTTTTCTATTTTTCTTAAATAAGAATTTTACCATAATTTCTTTTCTAAAATTCCAATATTGCTCTGATTATTCGAAACTCAATTGCAGCTCCAGGCATGAAATGTATTGTTCTAATTTCTTGTTTAGGTTCACGAGTCCCACACTCATTTATCCATGTATTATTTCATTACATGTTTTCTTCTATAAAAGACGAACAATAGAAATAAATCACACATGGAACCGATTTAATTGTCTCTAGGGATCGTAAGCCGCACGAAATAGCGCCGGCGGAAGAAAGTATCGTGGCTGATTGAGAAAAACTTTCCCCAAGAACGGTCTACTTCTATCCATGTTGCTTAACTATATATTGCTAGCCGTGCAATACGCCGCGCCCCTGTATCGCTTTCCGAAGTCTTTTATCCTATCGCCGTCGTAAGAAACTTCGTTTCGCGCTTTACGAGCGTCGCTGCGGGATAGCACGCCCGATTCCCCGTTTGGAAAGTGGAACTTTGAACTAATTTCCTTCGATTCCCGTCCCACACTAGTATCCTGAGGATGCCCCTACGGTAGCTAGGCGCCTTATGACGTACCACGATGCAAAGTTCACGCGTATTCGTGCGAAAGATACTGTTACTGTGCACGGCAAGACCCTGATGTCACGTATCTGCGCTTCTGAAATGAGCGTTCTCAAAGCCAACTGTTCGAAATTACAATCTGCTTCTCAGGGTTGGGGAAAGTTACTTTATAAAAGTATCTAGTTACAGTTACAGTTTTCTCGCTAAAAAGGTAACTATAGTTACAGTTACAAGTTACTAATTCTGAAAAGTAACGCGTTACAGTTACTCAAAAAGTAACGAATCGTTACTTTGCAGTTACTTTCTTGCAATGAAAATAAAAATATTAAATATGTAGTTGAATTATAATATAAAGTGTCGATAAAGCCCGGATTGCACAAAGTATTGGCGTAGTATTGGGAAATAATGTAAATGCAATACCGTGCAATTATTCATACGTAACATTGGCGTTACATTAGCCTTTATTCTATATTCAATATTACAATTTTATTGGGCAATCTTGCTATACAGTCTAATATAGTTTGTCAGCCAATTTTTATATTTAGCAGTTATACGCATAATTTATATTTCAGAATTTTACTTTTTATTCCATTGTCGTGTGTAAGTTTTATGATAAGGGCATACATATTCAACATAGACATCTGCGGGATGCGAAACGAAGAAGATTGGTTTTTGGTTCGTGTCGCTACGTCGATTTTTCGCCGAGTTATAGCGTTTTAAAAATCGGGCGCGCGCGCACCCATTCATTGAGAAGGCCGCGCGAGTATTACGCAAGTATTACGCGAGCGTACTACGTCCCCAAAAAACTAGCATCAAAACATACGAGGCACAGGGGTTCGGTAGTAAACACCGCCGCGCGAGACGCGTCGTCTGCTGCTTCTATCTCAGGATTAAGATCGCGAGTCGATATAATCGTCCATAACTTCGCACAGAAAACTCGTAGGAAGATCCTGGTCTAGTTAGAAAGCTAAGATTGCAGCGCTTCTAACGAGATAAGAATGGCTTATCTCGGATTATTAGTTTATGAGATATCGTTTAATATTTCTGAAAATAAAATTGATTTTCTTCCGAGATCGAGCTCGCGAGTCGACATAATCGTCAATTTCTTTGCACAGAAAAATCGTAGCATGATGATCTTGGTCTCGTTGGAAAACTAAGACTTCAGCGCTTCTAACAAGATAAGAATGGCTTATCTCGGACCATTAGTTTATGAGGCATTATTGATAAATTCCGAGAAAATTAATTTTGTCCCAAGACCGAGATTGTGAATTAATCTTTCGATTGGATGAATCTCTCTCACGTCGTGCATTAAATAGCAACTTTAATTTATGTTCATTCACTATTCATTTTTCTATATATACACATATGTAATTGCACAGTTTCTTGTCGATAATCCCCTCCTCGGGTACTACCTTGTCGTGGTGGAGGGGCTTAAGTACCCCGAAGAGTTACTCTCTAAAAATCAACCAATGCATTATCACTGAATCAGTGAATATTCACTGTTTTCAGTGATAATCCATCGATTGACTTTTAGAGAGTACGTACTCTAAAGACGGGACAACCAAAGGTACCCATTGCACCCACTTGGGCCCAATTTTTCAGTTTCTAATAAACTGTTGACCATAGTTTAATCGATTCTCTGTGTCTTCTTAGATAATAATATAGAAAAGCATAGAGAGTCGAGTAACTTCCATATTAACAGTTAATCAGAAAATGATAAACCAGGCCTAACACTCTCTGAAAGTTAATCGGTGGATTATTACTGAAAATAACGAATCGATTTACTGTTTTCAGTGATAATCCACCGATTGACTTTTAGAGAGCACATTTATTAATTGATTCTGCTCATTTCAGCACGAACTTTCGAGGACTGACGAATAATTTCGCTATTATTTCGCCAGTTTAAACGAATCGCAACCGCGCGCGGCGATTCGTCGTATCGCGTCGCGTTCGGGAGTGCCATTTGTGTAATTGGACTAAAGACTTTCAAAGTGTAAAATCGCGCGAACGATCTTTGTGTTTTCGCGAGTGTGCACGAAGACAACCTGAGTGGAGGAGGAGGCCTGGGGAAGGCATCAGGCACCGGCGGAGCAACTTTAGGGTAAATATTTTTTCTTTTGTATAAAATTAATCTTTCTCTTGTTTATTTTCAATAATTTAAAAATTATTTTCTTTAATATTCATTTTCTTGAATACTCTGTTTTAATATAAACTTTATAATTGTATGTTACAGGATCAACGTAGTTAAACTCCGCTGCTGCGCATCGAGTCGGTAAGTCAGAAACTTTTTTATTACGGCAACGAATCTACATCTCGTAAATCGTAGATTGTAGATAGTAGATCGTAGATTGTAGATCGTAGTTAAATATATCTCGTAGATTCGTTGCCTTAAAATGGATAGGTCATGATAAAATAATCACGGCATTTAATCTTTTATTTAATATATTTAACATATCGGAAATGAGTGGTAGAGATTTTTAGAAGCAGAAATTACGCGAAATATGACTTTGGATCAGTTTATGAAACTTTTCCATTATCCATTTAATATTGAAAACCTTGTTGGAGAACCAGAGTTAATCCCTGGTTTTCTTTGTCACGGATATCCGAAAGCAACTGTTTAGGCACGAGGGCGCGACGTCGATTCGCGAAATTAACAAAAAAAAAGAAGAGAAGATTTTATGTACTTATATCCTTCTCCATAAATATTCTCCCATTAACACTAATAATGGAAGAATAATTTTTATTTCAATAAAACTGAAAATATACGAGATTCCATGATTTGAGAAACGATCGTCGTTAACTCCCTGCCGAAATGACCGCTATCGGAGGTAATTCGGAAAATCTGGGATTCATTCTTTCCTGCAGCGGGGCCTTTAATTTTCTTTTACATTCCTTTAATCTTCTGAAAATCTACATATTACAATATGTTAAATTCACTTTCCATCTTGAGAATTGTTGAGCCAAGTTGCAAAAAAGACTCAAAATATGGCTTGGCAAATATAGTCTTGCTATATTTGCCAAGCTAATCTTTTGTAACCTATCCATTAATTTTTTATATTTTTTATATTTGATTTGATATATGTATTGTCAAGATGCGTATCGCATAAACGACATGCACAATTACACGCATCTTCGCGGTCGGTTTTCGCGGTCGGTTTTCACGATCGGGTTTACCATCGAGAAAATTTCGTTATTAATTTTTTAATTTCACCTACAATGAGTTCCAAATTTTCACGGGATATAATTAAAATCAGTACGCATACAACGCGAAATAAAATTTTTTCTCCTATATATTTTATACTTACAATTCCGATTTGAAAGAACGGTCACAAAAAAAGATCAATCTATATTCTCAATTAAATAACGGGATTAGTAAAAATATATTCGGTCAATTTTATAGAGTTAATTTATTAAATATAGATTTTTTAAATTAATTTCTCATTGCTGTGTATTAATTTTTTATACGATTGGCGCTCGTACTTACGATTCGAATCGTTCGTAATGTCGATAATGATAATAAATCGACAATGGAAAGAGTTTTTCTCTTTCTTATTGATGTCTGGTCAATATGTGACCAGATTATATGGCCAGGAGCGACGAAAGGTAGGTCCAATCTGGCCCAACAAAAGATTCAAGGAGATAAGTGGTCTTCCTTGACCACGATGGTGAAGTGCATACAAATTTATTTAGATCTACTTGTATATATCTCTTTATTTGCCAAAAGTCGGGTGGGATATGCTTTTCTACATTTTCTCGCGCCTGTATGTGAGATTGGAAAGAAACTAAATTAAATTTCAATCGCGCGCGAGTTAAAACTCCAAATTATATCCCTAATAATCGTGTCGCGGTTTTATTTGAAATAAATAAATTTTAATAAAAAATTTTTATGTTTGTTTGAATGGGTAGGTAAGAAAACTATTAAATTAGTTACTAGTTATCGAAAAAATGTAACTGAGTTAAGTTACAGTTACAGATGGAGAAAAAGTAACGAAGTTAAGTTAGAATTGCCAAAAAGAAGTAACTGTAACTGTAACTTCGTTACAAGTAACGAGTTACTTCCCAACCCTGCTGCTTCTACAACAGAAACTATTTGATCGTAGAATATCGGGTCCGTTTAAAACAGCTTCGTGTATTCGCGAGAAATCGAGACAAAAACAATATATTATAAAACTTTGTACAATATCAATGTGTAACCATAAAATTTATTATTTATGTTTCACATTTTTTTATTTACGTGTAAATGAAATTTATACTACATTTCATATATTCAAATTTTGTCTTGTTAAGCCACGTAAATAATATTAATAATAATATAATGTTATAGTAATATTATAATATATAGTTTTACTGTGCCAACAATAAATAATAAAACATAAATATAAAGATATTACGATTTTTAC
This sequence comes from Vollenhovia emeryi, assembly GCF_000949405.1. Taxonomy (NCBI): domain Eukaryota; kingdom Metazoa; phylum Arthropoda; class Insecta; order Hymenoptera; family Formicidae; genus Vollenhovia; species Vollenhovia emeryi. The sequence continues at coordinate 1,776,618 of NW_011967234.1, read as the reverse complement.
AAATTTAAAATATTGCCTCAGTGGTCGAATTGTTGAGACGCCCGCCTAAAGTGTAGAAAAGTCCAGGTTCAAACCCTGGCTGAGGTGATATTTTCCGCAATAAATTGTCTCTAATTAAAATTGCCAGTTGTGTCGGTTATCAATTTTCCTACACTTTAAATATTGAGTTATTTTTTACAATTATCATCTTTCCTCTAATATTTATTAGAATAATTTCCGGCAATGCAACTACGTAGCCAACATGCGCGATATACTCCAATGAGTAAACTTAAATGCATTAGTAATCATGACCAATTCTAATCTCGCTGGAACACCTGCCTCCGTTCGATCGATGTCTTCAACCTCATTTTCACGAAGATACAAGAGAACAAGGTTTATCGCGTAAACCCCGACGCAAGTACTTCTACGCGGTTTCCTTCGATTATCGATAATACATCAGAGGTTCCCAAAGCTTTCAGTTTCGTGTCTCATTTTGTAGTGTTTCGGCAACTTAGTACGTGCCTCCCCATAGCGTTCAGCAATAAATCAACACGGGATTAATAACCAATTAAGAATTTACGATACGAGATCTTAAAACTAACTTTCGAACAAGAACTTTTCCTGTCCAAGCCACGAGTTCTCGGACGCATCGTTTGAGAACTAACAATGTACACAAACAACGTGTAAATCCATCGATGTTATCTACATTAGCACGCGCGAACTTACATCCCAAAATAAAAAGAAAATCCGTACATCTCATCGCGATAAAAATTTTTCGTTGCATGTTTCCGTTGCCTGATAGATATCGTGCATGTGTATGCCTGATAAGGAAGTAATTTTAAAATACATGACATGAACGTTGTACGCCAATATCATATCTCCGGTAACAGAAATTTCATTATGAAAACCTAGCTTAAATTAAGGACTATTAATGATGGATGTACGACGTCTGCTATTTATTCGTTACAAGCAACAGTCGCTGCATTATGACAGCATACCAGAGATACTCATTAGCTCCGTCATTAGTCGTAATACCTCATTTGCATTGTCGTAAACATTACAATATAACTTAATATGTAACGCGACAGATATTTAATACCATGATACAATGTGATACAATTTATTATTGAAGTATCATTATCATCCGTTTATTTGTTGCTTGAAAGGGGAAAAGAAGAGATGTCTCGCGACAACCCATATAAATATTAAATGAAATGGGAGGATTAAAAATTCAAGAGCTGTTGAGCAAAGACCTTTTTTCATTCGGCCTGCGAGCATTTTGTCATATTCATGCAAGCCCCATCTTCCCAGTGCTATTATCTGTTGACGAATGGTGCCAGCACTGGGAATACTTGCGTCTTTGACATGAACCGATTCAATGTCACGCCCGAGGCGAATTGAAACCAATTATAATTAGCATTGAGCATTGAATGCTGTCGTATTGATCCAACGACGCTTAACGGGTACATTGACCAGGAATAAATCTGGATTAGAATTACAGGCAGAGCGCTGATCACGCATTACGTTGTTTTAAAAAGATATTTCAAAAATTCAATGTAACTAATCTTAGACAAATAAAAATGCAGAACTATTTTGAGCATAAAATACATACTTTTTCCGTTATATAAAGCGTGACTGTAAGAGATGGTAATTTCACAGACAAAATGACAAATCTGAACACAAAGATCCAAAATATTTCAAGATTAATGATAATGGCGAGGAAATCGGGCAGGTTCTACAGTAAGGTTTTTCCGACGGGCGATGATAAATCGATTCACGTACAATTATTTTTGCATGCATTGTCGCTTAATCCGTCTTCTACTCTACAATTGACGTTGTCAAGAAAATGAATCTCGGGTAATTGGAGTAGAAGTTTGTATCACGACGCAAACTTCCGCGCCCTAACGACTATTATTGAGCAACTCGTAAGACCACTATTGTCTCGTTTTTAAAAATATAAAAATGAAATAAAAAACGTAAAATAAAATGCAATTCCACTAGCAGTCGCAATCGAGAGACATCGACTTTCAAACTATTTAACGCATCGAACGGTGAATTACACCTGGCTGCGCTGCATCACAAGTGCTACTTAGAAACAAAGCGGCAAGCTGCTCTGTACTTTCAATAGCGATGTCATCCTGATATTTTTTTTAAGCCATCTCTGCCACGCATGTGTACATCCACGCCAAATGTTCTCTCTATATCCACGTTCGCGATCAATAACACTTCCTTTTATCAGATACTATGAAAACATTCGAATACGCGTAGGTACGTCGAAAGTTTAATAATGTATAAGAAATAAGAGAGAGAAAGATTTGCAAAAAAAGATGTATTTATTTATACGTATAGTAACTTTATTCCATAGTAAACAGATATTAGAACTATACCTGTCATTTAATGTGAGAAAAGGTGTTATCTCCAAATTATTTACGAAATTCCTAAAAACTTGTTGATTAATTTTATTGAACTGAGTAACATCAAATCTATTCACGACTTTGATGTAAATTTAGTTAGCGCAATTTAGTTTTACGATAGATGAAAGAAAGCGTGTGATAGTCGTGGTTACTCCGCAACGTATGCCAATACAAGAACCGCAGTAATTATGAAGCTATTCACAGCTACTCGCCACTTTGCGTCGATGTTCCAACTTTACTTGGCAATGGAAGGTAAAATGAGCGAGTATTACTCCGAATTTCAAACCGACAGGGAAAGAGCCGCTGCATTGTATTGTGTACAAAATATCCAACATAAATGGCAACCTCGAATAACGAGAGGAACGGAGTTGAGTCGCGCAGGCAACTATCATCCCCGAGGATAACAATGAGAAAGCGACAACCCGATAAGATCGTTGGTGCCGGACAAATAAACTGGCGCGCGATATTTTTCGCTCTTTTAGCTGAAGGTAAAAAATGGGGAAACGAGGATCATGGGAGACAATATTAAAGACAACATTCTTTGGCGCAGGGACACTTTTTCTACGGTGGATTCGCAATCTCGCCAGCGCGAAAGATCTTCTCGACCACGTAGCTTCGTCGTGACACATTATGTCCGCAATGTATCTCGCGACGGCGACAGAAAATTTTCGCGAACGCGTGCGCAGCATAGGAAGACATATATGTTTAAACAAAGCTTGTTATCGCGATGATTTAACCTCGCACGATTTATCATTTATGACACAAAAAATATGGACATTCGATATACTGTGCGAGATGTCAGATTGTATGATGATAAAACATTAATTCTTAATATTCAATGCGCGTGAAATATTTTGCCGCCTGACAGTTTTTATATGATATAAAAATTATTATACAGAAACAGCAACGAGCGGAATTTCTTTAATATCTTCGAAAAGAATAAAAAGGAATCTTTTTAGTAATTACGCATGTTGCATTACATATGTTCATGACATACGTACTCTGGTACAATTTCTGGAGAAAAATTCTCTTTTGACTCCTTTTTTGACCTCGTGGAAACGTGCTTTTCAGAACAGCGAGTGTAATCCCTTCGCCGTTGTATTTTCCAGCGAAACAAATTGCACACTGGCTCGTTACCGCCGCTATAGAGCGCATCGACGTAGCTATCAGTTGCGCTTTTAATGAATTATTCCTTGTCGTCGAAATATCCATTTCACGGGAAAGTCGAACGTTACAATAAATCACCGTCGTTGCTACATAAAATGACGCCGCCGCCGCCGCCGCCGCCGCCGGTTACGCAATTCCGCTGCGTTACGCGACGATCGCAAAAATGCGCGCACGATCCGCTGTGTACTCCGGGCCAATTAATTATCGAGTCGTCACGCAAGTATACCACACCCGACCCTATCGATTAACAACCACCGGCCGACCTCACCTCTCCAGCAGTACGCGAAGGTTTTTGCACCGCGGCCGTAGGATGAAGCTGCGCGAGGACTTAATAAAGCCAACTCGACAGCTATCGATCTATCCTGCTCGTTCGCGAAGGTACTAAATTTTACCCATCGAGATCGGCCAAATGGCTCCACGTTTATACAAAACTTCACCTTCGTTGCGTTTCACCGCGCGACTGCATTTCACGTTTTTAATCATTCGGCTCTCTCGAATTTCAATTATGATACGAAGGATTTGTTATTATTTCTTTACGGTCGCGCACATTCACGTGCGATCCTGTTACCATAACGACAGCCAAGCATTTTTCTTATTTCGACCAAGCTCATAGCTTACGTGACGAAAATTGCAATAAATCCACTTCTCTGACTTTGACATTTATCTGTCACAAACACGTATTCAACAAATTCTTTCTAGAGTTGAAACATAGCTGGTTTTGTGCAATTTTTATATCTATGCATCATCTCATTTCAAGATAATCCATTCTGGGCCGCTTTTAACTACCGCTTAAACATATAATGTAGACAAAGTATTCGCATTAGTTTCCCGGAATATTTCTGCACCGTGCACTACATCAAGCAATGAAATATGCGCTAAGAACACGAATAAGTTCCTATTGTTCACCGTATAATTACGCTTTCCATAAAAAAGACTGGGATAAATTGCAGTAGAAGTGCGCAGGAGACTTTTTAATAAACCCAGCCTGACGGTCTATCAGTCTATACATGTGTACTCTGTATAATATGATATGTACGATACGGAAGTACCACGTCTATAGACTCATCAAGACTAAATAAATGACCACTTCTGTTTCGTTCGTGACAAATCTACCCTTGGTTATCATCTGTTTACAAAAAAGTATTTCGAAAAAATAAATTATGAGTGACATTATACACATATATTTTCCAAGTTTCATGTTATATTCAAACATATACTTCAATTCATAAAGTAAAGTTACGAAGGTAGCGAAATCGTAAGATTTCGTCTGATACTTTTTATCGCTGCGCATGAAAGACGAGACAATAAAAAAATGTCCGCTAAGATCCTCGAAACTTTTCTCACGATAAAGATAAAATGCACAGCGACTTGATATTCTGACGCTTCGCTCAAAAGCCACGCGATATATCCACGTATAAATCGCGAGAGCAAAAGTCCGGTGATTTATCGTATTAAACGGGAGCCAATTCGCGGCTCAAATAAGCTACGCTTTATCGGGGATTCGCGAAATGGAATCAGACGAGGCTGTGTGAGCTACGTCAATCGAAATGATCGTAAACTTCGGCTATATTTGAAACTCGGCGAAATGAAACATAGAATGCCCCGCGGCTGACCCGATACGGGAAGAAGGAGTGGGAAGTTAATCCGCGAGATCGTTGTGAACTCACGGATCTATTTGCCACTTTAGAGAGTCTTCCACGGGTAAGTTCTTCTGAGGGGGAGGGTTGAAGGATCGGACATCGGAAGAGCGTCGCGATACGTTTCCCAGTCGCCCCGCGGTATTTACGGTTCGCTCCGTGTCGTGCAACATTTTGCAGGCCCCGAATGCCCAAAGTTTCTGGAGAGGAGGAGTTTCCTCTGTGTTGCAATTAAAGGGCCTCTCAAACGGCGGTTTCAACTCGCAGCCGATTCTCTCCTATCCACGCGCGATCGGTACAACTTCATGCGCGCCGAGCCTCTTCCGAGGTGAATTACACTCGATATAGGTAACGCTTTCACCGCGACCCGCCGCTCCACAAACGACGTTGTTCGAGACTTCGATTGAGATTTAACCTGTTTCCCTTGTACGGAGTTTGAGGCAAATGCAGCGTCTCCCGGAAGCTCGTCTACGGGAACAATTTGTGCCAAGGGCAATTTCATCCGAAATCTTTTGCGCAATTTACTAGTAATTTGCTGTGTCATTGCTTCGCCTACACGATGTCGGTTTGATTTATCAGTGCATGTGCAATAAAACAACGCTGCGCAACAAAAAGTGCATTGAGCTACACAACGAAAAGCGATATTTAAATGTAGTCTTTTTGTAATCGCTTGTTGTAAACCTTTCATTAATCACGTTTGCTTCTCTTGTCTAGCTATCGTAATCAACGGTAACATATAACTGATACCGAGAGTAATCCTTAATCCCCTTTGTATTAAACATCCCGGCAAATTTAGCGGCTTATGAAGATCCAGTTTACTCTGACTATAATTTCTGTTAGCATCCTGTTACATGATTGAATGCGCAAATATAAAAGAAAACATAAGCGATTAAGAGTTACAAGCTGTAACATATTTGTCATCGCATTTATAGTGAATTGATTTAATTTAGTTCGTATGGAACTTAAAAGTAGCACTTCAATTGTAGAAAGAAACAAAAGTACGTATCAAAATAATTGTTTTTCTGTTGGAAAAGTCAACGATAAAATTAAATATCGAAATTAGCGTATTAAATCGAATTTTTAATTTATGTAGTCTGAAATGTGTTGTTGCAAGGCATACGCGATCTAAATGCTGCGTCTTGGAAAAGAGATGTAAGAAAAAGAGAATATGTATAGTAACCTTGAAAAGTGATTACTTTCGTAAGTTATTACTGCGCATAAACTTTGCGGGCACGCACAAAGAAATTTCCAATTAAGGTTGCCGTAGTAACGGCAACGACTGCGCGATCCACGCGCGTACAGAGAAGGATCACAAAAGGGATGGAACCCCGTAAAACACCACGCGATGTAGTGGGAAGAGCTTGAGATGATGTACAAGTGCTTTGCGGTATAAAAAATTGAGAGAGAGAAAGAGAGAGAGAGAGAGAAAGAGAGGGAGAGGATGAGGAGAAAGGAAAAAAAACGCAGAGTCGCGCGCGCGTCTAATTTCAATTTCCGCGAGCACGGCACCGCGTCGCGCGTCTCCGGTTTAATTAAATTTGTTTGGAGATCAAGCAAAATGGCCGGCGAGAAAGCATCACGGCACAGCTTGCGAAGACGCTGTAGGGCCACAGGTCCCTCGCCTTCGCACGCGTGTCTTTAGAGAGTCCGTGCACACATCCGACGCCCTTATCCAGTTACAATGCTCAATCCGATCAACTTCCGCGGAGACCCCCGCGCGCGCGCGCGCTAGGACTACCGGAGAGAGAGATTTTTCTCTCTCGCAGAGATTTCACCTGGTAGATTTTCCTTGGGGCTCGCAATCTCGCAAGAACGTATTTTCAGGATCGTTCACGCCCACGAAGATGACTCGACGCGTCGTAAACGTTGAAAATTTAAAGGAAGATCCCCTGCGGTCACACGAGGCAATGTTAGAGGTCAACGATCAATCTTGAAACGAGAACGCCTATCGGTGACTTTATTTCGGCTCGGTATAGAGGAAGGTGAGGTAAAATCAGATACGCGAATTAGAGAAGATCGCTTGCTTATTTTGGTAAGAAATTAAGTAATAGGAAATATTATAATGCACGAACAATAAGTGCAGCTTAATATCGTGTATTGCTTTCTCATATTTTTAATATTATTCTCGTTGGCATTTCTCGATATATTTAACTGATATATCAACGTAATTTTCACTACTTATCGCGAAAGTAGGACATCTAGCTTAATTCATTTATCTCGTTTCTCTACTTTCTCACGTTTACGCGATAGCAATATTCATTTTTCTTTAGTATTAAGAGTGACATAAATATAGTAAAATGTAGAAATATTGCAATCAATACTTATGGCATGGCCTTTAATAAAATTTCATAAAAATATATGCTCTATATTGAACACTCGCAACAATAGTATGATAAATTTTATTATATTCTTTTAATCGCTGATATTGCAACCAACATATACATTTAAATCATTTATAAAGAATAAGCTGTTATATTAACAACGTACGGACAATGAAAATTGTAAATAAAAGGGCAAATGAATTCATGAACAAATATTTGAACGGCTCTGACATTAAAAATATCAAGCAATATTCACAAGCGCATAAAAAATATCTTTATTAACACTGAAAAATATACTCCCACAGTAAAAAAATCATGTGTTGAAATGTTAAAATTTTTTTGTGTTACCAAGATTTGAGTATTATTTCAATGTAAAATTAACATAAAACAGATATGTTATTATTTTCGTAACTTTTTTATGTGTTATATTTATTTAACTTAATAACTTGACACTTTATTATTATATTATATATCATTTAAAAATTGAATATTATTTTGAGTTCTTTTAAAACAACTGTTTCACAAAATCAACCGACGCGTGTAATATCGATATTTCTTAAAAATTATTTTAACTATTCTTTAATTCTTTAATTTGTAACTGTTCGTACAGTTTGTTTATCCCGTTGGTTTTTATTACATTACACTGAAGGATAAAATAACATAAACATAAATGTGAAATATTGTGTAAATTAATTAACATTTATAATGTGTCAAAAAGTAACACACGCGATGAATGTTATTTTAACTTAAATTTTAGAGTGGACTTTTTGGAACATGTAAAAATGTTAACATTGACATTTTATTTTTTACTGTGTAAATATTTTTTTAATAGCATAATATACTATTTTAAGGCAAGAATAATACTTAGAGCATTATATCAATATAAATCTTAATCTGCTTAATGGATTAATTATTAAATTCAAAATTAACTACGCTAATAACATTTAATCTTATTTATATTTACATGAAAATAAAAACCGCAATTATTTGACCCGTTTGCTTTTTCTCGTATACGTTACTAAAAAAAGTAAAATATTGCTTAAACAAATCCGATCAAATAATATTTTATGAAAGGCCTCTAATTTAAAACTGCAGCTTTTTTGCACAAGAGCTATCCAATTATGCTTGCAAACCAATGTTAAAAAAAGCACAAATATTTCGGCTTTTTATGTACTCTCGTAGATGAATGCGGCATGAATGAGACAGATAAAATTTTAAGCGATGGAGAATGTTATAGCCAGCAAACAACCGCAGTTCATTGGAAATTCTACGAATTTCTGCTATAAACCACGTGCTTTCGCTAGTGCGCATTCCATTCGACAGAATTGTAACGCATGCCCTGCAATCCTCATGACGCGAATCCTCATTTTACGTAAGAATTAAATAACATTCGATGTAGCCGCATCGAATATCAGAAGCAAACGTTTTTCTTCCGCGTTTCTCTATACAGAACGGTTAAGGTGCATCACGTAAATTTAGTACATCTTTTTATCCAACGACCGTTCATTACTCTATAATCTATAAATGTACGAAGAATTAAAGAGGATTTTGATTAGGCACAGCTGATCGATAATTCTTTGTTGATATTCCGCGTATGTATAATTTACTGGTAAGTACCTAGCATAGCTGACATACGATTACTTTGTACAAAGGTTGATTGCTCCCTTCTCTCTCTTTCTCTCTCTTGATGCATCAAAGTAAGAGCGGACTCGTTAACTGAACGCAAGCTCTCCTTTTCAGTCACCCTGCTATTCTATGAACTCCCGAAGTCCTTCCATTTCGCTGATGCGTGAGATGCAAATTGCGATAACTCAGCGCAATTGTAACACGCGAATCTATATGTGAATCCATATGCAGATACGTCAACGGAATCAGCGAGGTGAAACGAGATCGATCGACAGAAGCGAGGTTTACGCGCAATACAAAAGGATATTACACAAGCTTGATATAGCGGCGCTATCCTGAAACGCTATCGACTGAATTCGCGCGCTCATTATTCAGGATACGAAATATCTCCTTCGATTCTGACGCTCGTTTAAATAGTCGATCTTTAAAACAAAAACAGTCTTTCATCGCAAGCTTCCGATAACATTGAAGATGTTATTGCACATTTTGCTTTTCGTTTTGTGAACTCGTTAGCGTTGCCAAAGATAACAATTAATTCCGCTCAATTGAAACAGCATTTTGAAATGGAAATATTGTCACAAGAATTCTAATTGATGAGAAAATTTGCCGTAATCTGTTATATAGATATATATTTTTTATAATACGCAAATAATTTCTTTAATTTAAACGATTTACTCCATTTGAAAGGGACTATTAAATCTATCGTTTGAAGAATAAAATTTATCTATATTTCAATGAAAAATTGTTTATATATATTAATTTGTTACGTTCAAATTTCTAATGTAAGAGAAAAGTAAGCAAGTAGAAGTAAAATAAGCGCACATTGCTGTCTCATTAATCATTAAAGTAAAAAGATAAAATATATTATAATTCTGAGTTAATAATTAAGTAAAAGAGAAAAACGATTGTGTCCAAGAATCTATTTTTGGATTCTAAATCTGGTTTCTTGCATAAGTTATCATTTTCTTTTCAAGACAGATAAATATTACAAGATTAATTAACTTACGTATGATCTCTTATGAATTGTTAATTGAATTGCAAAAAATGAAATTCAAACCTACGTCAAGACAGACTTATTCTGAGTTCGCCAATTGGATGCAAATATAACATATCAAATTAACACTTAATCTCAATTAAATCGTATAATATTTTAAATATTCAGCTAAATTTTTCAGCAGAAACCCGAATACGTATATGAACACCTTCGCAGACGTGATCCCGTTGTAATTTTCGTAGTTTAACAAATGTAATAAATCAAACTGAGACAAATACAAGCTTATCTAACTGTCGGGAGCGTGAGTGATACCTCGATGTAATAAACGCTCTATATTCTCAAAGTCGGAAGCGCGTCGTGAAAACACTTTACGATGCGGGTATTGCCATGTTAATGCAATAATTTAATCGTTCAACATGTGATTAGCGTTTCAAATTGGATCAATATCAAAGCAGACACTGATGGAGGACATTCGGAAATTGAGTATCGAACATTACCAAGCAACCGATGTGAGTCAAATTACATACCGACATCAATCGGCGCAATGGACGTGTTCCCAGAATATCATTAAAGAGCAGCCATCGGGCAGAATACTATGAAGATAACATACCTGCAACAGCAATAAATATGTTTGTGAAGTTATTTAGATATAAAAAAACCATAAATATTTAAAACATTTGCAGAAAAAACATTCATTCTTATATACATTGACACAGGCATATGAGAATATTTCTTCCAAATATAAATACATTTGGGATTATATTTGGCTTGTGTTTTGCACCAGTAAATATTACTTATAAATATGTATTGCACGTTTAAGATGGAATACACGATGGAAATAAAAAGTTTTTACAGCGACAGTAAAACTTTCGACACAGTCGGCATGCAAAAAGTAATTGTAGAACCAAGAAGAGGAAGCAATTAGGTCGAGACTTTTGCATTTTATCTTTCTTGTCGTAAAGCTAAGCATATTGTAGGTCCATCTCTTCTATTAAAATTATTTTTACACAAAAAACTTATTCTCTTTTATTAGGTATATAATATACCTACATCTACGCTTCTCTCATGTATTATATGTATAAATTTATGTGAAATACTTTAATTGTTTGCTTCCTCATCGAGAAAGACAACCAAATTTATCGAGAACAGTCCGCTCCAAATTTTATCCGCAGAAAGAGTACAAGTTTGATACAAAATCTGGCACATTTAATTATACGAAAATCATAAAATCCTTTCTGAGGGTGCGAGATCGAAATCGCGAATCGATATATTATTAATATCTTCTATTACAAAAAGTACAAAGTTTTCGGTTTCTTCTCATCAATTTATTTGCAATTAACAAATAAAAATGGACAGGTGAAAAGGGACTTTGAGAGTTCAATACGGTTAATAGTTGTGTAAGTTAATGTTATACGTAATTATAAATCGACCGTTTCGGCTCTACTTCGAGCTATCTTCAGCGACGAGGTGATAGATAAATTAAATAATTTCACGCTCTTCGACGAGAGTGCGCAAGGCGAAGGCATTCGAAGACTGAATGCACACAAACGACGCAATTTTAAAGAATAGCAGAAAAATTCTGCTAATATTCATAATTAAACCAAGCCTAGAGAAGATTAACAGACTGAAGCCTTGAAAAAGATCTCGGAAACTGAGATGATTTTTGAATGATGAAGCGGCGGTGATCAAGACTAATTGTAAGATTAAACACGGGCCTAATTTTAGCCGACTGCTCCGGCCGTTAAAGTAAAAAAGCATTGTTCAGTTGTACTTTTAACGGGTCTCAGCTATGCTTGATTTTTCACGATTTTTATTCAGGGCGAAATATGAAGAAATTAACGCCGCACATTGCTCGATTTTCAAAGGTAATACGGAGTAGCTAAATAAGTGCACTCGTACGCATGCCGGTACAGTGAAATGTGACCATAGAACTTGTGAGCTCTGGCATCGATGTTCGAGGAGGATGGGGGTGAAGCATACACAGGGATGAGAAGGCAGACGGCAGCTGAGGCGAGCTAGTAACTCGCGCTGCCTTTCAGTCAATGGTTGCGCTTGGGATCGTTACTCTGGCATGAAATTAGAACGGCTGTGCCCAATTTTCGCTACTTCACCTTACTACAGTAAATAATTCCCGTCATTTTCTACCATTTGGGATAAGTGCCTCCCCGTGAAATTGGCACTGAGAGAGACCCACGTAGGTTCCCCTCCTGGGACCTGCGTAACTTCCTTCTCGAGCAATTTCTTACGCAGACATTATTAATAACGATTTTTAACGTAGTCTTAGTAAAATGGAAAGTAATTGCAGCAATAAATTAGGGGACATTTAAGGGTAATTTTATAGAAATAAATAGCGACGTTCGCTAACTCTTCCAGCAGATTATTGCAGCTATTACTTGTTAACTTTAATATTAAGACGCGAACAAGCGGTGTTACGTTATAAGATAAGCTTCGAAAAATACTTGTGAGGATATCTTTAAGAATACAACACTTTACAGACATCGCGTTGCATTATCGCGAACGCGGAAAATCTCGCAGTAAAATATAAATTCCCGCGCACTTACACTAACCATAAGTTAAAGTGGATGGTATTTACTTTCGACCGTAGCATTTTCTTAACGCTTCCTACGGTAACTCAGCTTTCGCCTGATCCATTAGTTTCTCCAACGGCAGAAAAACAGCAATACGCTTAACTCTAAGACAAAGCGACGGTGTAAAAATATAAAAGCACTCTTCCAGTATTTTTACATATCCGATCAATTTGTCCCTTGCTTGCGCAAGCACGTTTTCAATGTGGCATAGCGATGAATCTTTTATGAGATTTGGGATAAGAAATTCTTTTTTATTCAAGTAAAAAGACAATGAATAACAAAGTATGAAAGGGATAAATAAGCAGCAGCGCGCTCGAAATTCAAGAGATTATTTTAAAAGTAGCTATCGATTGATGGATTCGATAGCGTGCATCGGCGTTGAAATAATCCCGGTACCCTCAGAGAAAAGATTTAATCTATGCCGGCGAAGGTACAAGGGTCGTAGAAACCAATTTTTATAGCAATTCACGGAACGTAGCTTAATGCATTTCCAGATATACGAAGGATAATGCGCCCCGTTTGAAGAATCGAGAGCACGGAGATCGAGATGGAATCCCTTTGAGGCTCGTGCCAGAACACGAGCCATGCTTCAAACGTATCGATCGTTAATCCTCGAGCGGACTTTTACAGTTAACAGCCAAGAAGGAGAGGGAATCGCGACGTAGCCTCCGAGCCGTCGTCGTCGTTCTACGGATAAATCATTGTGAATAATGCGACGAGCAGTTTCGTCGGTTCGCGTTTCTCACGCGAACGCTGCTCAAGTGCCACCGATACCGCGCGGGGCACACCACCAATCGCGAATCACAGTACGGAATTAAGATCATTCCGCTCGATAACATGCGTATGCACGTCAACTCGGCTCCGATCACGACCAGAAGCGCATAATCTGCGCGTTGAACAAGGCGGGCAAAGTACAAAGGAAATGTTCTAGCGCGCTTAAAAAAGTCATTTCAAGCATGATTGCCTCCCGCCGGCGCCGCTTCAAAGTTCTAAGCGTAAGCATACTACTTTTCCCTTAAACGGCATGAGGCACATCGTCAATCGCGACAGGCTCTTAAATATATTCCATTGAAATTATGTAATTAATAGCCGTCACATACACACTTCTCTCCATCCTTTGTCACCGTCCGTGATTAACCGGTATTTCGCCCTGCCCGTTAAAACCAGAAGGAGATAATGTAAGGAACCTTAACGAAGGCGCTTATACTATGGCACGATGAGTTTGGATTTTGAAATTCGCCCTGCAGGATATCCATCACGTCTAGCAGCTACTCTGCATAGCAAATAGAGCGTATACGCGGAGCCCGATTGGACGGAGATTTGAGAGGCAAGTGGGCCACCATCTTAATAGAATCAGGATTATGTTCAGACTATCTAAGCAGAGGTTCTGACTGTTTAAGCAGCGCGCATCGCCGTTCCGACGCTCCCGGTATCCCGCTTGTCGTTGGTTTCCGAAATTTCTGGAGATACTATTGGACCACTTTCGAGATTAATCCGCGCAACGCTATCGTTGTACGTCATACGTCCTCCCGCAGCACCATTCATCAAGCGACGCTGATCTTATCGGCTTTTCATCCTCGATTACGCTCGCTTGCTATCCCGCCATTTATTTCCGCATCGAACGTCGCCACTCGACCTTTCATTTACCTCGCTTCGGTATTTTAATATTCGCGACGAGAGATGAAATCCCACCCATTTTGCCCTTTATTTCTACGCCATCACTTTCGTGAAATATTCATGACGATTTTGCGCTTTCTACAACGAAGAAAGCACGCTCGCGGTCTGATAATAAGAGGAAAGCATCTTGGCCAAGTGCAGAAGGTGACAGATAGAGAGGAGCTCTTTAAAAGAAAAAGCTAAAAGACTAAATGACAAGATTACGTTTCTCATTATAATTTAAAATTAATATTTGTTGTTATATGCCGATCACGACGTAATTCATAGGGTTCACATTTTGAAATAGAAAGATAGATTCTTTTAATAAATAATACTTAAAAATTTATCCTTGTGAGATGATTATAGAAGGTATTTGTTCATTCAATATTCTATTAATCCACGGGATTAGCAACACCACAGATATAACGTTTAGTAGTAAGTGTGATTAATATTGCGAAAATATTTCAATTAAGTTTAACGACACGATCATTTTTCCTAAGGTAAAACTCGAGGTGTTTATTATTCATTAACCCGGCATGTCCCGTAGCAGTCACAAGGTATTCATCTTCTCAAAGTATTCTCTCGGCAGGGAATAGCCGCGCGAGAAAATAGAAGCCAGGTGAAATCCAACGGTACGAATATAGCCTGCGACATGTCGTTTCAATGGAAATTTAAAAATGCGTAATTGGCATGATACTTATCACTAATGCCACTATTACCGAGTATATTATATTATGTATTATACGCGAGTACAGAGATTAAATCTCGGTGCAAGTTTTCATAATTTCTACCTTCTTATCAGTTCCTAATTTGGCCAAGTTTACAATCTCATCAGATTCTTTAGAATCTCATGCATATGTCTGACTTAATAAAGAATTAAATTTAGAATTTTCTCCAAGCATTTTCCCGATTCTTCCATACTGAATTTACGAAATTTAATGAAAAATTTATTTTAAAATCTATCTTTTCTCTTACGATTTCAAAACCCATGTCTTTCGCGAGATTGTAAAATACACATCATATACCGAATGTTAACCTTTTGAAGCATGATGGTAACCCATGTTACCACCTCAACTTCTTTACTTTTTGACCATTTAATTTCTAGTTAACGCATTTAGGTCGGGATTTTTGCATTTTTGGGGTATCTTACAAAGTTTCACAAAAAAATGGTTCAATAGAAAAAGGTATGCTTCAAAGGGTTAAAGACCACGAAAACGACGCGGGCGGAAGACTCTACGCACTGTTAATTAAGGGCGGGACAGCGAGCTTCAGCGGAAGCCTCGGCGAAGGAAGGAATTTGACGCCACGTCTCAACGATATATTAATTCCACCGGGCGCAAAGATCCTTTCAACCTGGCGCACGTGTCGAGTACGTTCTCCGAGGCTCTTTCGGATGTTAAACACGCCGGATGCACCTCTAGCTTCTTCCGCGAAGAGTCCGCAGGCCCACCGCCTTCATAACTCATCCTTGGCCTTTGCCGGCCTCCGGTCCGCGAGAGCACATACATCACATCGTTACATTATAGAAACGGGTCGCGTAGGGAAGTTGCACCGTAGAAGCGGCGAGTCGGACTTAGCGCAGTCATAATTTCACTTTTACCACCCTCTCTACTCTCGTCCGTCGCGATAATGTCGGACACTTCCTCTCACCTTATCCCGCCCGTTTCGCTCTTCCTCGTTCCCTCCTGCGCGTCGTAAGAAACGCGCGATGATAAATTTGGGTGAATATATATTCACGTACACGAACCGAAGATCGCGGCGAAATTACGCTAGACAAGACAAAAGGGTGCTGCCCGGTAAAGACGGCAAAGCAGTAAGAACGGCGGCGGCTGAAATATGATGTATCGCTACGTTGGATTTTAAATTTACCGAAAAATTACACCGCCGTCGAGCTACGCGAGAAAGTCGATTACGGTAGGTGTTAAGAGCACGTCTCGTCGGTGCGCGCCGAGGAAAATGCCCTTTTTGGCAAATGGGCCATTACGAGGGCAAGTAGGAAGGTATATTGGCTTTGAGTGGTATTAGGAGAGCGGAAAAAGAACCGACAAGGAGATGGCGGCGGTAGCGGCGACGGCGACGGCTGGCGGAACGAAAGATGGAAGGGAAAATTTTGTATTATGTAACGTAGAACTGGGACCTGTATATAGTGCGTGAAAGAAAGAGACATATATGGGGAGAAAAGGAGAAGCGGAAATAGAGAGAGAGAGGGGGGAAGAGAAGAATAGCGGATTTATTACGTCGTGTGATAGTAGACCGCGGTGACTGAAGTCGAATATTAAAAGATAATAGTTGAGTTCGATCGTTCGAATGACGATATCGAGATATTGGATCGATAAGAGGAAAATTAAACGGTAGCTCGCGAGTATCGGACGCGTGGAATTGTGGAGGAGAAATCGCGGAATTCGAGAGACTCGAATGTAACACGATTAGATAGAATGACCTCTAACAGAGCGATTTTTAATTAATCGAAAGTAAAATAATGTTCTCCGAAGCTGGAGGCCGCTGAGGCGAGGCTGACCAACGTCGCCGGGTGAGGATAAGATGTCGAATCTTTAGATATGATAATTTGTCTTCTCCGTTAGTTATGCACCTTCTCCCTTCAGGATATTTACACGGAGATACACTTGTGAGCGGCGCGTGCGCTCGCATGCAATGTTACACGCATGAGAGTGAAAGCTCGTATCAGCGCAAGCAGCGCGTAGGCGCACTCGGGAGGTCTCAAGGTAGGCCAGCCTTGTCTCGCGACAGTAGATTAAACTCAAGTAGAGTCTCCGTGGTGTTTACATGCGTAGCAATTAGGATTAGCATTTAGAGAAGGTCTCTGCACTTGATAGCGCGCCGCGTGTTACACGGGCCAGAGAATCGCACACGATTACGTATAAAGCAAACAACGAATAAAGTAGACGAGAGTAATGGGAAGGACCAAATCTATGGATTATTCGTAGGTTGAAAACAAACGAATGTTGCTACGACAAACGCAAGGCTAGAGTCCGCCGACGGGCCGAAGACTGATAACCCGAATACATTAGAGAGCACTAAACCGCGAGAGAATAAAAGACGACGTTGCGTTATCCCTGTTCGAAGTAGCATATGCAGTTCGCATCCTCTCAATCTGTTCTCCCTAGCGCGACGCTTTCCGTCGGAAGGTTCATCGAACTGCATCGAGAACAGGCGGCGCGCCTCAATTGCGAAAGAATTTTCTCCGCGATGTCAGAAATTCCGCCGATAAGACGCACGCAGATTCTCGGATTGCGCGCCCTTCTGGTGCTGTTCCAGAGCGTATTGCGCCGCCGGGTGGATATTGAATTTTGTTGGAAGAGGATTTTCCCTCACAAAGCTATCGCGAGGTGAGCCATGAAACGGGTAACAAGGTGAACGCCGTACGATCGATGCCAGTCGCTTTGACACACCGCGGGGACCTGTACGCCACGGTAGCGCCAAGGCGCGAACGCAATCAACGGCGATATTTCCGCGCTCCCTTTCCTGATAAGTCCCTGGACGTGTTTCCCTCTGACGACTGTCAGGCAGCTACCAGAGTCGCGCCAAGTCAGAAGATGCGTTTCTTCAACGATCGAGAAACTCCGTGACGGCGCGTATACACAAGAGGAAACATCCCGTAGGAGCACTGTCGAGCGTACTTCCGACAGGAATTCTTTTCTCGTTGCTTTACCACTGCGGTCTTCGATCTGCGGTGTTGTACACGCGGTATAGTGAATTCTTTCCGAATCTATTATCTTCTCCGTTGTATTAAAAAAAAATGTATCAGCTCTTTAAAGCAAAACGTTATCAAAGAGGACCTCTCCGATATAAAAAGATTCCCAACGTTGCCGTAATCAAAGCGGAAAGTTACTAGGCTTTTATTTATGAACTAAACGCACAGAGTATGAAATGAACTCGAACTCCGTAACGAATAATCTGTATTGCAATTATAGAGAAATGAGAGTTGCAAAGTCGAAACGTATATAAAAGCTCAGCCCTCGGAAAGTCCTCGGAGCAATCAGCTTTAGAATACAAAAGCAAAACTGCGGCGAAGCTTTGAAGATAATCGAGCATCACTACTACTCGATACAGATGTAATATAATAGCATTAGGTACTTCACTACGGAAATGCATTTGTTTGTATTTACGCAGAGAATGAGAGTGTGTATATGCAAGAGAGTAGCACCGCGATACCATCGTTAAACGTATTCGACGCTTCATTCCGCCGAATCGCGTTCGTTAACGAGAAAGTAATTTCAATATTCTCTCAGTTTCACATTTTCCCACCCGCAAAGTGTTACGTTGGCAAGCAATAAATGGCGAACTGTAAAATACACACAAGTCGGTGTCCACTTATTCATTATAATTTAAAGAGAGGTAACACATTATGACAAACCACTCGTTTCAAATAAACGTGACAATTTTAAAAGTCATATTTTAATTAAATTTGTAAGATTTAGAGAATATACATACTTTTAGAAAACTGTCAAAAGAGAATAACTGCATTAGGAAAGTAGGACATCTTCTAAGTAATCTGTTTTCTGTTCTAATCGAGTACTCTCTACTCTATTCGAGAGTAAAATCATGTCAAACTCGTTAGACGTGATTACTTCTTGCTCGAATTGAAAGACGTGGGCCGGTTCTAGCCTCGCCTATAATAAGTACATCATTTTCGATTTTGCTTTCGTTGCCGAGAGGAATCGCACAAAATTACTCACATTTGACAAAAGTGTAGCTTCATTCTTATACAATTTATTCAGATCGATAAATTCCCTTCCCCGAAGTGGAAGTTTCTCAAAATTGAAAAAAAAGATAAGCGATCGCTATACACGCTACATTCGCTCCACTAAACGGTATTGCATTAATGCATATGCATCAGCCATAATATTTTCAGGAATTAACGATAATTAATATCGGATTCGCGCAATAATTCTTTTTTATTGTCATATATATTCTCTAACGAGTTCGTTCGTTCTTATAAAGCCGGTAATATATCAGTAAGCGCATTACGTGTAGCGAATTTATTTAGGCATTTTCGACCTCTATAATAGCGTTGATCGATACTCGTAAACCTCTTCGGCGTCGTTTCCATCATCTTCGGTACCCCTCGGCACTACATCCCCACGTCTGCTTTAATCCCTTATGGATATTCAATAGCGTTTGTAGAATGCATAAATTCTATATTATTTCTATTATTCTTGTCACTCTTTATCTTGTTATTTCACTTATTATTTATGGCATGGCTGATGATGCATAAATAATTTCAACGCACGAGTAGATTCTATCATATAAAATGCAGCGCTGAACTTTTACATTTATTTTCCAACATACGAGTTTCTGTAGTTACGGACGTATTATTCGCCTGACGTTACTAATGACAGATAAGATATATCGAAGAAAATGTAATGATTAGTGGAACGCAATTAGCAACGTATACCAAACTGCATACTTTGAGTTGTCAAGTTCCGTGCATCGTTTATCATTGTTTGCCACTATAATTGAAGCATATCCCAGTTCGCTGCAATTAGCTCGACCTATATGATAAGACTGGCACGTAATGAGTATCCATGCATCCTTATCAATTAGACGTATATCATTTGTGGAAGTAACGTTTCCGTACAACTAGAAATATGATCCGATATTATTTAAATGAAAAATGATATCTCGAATAAAACACAATCGTTGGCAAATAATGGAAAAATATTTCTTATACTCAGTTATTAAATAAATAATCATATTTTACGTTACTCGATGCATTATACAGCTTTCGAAATGTTATGTTGCAAAAAATAGGGAGGGGTTTAATTTCTTGTCCACCACATTTTTCCCATCTAAATAATTATGTTTACATGCGCGTGTTTATATCTAATTGTCGTACATCGCATTCGATATGTAACGTGCAAATTGATTCAGAATATGTTGATACGAAAACAACATTAGCTGTATATCGGGATTCAGCGTGAATGCAAAAAGCGTCGAAGTGAAAGAGTATTACGTATGTTCGCGACGTCGACGGACGGCGGTGCAGACTGGTGGGACTCGCCGGTTGTTCAAACCGAAAAAAAGAATATCAAACAGTTCGGAGACAACCAACTTTCTGCATGCGAAATCTCGAAGTTGGAGACTGGCGACTGCGATGTCATCTCGCTTTGCCAAGCCCCATGGAAATAATTCCGACGAGGGCGGACGGAATGTCGATCGCGGCGTCGCACACGGTCTTGCAAACAGGACGCGGATGGGAAACGGTCGTGTTGGAACTTGCTGGCAGAGCAAACACGCGTACGCGACAGAGAGGATGGATTTATCGATCACCAACGTAAAACCGATTCTTCTATTCCCGCGTTTCTATTTTGCATACGAGGCGCGCGTCTAAGAGCTCACTGTTCGCCGCGCGAAAATACACTTCGTCGAACGTTAAAACCGAACCGAGCTCGGGCGTTACTGTCGCTCAAATAGAAGAAAGCAGGAAATGCAATCTGCAGGTCGCAAGAACGCAGATTTCTGAGATCACGCTCGTTTCAACAGCAGCTCTGGTGTTACGTTTATGCGGCGTAAAAAGAACCGTCTCACATGTAAAGATAATAAAGATCTTGTCGCGTTGCATCAATGGTAAGTTTTTACGGTGCGGCGAAGGCACGGAAAATTCATTTTTATTCTTAATTGCAAGTGAAACGAAATAACTCTATTTCTAATACATTTTAAATTTGAGATTTGAAAGATTATAGCCCCTTAATCAAACTTAAAAAATTAATCAGATTTACTATAATAAACTCATGTAGAAAAAATATTACCACATGCCTCGGTGGTCGAATTGGTGAGAGGGAGGTCCAGGTTCAAACCCTGGCTGAGGTAAAATTTTTGCAATAAATTTAAAAAGTAAAACCACTTAAACACTAACATCCTGTCTTGGCTCTTATAGCCTTTATTACTTCGTATTTGTGATTTCGCGTCAGAGTCTTATAAATCTTATTTGTTTATATAGAAAAATTTGGTTCTACAAATTCTGTGATTTGAAATAATTTTTTAGAACAAAGTGAATACGCACGCGCCTATACGTATGTCTCGTCGTTCTTAAAGGAATGAGATTCTTTAAATTGTTTAATCTGCAAATACCAAAATCAGACCGTTTCTGGAAACTGAAACTAGCTAAGTGGCTGAAATTAGCGAAGGCGTGAACAAATGTTGAAACCTCTACTCTACAATCATAGAAACCTTCTTTTAACAGTTTCGTTTTGCCATTTGATAATTCGCTTTTTTCAGCTTTCCCCGGCGGATATACGGACAAGTATGTGTTCTCATTAAAAAAAATCGCGTGATCTATTCGTGTAGATTGCATGATTCGTGGCGAAAATTATTATCCTCGCTCGAATCTGTCATAATTAACGAACAGACGTGCGTGGAAAGTATATTTAACGATCTCGTCGGTATGCTTAAAAAATATATGCACGCATGAATTTGAGAGAACAAGTAATCACACGGGGTAACAAAAGTTACACGCCGACGTATTTGCTCCATATGTTACATTTAATTTGCAATGTCACCGAGCGCATCTGGCACCTTATTATAAAACGGACACGTTGTAATTAATAATTATTTATTCATTAATTTACCTTGCTAATTAGAAAGCTGTTAATAGGTCAATGCCTCCTCCGCAAACAGCAAGCGAATTTAACGTGCAAATATTGTCAATGAGAGGAATTACGTAAATTAATCAGGCATCGCGCGGAGATAATAGAAATATCTTCGTGGCCGCAGCAAATATTCCGAAATATTGAAATACCGAATATAAGAGCGACGGGGAGCCAAATCGATTAGAAGTGGTTTTAACGATCGGACATTTCATCAAAATGTCGCCCGGCATCGCGGCACAATAAATCAATATGCCGATAATTCATAGGAGCGGCGAATTGCGGTCAAATGAATTTTTACCGCTCGCATCGAGAGAAAGTTATTGCATCCGGTACATCCGAAAGCCTAATGGAAAACGGCCGTCTTCTCTCCGCGATTGCGTTGAAAGGAAACGGGAGAGAGAACGAGAGAGACGGGGAGAGAATTCTGGTTGTTTTCCTTCTACGCTTCGCACCCTGAATTTACCTCGCTCGGGAAACGTAACGAGTCCGGAGCCTTTTTTTGCCGGTCCGTTGGATCCGCGTAGGTAGATATACGTAGCACGGCGCTCGGCAGGGCAAATTGCTTTCGAAACGGAAGACTGCCCCGGAGCAAAAGGGAGCTTTAAGGGAAAATGATTCGCGTTGTCGCTCGGCCGTGAAGGAGTAGTCTTTCTCTCTCTGTCTTTCTCTCTTTCCACCCTCTCATCTTTCGCTCTCTTTCTTTCCGTCCCTCCTTCGCTCATCTGTTCACCTCTTCTCTCTCTCTTAGTCTTTCCCTCTCCGTTGTTCTTCTTCAACGTAACTTTTCTTACCCGGTATTCTCTTTTTGACTTTCGCCACGTCTCACTTTCTAGCCTTCGGATTACGCGCAAGCGCTTCTCACATTCAGCTCCGTCGAAGCTCCGAAGCCGACAGTTATATTCTCGAAACCATCCATCACCGAAACGCATTTTAAACGAAAAAGACAGACTGCAGGTCGATGAACCGAGAGATAGCGTCAACGTTGCTTGATATTGGATAAACGACATACGCCTTGTTATACGGACGCGGATTGTGAATTCAATTTTAAACAGGCAGATACGATAACATTTAACATTCGAAGCTTGATAATATCACTAAACAAAGTTACGCTGCGGACTATAAATTGTTTAGCGTATCTCGCTTTCGGGGAATAAGTTTCCCTCGTGTCCCCGTTCATTTATAATTAATTAAGCCTTTCGAAGAACTCTGTGAAGTTGGCACCTCATGTCTCAAAAAATCAAATTAAATATTTCCAATACTTTTAGTGTTATCGCTGATTTCGAGTTTTCATTTTGTGAAGTTAGCACCCCCAAGTTTCAAATTTAACTGTTTTAGGTTAATTCGCCAGAAGTATTTTTAAAATTGATAAGGAACATTCAGAGCTGAAAAAAAAAGATTTTTTGAGACATGAGGTGCCAACTTCACAGAGGTCGAAGAACGCTCGTTCGTGCATACGCCACAGTCGGAATGAATTTCTTTGTTATCTCAACGTGCGTCCATTCGAGGCCGGAGCATGCCTGAACAACCATCGTCGTAAGGCGAATTTTGCTTACGACGATGCTTCACGTAGATCTCCCATCGTTCCGCGCACATTAAAAATCTTGTTTTCGCTCGCGTAATTTGCCCGCGGGTTATGACGCGGCAGAACGCGCAGCACAGCAGAATAAACCTCTCGCGCGTGCACCGTATTTCTCGGCGTTTACCGGACACTTCAGCTATCTGCTCGGTGCAGATTACAATTTTCACGTCGCGCAGAGCTGCGCGTATATGGCGAGCGGGCGGACGTGCAGAATTTTTTTTCCCCCCTACGCGAAATACTCGTGCGCGCGACTAACTCTCTGTGCGAGGTACTCGCGCTCTTCAAGCCGCGGTGATAAAACGGGACAGACGGGCGCGATAGCGAGCGACACGAGCCGCGCTCCGGCGATGCCCTCCCGTGTACGCTCCGCTCGCCGTATTTCCCGCGATACGCCGCGGAAGTATTGTCGACAATCGATTAGTCCGAACGTATCGCGTGATTAATGACGGAAGGCGATATTCGTCGGAATGAGTTGCGATTCCCCGCGGCGCAGCTAACGTGAAATATCGTGTGTCAATTAACACATCTCACGTGGCCATCGGATTATGATGAAGTAGAGCGTGGTATGAAGTAGAAATTTCCTTCCTACTCACGCGAGGTGCAGACAAATGTTTTCACCGAGTAAATAATTTTCACCAAGTAAAACCAACGTTAAAAGGCAAGACTCACGCTGCCCTCGATTACGCATCGGTTCACCACACGTGTCCGTTGCGTTAAGCGTTTCGCATATACGAGCGTTATGATAAACGCTCGTGTCGCTAATCTCTTTCAGAGACCCCCTCCGCGTGCGGTAACGGCTTACATTTCATTGCAGCATAAAGTTGCATGTATGGAACTGTCCTGCCGTTTTTCCGGATACTTTAACACTCGCTCAAAGTGAGTTACATTTCTCGCCCGTGTGAAAAAATTACGTGCACGTGCGAATGCGCGAGACGGCGCAACTTTTATTGCTGAATGCGCGGCATAGTTGACACGCCGTCGTCTCTTCGCCCGTGTCAAAATGGCGATAAAACAGGTGCGATGCTCGCGGTTGGCAAGTGGTAAACACTGTATGCAGGACTGAATGCTGCGAGTAATTTAAAATATGCGGCGGCAAATACACTCGAGTGAAATCCACGTCATCAAGCATTGCTTAACGTAGTTTGACGCTAAATAAAAACAGGCAAAACATTTACACTAAGTTAAACTGCAAACTTGACACACTCGAAAATGTAATTCAAAGCCGTCGCTACTTTGTAAACTACTTGATTCCATTACAAACTCCTTGGACTATTTCCGAGCGTGAGATTGGACGGATTACGTTAACGAAAGAGAAATGGCATTTAACATAATTCAAACACTCTGGTTCAACTCGTAACGTAAATTCTATCAATTAATTTGGTTGATGTGTTTTGCTTACTTTCGCCATCAGGATTGAACGCTTGGAAATGTCACATAAATGTTAGTATTTTCAATTTAATGAGACACTTTTGTAATTCCGGAATTTTAATAGCTATGAAATACTCCTGTTAAAACAGGCGCACAGGTATCGTTCGGTATTCGGAGCAAGAATAATTTAATGAATTTTCGATAAATAATTTTCGAAAGCAAATAAACATAAAACATTGTGTATATTTTAAACAATGTAAGCAATCGGAAAATAGAAAATGTAGGGCAATTCAATACAACGCGTAAAAATCTTATAAAAATCCTATAAAAGAGAGAAACGGAGAGAGATTATAATATTACGTTGCATAACATTTATTTGCACGTTTAAACTTGGCTTCCCTCCTACGCGACGGGGGGGTATTTGGAAATATAATTAAAATCTCATTATGCAAAAATTTTATTAGCAAAACTCCGATATCAATGTATTTAGTAAAATCAATTTAATTAAGATAAATAAAACTGTTTGAATTTTATTTGGCGTCGTGATAAAGCAGGAGCGTTATTAGTAACATGACTATGCACTTTGCGTACGCTGACACGGATTATTCGCGCGACATGATTTTTTCAGGTTTAGCATTCGCAATACAAAAATCACAAAGAGATTTGTATAATCGATGCTTTTCCGTTACGAAACACCATAAAAAATTAATGTAATGTATATACATAATTTAAACGCAGTCCAAATGCATTATTGTGAATGCTGATTGAGACGTGATAACAACCAGTGTAATCAAATATAAAAATTGACGTTACACCATCCCGTACGAGCAATGAATTAACGAATAAGAAAAAACAAGCGCGAATGCAACAACATGAAAAAAAATAAAATAAAAAGTAACGTAAAATAGAAAATATTACCTATGTAACGAGATTTGGAAAACAATAGAGCAAAACGAGGAAAATGTCCAACCATATTAAATTTTTAACGACATATTCTGAGACTGCGTCGCTGACATATCTACGACCTAGTTGCTCTGTCGCCGGAATATTTCGCTGCTAAATTTTACTACAGTTACGAATTCTATTTGTCCCTACGCAAAAATATGACGAACGCTTTTTTTCACTGCCTACTTTTTTCTGTTATACTCACTGTCGCGAGAGGATACAGTCAGGGGAGTATCGTGTACATATATGCGTATATATACGATAAATAGAAAGAGATGTGTAGAAAACTATTATATACACATATATATGAACTATTCATATAAACATTTAGAGCCGGCATTGATGTTGCTGCAGCAGGTTGCAATATGCGCTAGGAGCGACAGACGGTATCGATTATTTTTAAAAATAACGTGTGTCCAAATGAGTCCCAACGGTACAAAAACAATGCGTTATATGATGCAAAATGACGTAGCCTGTGTGGCAAAATGCACAAATTCTTTTTATTATATATATAAATTAAACTTCCACATAATCATAGCCGCATCGAAAGACAATCGAACCTGGCAACCCTCGTGCAAAACAATCCCAAAATCGTAGCATTTAGAAAAATATTAATTGAAGTTGTCATATCATTCTTAGTTTTTCTTTAGCAAAACTGTTAAATGTATTAAAAATATCATATTACTATAAAAATATTATTTCAAAATAAAAAAGTTAGCAAATAGTAAAATTTTCTTCTTTAATTTCAAGATATATTTACATTTTAATAGTTCAAATTTTTGTATAATTTAATTTAGTTCGTATAGCTTCAGCTTGTTAGCAACTCGAGTTTCATATTAAAAATTGGAGATTAAATATTAAATATAAATATGTCTGTAAATTTTTGTCATATTATTTTGTCATCCGTAGTGAGAGATTTTCAGTAGCGACAACGACGTCGACACAATGCTGAAACTTGTTTTACCGACGAAGGGGATGAGAACAGGTAGAAGTCGGCGCGTGAACGACGCCGATAAAGTGGTCCGATAAAAACGCATCAGAGAGGTTCGGTCTGAAAGCGGGAGAAAAGTGCGGAAGACATCTTTCTTCTGTGTAAGATGGAAGATTAACGTTGACTCGAATAAGGCAGAATAGGCGGGCGAAAGGTGCATCCCCCAGCGCGCTGGGGTTGGAAAACGAACAACGGTATTTCGCGCAAAACCGTCTTCGCCGTAAGATATGAAACCGACAAGCAGCTAAAGCTCCAATTTAAATTGCTTCGGCCGCGATTATGCACAGCGTTATCTCGGTGTCCTCGTCAGGCGTTTACTTTAAATTAGAATCGTTCGCCTAAGCACAAGCGAATAACCTTTGTATACGTTGTTTAGCGATTGCACTTCTGCACAATTTCACGTGTAAGATTTGCATAAGATAATCTTCCCATTCTCCGTTCCGGCCATAGACTTATATACCAAACTGCGCCATCCGTAGGGGGCGTCGGTCGTAAGATACAGAAAAAGAGGGAGAGCAGAAGTGAGTCAATGTGTCTCTGTCTGACTTGTTCGTTTTCTCCCCACTCTTAACGCTGAGCGTGAGAGGGAGCATGACTCATTTGATATGTCTGCACTCTAATGTTCAGATAGCGCGTCCGTAGGGATGGCGCAGTCCAGTATAAAGTCTATGGTTCCGGCGCGATAAATCGATGATTACAGACAAAAGAAATTAAAAATACATTTTTTTATCACTGCACTGCTCAGGATAAGCATTTCTTGCTTTTGATGAGCGTAAAAAATATTCAACATCAAACGCAGTTTTTTTTTTAAAGTACCTTGGAGCGGGTACACAAACGAGCAGAATATCACGGTTACCGCATTTTTGAATGCAAGAACTGTGACACGGATGCACACAGGAACGGCGTACGTAAATTCACAGACCGCTTACTTTCAGAGAACTTCCTGCCGCGACGTTGACGGATGCTCGGCGATGGAGAAGAACGCAGCAGAAGAAGACGGGCGAGAAAGAGAAAGAGAGAGGAAGAGAGAGGTCGGGATTTCGTGAATCTTTCGCCGAGAGAAATCGGGTTTCGAGTGGAAGCGAGTAATAGAACGGCGAGTAGATAAGACCGTCGCTCAATGAGATGGGAGAGGCGAGACAAGGACACGGGATTCTATATTCATCCCGGAAGCGAACGGGGGATATGCATGAACCTGTCGAGCTGCTATTCGAACGTTAAGAAAAGGAGAAGAAAATGATCGCAATTTCATGGCAATTTGCTGCATTCTAAGTTAGCAGTGATTCTAATGATTATCGTCCACGTCCGATTTGTTTGCCTCTTTCGCAGAGTGCGAAGAAATGAGATTCGCCGCCGTTAAGCTCCTCGAGTCTCTACCTCAAGAATCCCCAGGGAGATTCTTGAGACTCGGGTTCAGGAAAAAAACTGCTAATTGTAAGACTCCTTATGAGAGTGCATAAACAGAGTAGATTTCCCTAATTAGGTAATTTCAGCTTCAAGCGGCTCGTGGAATCGCGCGGTCATTTGCGAAACGTAAGAAACCTGAATGGCTTCTCTCACACTTTCTTCCTATCGAATAATTTGAGAAAACAATCACTTTATAGAAATACGATAATGTTTGATAAAAGAAAGTAATCGTTTATCTTCGAGATGCGTAAAAAAAATCGAAAAAGACACGAATGGTACTCCATAAACTGAGGTAAAAAATGTTCGAGCGCGCAGTGGATAAGCATGATGGATCAGCATAAAGCTGACGCGGAAGATAAGGGAGGAAGGAAAAGGAAAATAAACTCCGCTCATAATTTCATGCAGGTTTGTTCCACCGTTACATCGTTCGTGATTTTAACGAGTGCTATCCGTTCGCTATTTTCCTCTCTTCCTTTCTTACCAGGAGCTACGTATCTACGGAAGAGGGGCAAACCCTCGAAATGGACGGGCTTTAAGATCCTCATCGAGCCAAGCTCTTATCTTAAAAAGACTCTTCAGACGGTTTTAAAGCCCATTTAGCGTAAGAAAATTCTTCGTAGAATCAGTCACCAATGCGACAAGCTAATATCCAATCGGAACGAGATATCTCGTTCAGATCGAAAATGCAGATCGTAGAAATTAAATCTCCAGCGTCGCGACTGAAAAAACGACGAGGATAAAATTTCGTCTAATTATTCCGCAAACTCTTCGCCTACGAATATCAACTAGGTTCAGTCTGGATCGACCGTAAATCTTGCACCGCGGCACCATGCAGCGATGTCTGACGACGCTTTAATCGCTACACTAACGACAACAACGACGTGTGGATGCCATCGCTCGGATGATGGATTATCGGTACGGTATCGATTTTCGCGTTTGTAACTAATTCGACCAACGTAATAGTCATGATTAAAGGGATATCGTCTCGTTTCACGGCTATGATTCCCATGACACGCAACGCCGTCGTTTACGGCGAAACAGCGCCGGCCGTAAAACGTGAGGAAAACGGTGAAATGTCCTGTTCCGCTAATGCCGGCAATGACAGGCGAGCTAAACGAGCATCCGATGCCGTTGACGATTAACGACGAGCGTAATGAGCGATCATTCGACCGGGCCAAAGCCGACGTTGCAGGCATGTCAGAAAGCGATTCCCGGCCGTGCAAAGGGTGACATGTGCTTTTAATGTCGGCCGCAACGGGGATGCGTGTCTGAACTATCCAATTCGAAAACGCCATCGGGGAAGACAGAAACGATAGTGATACGCCGTAATTGAACCGTTCAGTCAGTTATTGAAAGTTGATTAACCGTTGTTCCCAGGGGAACTGCGTCAGCATTGCTCTGCTATTTTTACGAAATAGCGCGAAGGATAGTCTTCAACTGAATAGCTAACATTGCCAACGTTCATTATCCATCGTGTCTTTATCGAGTAATGTTGTTCCGACTGTTTGCAATATTTTTAAATAAGTATTTTGTAAAATAGTACGAAACGCGCGGTAAAAGATTGCACAAGAAAATTGTACAAACCTGTATACTATCTTTCTGATCGTACCAACTTAATTGAGTTAACAAAAATTCTCCTCAAACATATATCATGCACACGTCACTGTACGCAATTCGATTGTCAGCAGCGTGTCTACTGCTTTTTACGTCCACTTCCCTCACTCGACACCTTCTTTCCCCTTTGTTCTCCTTTTTTCTCTGTGTCCCATCACTGAGCACAATTCTAAGCGCGCGCGAGGGTGGCAGATAAAAAGTGAGGTTGGAGAATGTAGAGAAGAGGGAAAGCACGTGTGAGAATGAGATAGGGTTCGACAAAGAGAAACAGGGCGAGATGGGGAAAGACGAAGAGAAATCGCGTCCTCTTTACAGCACGTTAGCACATCCCTCTTGTATCTCGTATCAAGCCTCACGTGCACACATACACACCGTTTGCGCAATATTTCCGCAATGATGGATAAAGCGAGTCCAAGAACTCGCGGACGGGATATTACGCATGTATTTTCTCTGTAAAAATATACCAAACTCAGGCGGTAGAGGCATCGATACCTTTTTCGAGCCGATTAATAAAACACTGATATTTTTGTGAAGAGGACATTGTTTGCCATCGACATTTCATTTGTCGGCAGCAGAAAAAAAACTGGCGGCGTCGATGCTTTCGAAATTTTTCATACACTCGTGGAAAGTCGGGGGGGGGGGGGGGCGTCGACGCGCCGCGAAAAATATTGCCCATCTTTTGCGGGGAAACATAAGCGTCATTTAATATGCAACGAACGAATACGCAATTAAGTAAGATAACCGACGAGCCATCCACAAATTGCGCCCGGCCATGTCACGAGTACATTCCGCGAAATGTACTAGCATTGCTGTGCAGCGAGCGATGATTAATTAAAGACTTGGAGATTCGACCGCGGAAAACGCGGTATTCTGCCGCCTGATACGCGACGGTCTGAGCGAGAAAATACAAGACCGCGGCGTTACGAAGACGGATGATTAGGCGTGTGCGCCCGCACGCGCGCGGCCGCGCGTTTATTTTATCGTGGAATTGCACGCAGGAAGGATAGAAATTATGCCATAATACAACAACCGAGATCTGATTAAGATAGAATGAAATAATTAAACGGCATCGCGATAAGTGCGTTGACGCTGATTGATAAAGCGACAAGTTGCGTTTTTAAAACGGCCGAGCGCACAATCGAATGGGACTTGAACCCGGTTCCTCGCACAGGGCGCGGAGCGAATTGCGCCCCGCCGCTTCCAGCGCGACACGATCGAAATTTCGGTGCCTGATAACGCCGTCACGGGCGCGACGCGTCCCGGATACTTATCACAGCTCGCCAACTGCTGTTGAATGATCTAATGCGCGCAACAACAACAATACACGAAGCCGCGACATCGAAGCGCGGTACATCTCGTAGACGGGTAATCTTCGTCTAACCGACATGCACGCCGCTGCACGCGCGCAGGCATTGTTTAAGGCACGGTGACACGCGACACGACAGCCACGACCGCGGGCAGGATGAGGGCTGACAGCGGAGCGGTTACCTTCCGGAGCATTTAAATGGCGTCTTGTCGGTGGTCCCGCATAATGCATTGCTTAAGCTGGTAGGTTGCTCGAGCTGTGGCGGACAATGAATCTCAGGATACAAAGTGCCCTTGCATTTCCACCGCTAAAGGCTTCCTCCCCTCCTTCGCCCCGCCATCCACGTTCCACTCGTGGTGCTCGCTATCCTCCGTCGTTTCTCCATTCCCACCTCTCGCCGCCATGTATAACTGGAGACGACAATTCGCGCTCGTCGACGAGGCAATCCCCTACCTACGAATAGTTACCGCGAAACAAACGAGGACACGAATTGCTGGAAATGTCTGTCGCTTGATCAGCGCGGCAATACGAACGTATATACCGGGCAACAATTTCCACGTATTTGAGCTACTGTAATACATCGATCCCGTATCTCAATAATAATCGGAACGGAAAGGCAGCGAGTTTCTATATTGAAACAACAATGCGGATATTACGAGTATTAGCGCGTGAAAATAATGCGTCACCGAAAATATAAATGAAATTTAAGAGATAAATACTAGGACGGCGGACTGCTTCCTACATTGTGCGTCCGTGCTAGAGAAACCGTGTTTCTATCCGTACCACCGATACGGGAAACATTAATTATACATTGCCGAGCTCTCAAGTATTCAAATTCGCGTATCTCGCGGACGAGAACGGTCGATTTAACCGTTGTCAGTTCGCGAGAGATACGGCATAAAATACTGCCGTTATCTCCGCGACTGAGGCCACGTTCGTTGAATAGTCTTGTTAAAGTGTACTTGGCGAATAAGACTAGTCCGACCGGTGGACCGACGATTCAGCGGAGTATAGAGACATCCGGCGCAAATCTTGGAGAAATCTCGCGAATCGCGGCGGACGCTTCTCGCGCGCGCAAATCCTCGGTAATACGAGACGAAAAAAAATTAAGATTCTGCTTCCTCCTCGGGAAAACGTGCTAAAAATCGGGGATAGAAATCGCGAGCACGAGACGGCGGAAACAAAGCCAGTCCGCGATAACCAGGGAAAGAACCAGGTGCATCGCTATCTCAAAGCGAACTCTTAATTACGTTATCTCGGCTCGGCGCGTCCTCTCTTTCCGCGGCCATGTCGTGAATCCCCGGTTGATTTTGGTCGAATGCCAGAAACCGTCACTGCCAGAAATTGTAACGTCGGAAAGAGGCGGCATCGGAAGGCTGGGGCCATGCAGGTCGCCGAGCTCGTAGAAGGATTTTAATTAAACCCACTGCTAAGGGCTATATATGTAGTTTGCAGTTTCGCGTAAAGTGGGACGATAACAAAGATAGCGAAAAGGACTCCTTCTTGTCTTAGCAGGAGACTAATGTGCTCGCGCGAAAATAAGTGAGCAAGTAGCTCGATATTATTAGAGCATTTACTCGCCGCTTACGTGTAATATTCGAGATATTGAGAAGAATTAAGTACTTTTTAATTTGGATTCGATGAAATATAGGTCACGCGAAATGTATTATCCACCATATAATAGATTCTTTACTTCACACGATACATTGCATTCCAAGTAAATTTTCAACGAGGAGCGACAACTTTTATCCATCGTCCATTCTATTTTCGTCGAGACATGATCGACACGTAAACATGGCGCTATAATATTTCTGGGTGCGTCGAAAAGAAAAGATTTCTATTTTAATTCTCGTTTTGTAGCAAGCTGTATCGAGAAACCAATTTGCCGAAAGAAGCCGCAGAGCGGTGTATAATGTGATGTCGGATCTGCCAGACGTATCTCACGAAGCAAGGATGCTCATAGATAGATAGAGAAATAAGGAATTACGGAAGATGGATGGAAGTGAGCAAGAAACTCGACGTTATATTACTTCAAGCACGATAAACGTCATCTCTTAAAGCCGACGTATCTGTATCTTCGCTCTGCGTGAGTACCTCCGATTGCGCGGTGTTAAAGCGATTGAGGCAAGATAGAAATGAAAAATATAAATTCCGTCTTGTTGTATCATTCTTTCAATGTTTCATGCTACTGCGAGGGAAACAAGCTAATGTGAATATCTTCCCGTGACTGAGATATTCGTGCAAACGTCTGAAATTTATCTACGGGAATATAAATTATTCATAAATCGTATCAACTGCCACAAGCGTGAAGACAGCTGTCTCTTTGAGAGGAGACCATTTCGATGATTTCCATCAAAATTGCTCGGATAAATATCGCGATGACCCAACATTGAAAACGACACCGAAATTGTTGAGTTTCCTAAAAATATGCCCGTCGCCCTTACGAACAGAGTACTCCGAATTTAAAGACATATGTATAAGAGATAGTAAGAATAATTATCATTCCTTTCGCTCTCATCGCGAGCGATTCCATCCGGCTTTCAACTAAAGATTAAAAATACCACTGGGGTGTAATATACGTGATCGTGAAGCTGAGTTTATCACTAATTAGGAACTGCACCTTTATTCGCACGGTCGTGTTTTTCGCGCGAGCGTATAAATGCCAAGGCGGATGAATCGTCGGATTATTATACCGCTGGCTTTCGAGCACGCGATTTCAGAGGCTTTCAGCGATAATTAGAACGACCCAATTGAAATCCTCTGTAATGAAGTAGCGACTCCGTCATCGTCGTTCCCGTGTTTTCCTTTCGTTTGTTGCATCTATTGGAGAGGCACGCCCTTTACATCAACGCGCTCTTTCCGCGTTTCTCCGGCCAAAGCGAAGGCACTGAATTAATCGGTAAACCACGGTGCGATTAATTAAAGCGCTTTTGCCAAAGTAGACTGTTTTCAAACGAATGCTCACGCTTGGGAATTTGCCGTGAAAAAACGTCGCCAAAGGCCGTCATTTCGAAATCGAGAGAAAACGCTTTCGTATAAGCCGCCTATATTTATTTAAGCTTTTCAAGCATCGAATTTCGACTTCTCGTCAAAAGGAAAACAGTCAAACGATTTCTCGGATAATTATTCCGGCTGAAATTTCTCTGCGTTCTTGTATATATTATATTTACTATTATCACAGCAATAATCTTTATCGTAAAATTCATGGTTTCTAGAATCGATCGATTTATAACGTGCATACAACTGTATGTAATTCAATCTTCGTAATTATCCATGCATCATTTGATATGCTGCCAATCTCAACATAATTAGTGGCACAACGGTTTCTATCGAAGTCTATGTTAATACTCGCAATGCAAATATTAATTAATCTAGTATTTGCCTCCTGCTAATTTTGTGCAGGACTAAATAACTAAGTAAAAACTTACTTGTGCAAAAAAGTAGATAAATGTACAACAATTCTACAATTATGCGTGTTTCGAAGTAAGACAGAGAGTGGTAATGTTTGTCATATAGAGAATCTACCATCCTAGTGATCAACGATGCAGACCAACCGAGATTGTGGCCGTAAAGACGATTTTACATGATTTTACAATTTGTGGACTCGTAAATGAGATTTTAGGAAATCTGGATACTCTTGAGGGAATATTCGAGAACTCTCTCGTAAACCTCGGCGTTGACTTAAGCGAATTATACGGGACGTCTTGCATTCTATTTTCGTTAACAATTTAACGTTTCCGCCAATTATTTGAAAATCGCTCGTCGAGAATTAATAAAAAATAACAAATTTGTGCAAACGTATGTAGTTTTTAAATCAACTTATTTTTTCATTACTTGTCAACAAGCATTTATGTATATACAGATAATATTGATTATAAAAAAATTATCAAAATTGTTGCAAAAGCTAAAAATACAAACGCAAAATTCAATATGGTAATAATTAAATATAGATATATTTGAATGCAAATTTTAACTCTGTACGAATTACGATAAAATTGCGATGTTTTTGTAAGTAATGTTCTGAATTAATTTCTTAGCCATGTATCTATTTTTCTCCTCAAATTAAATTCAATTAGTAAACGAAGTGGCTATAAAAAACGAGTTTGTACTGCAGCAATAATAAAAGAAATTATGAGAATAAATTCATAAAAGACACTTTTATTCGAGAAGCACGGGAATAAATTGCCAAATCGTTGCTTATTTCCGTTCAACAGATGCTTGATTAACTCCAATTTCGCCGATTTTGGTAGCAGTTGAATCACGCTCTTATTAGTTCGGCAACGTGCTTAGTTATACCTCGTAATGTCTTCGTGAACTTCACATGCTTTAGAGTAAATGGCTAAATGAGAGAGCCAGTTGGGAAGATAACCAAATATACCGAGTAACTGGTTCTTCGACCGGAAAGTTGCGCGCGGTACAGAAGCCGGGAGAAAGGACCCGTCGCGCGACGGTAGCCCCGTAAACTGCTGATATTCCTCATCCTCCAACCTGCTACGTTCTTACGTGAGCGTATTACGCCCAGGTAACTTGCGTCTCCCCGTAAGTAAGTAGCGCTCGGGGCGGCGGATTTCGACGGAATGAAACGGAGCAGAACGGTACCGAAACCAGATGGAGAACTAGAACTCGGGCACTCCAAGTTTTGATTTATGTCGCTAATGCGCGGTTGAAGGCGAGCAAAACGTGATGTGAGGACGGTAGGGACATGACGACGAACGGTTTGCCTCCGAACCATGTGAGAGTAAACACGAGCTGATAATCGAATTGTAGTTCACAACAGCTACTAAAAATACGCCAACTCCTACCTGCCTACATTCCCTCATTCTAGTAAATATTTTACTGTATTTTTTACTATTATCAATACAGAACAAATCAATTTCTCATTTTTTAATTAAAATAAAAGCATATACAACTATGAGAAATGCTATTGGAAATTTGTGAAACCGATATAATAACCGACAAGCTATTTGCCCACGAAACGCTTTGACTAATGTAATAAAGTATAAATTATTATAGTTAGCAGCTTTTGTTATAGATTGATAATATGATATTTTTATGTTGACGAAATTAGATTAGCTTATATTCTGTGATACCGTGATTTTCATGGAAAAGCGCCAATTACTTAACATCCAACTTGTTAGGATATTTACCAAGCTCTAATCGATAGTTATACAGAACAAAAAGCACATTTGTACGCCTGTATATTTGATTGCTCGTTAACAATTACTCAATGTATCATTAGAAAGTTCATGTTTACCTTTACAACAAATAAATAAATCTAGAGTATCGCGGACGCGCAAACAATTCGCACAAATTTTGGTTTATTATGAAAACCATTAAATGGCACTCGGTACGGTGAGGCATACCCATGAAACCGTAAATACTGATTATATCAAATTATGATAATAGCGAGCACACGAGGCAATATTGTGATAATGACAAAGTGTACATTAATGTTTAGATTTCAGAACATAAGCGATTGTATCAGCGATTGCAATACCAATTCAACGCTATGTATTTTACATAAGCTACCGTCCGCAGCGTTACATGGTCACTAAAATTCAGGTCTGAAATTTGGTAAACGAAAAATCTATTTTTCCATGCCAAAAGTGATTCTACACATGAACAATGTACAACGTCAGGTATTCCAAAACTGTTGCGTATACCTCGCGGAACGATATTGCCTGCTAAACGAGTGCAGCATATGGAGAGATGGGCGAAACTATGCGAGAAATTTTCAGCATCGCATATTGGATTATGAACCACGAAAGACGGCGCCGCA
The DNA here is from genome assembly GCF_000949405.1 of Vollenhovia emeryi. NCBI lineage: Eukaryota > Metazoa > Arthropoda > Insecta > Hymenoptera > Formicidae > Vollenhovia > Vollenhovia emeryi. The sequence goes on along the minus strand of NW_011967234.1, from coordinate 1,739,637 downwards.
CAGGCGTACAATTTGATTGTCAAATACCACGACTAACCGGTGCCCTGACCTTGTTTGTTCCCTCAATTTACATGGCCTTTCGACAATCACGCAGGCGTGTGATAAAACGAATATCTACCTTGTAAAAAGTCTGTCTTTGTGTATACGTGATCCGCGATCACTTATACTCTCCCTTAACGAGGTATCCTTTTAGATACTTCACTCTGTTAATTTGCCTGCGCACTTTTATAATGCATTCAAATTTTAACGTGTTTAAAATTATTTTAATCAAGTTCGTCTTCGTTTTTTTGTATCTCAAATATTTTATATAAAAAAGTAAGGAATTAAAATTATATAATTGTAAAATTCGAAAAGATAATATTTTCCGTTTCTTCCTTTACGAAATTACATCTTAAAAAAATAAGGACAACCTCGAAATAAACTCGGAATAAACTTGATCAAAGTAGAGTTAAATATTGTACAATAATTTCTTAATGAAGAATTGGACTTTTGCTTGTAGATTTATTGCATTTCGAGCAATTTCTGAGCAAATAGTCATAATAAATTTCTCCAGTGGACACACCGCGCTATGAATAACTCTGAATCCGCGCTAAGCGTTTTTCTCTCTGAGAACAACTCTTGTTAGTAAAACTGTCAGATTTGCAACTTATATAGAACCCCAACTTCAACGCCGAAGGCGAACCATTTGTCAATGTTCACGTACCCGAGCGTAATGTAAATGTATAATACGCAAACAATGTTAAATCGCGAGTACTCAAAGGGCATTCTACGTCACGCCGCGTGCTTTGCACGCGGGAAACAAAGCGCAAAGCATTGCTGCATTACGAAGCAATGTCGAGATGAAAGGCTATCGCGCGCATGTCAGCTAATGCGAGCGCAAAGAGCGACGATGGTGACGTGCGCCTCTTTACGATTGACTTCTTTAGGAGGGATGACAGCGAAATGCGGAAGAGGATATTTGTCGACCAGCGGAATTGCCGCGCCGTCGCTCTAAGGATCGATGCAGCTATTTATCGATTCGCGTGAATGCTCGTTCCCCTGCTCCACCCTCTTCCCCGCCGTTGTTGCGCGCATGCAATTGGGTAGGATCACTTGTAAATGCTTCGCGGCAGAACTACCGCAATCATGCTAATGACAAAATCTTCTCGCCACGCGGGAACTTTACAAGTTCTACAATGGCGCATGATGGAGGTGCGACAATTCCAGAGCGTGTATTGAGTTTAATAGCAACACGCCATGACGCTGCTACCGCGAAAATCGTATGCAAGTGGTAATTTGCATGCTACCACCCCCTTGCTACATGTCATTAGCCGACCTGTCATTCTATATAGCGGACTATTACGCGTACATTTCTTTCCGCTGAATTGATAAACGCGCACGTTTCTCAGCGCAGCTTACGTAAATGGCGGGCTGCATTAGAAAAAAAATACCCGTAATCGATAAGTCATTACGTACGCACGTGACTGAGTAAAGCGCCGTTTCAACGCATAAATATATCACCTATAAATAATAACCGCAAACATATATGTTAAATTGATTCACAAATAGTTCCACTTTACTCAACAATTAAACTTTTTAATTAAGAAAACATAACAGTATAAGCACTAATTCGTAAATGATACACTCGTAACTACGTGTAGCAGGTAAAATAATTAGACCGTGGGTAATAGTGATTTCTCAGAAGAGAGATTCAGTAATTATGTATAGCGGAACGTTTATGAATCAACCCAATAAATAAACATATATGTGTATGTGTAACGAGATATTAAATGTAGATATATAATATTGATTGCGTATGAACTAGACACGTACGTGGTACAAACGAGTGGACCATTAAAACCCTTCGTGCCCATTTGAAAGCGCTTAAGCGATATCATAATGAAATATGAACATAATTTATATGATGCATGCTATCTTTCATCCCGCGTGCCACGAACGAAGCCTAGGGTTTCCTATACCTTACTAAAACTTATATCGCTCTGTGTTAAAACTCGCGGAAGCCGAATTGCAAAGCCGTCGTAAAGCTTTCGATGAATTTGCACTACGAAACACCTCGAGACGTTGACGCGCTCGATACCGAGCCGAGTGTCCGTTCGGCACGCACTTCTTCTCGATTCACTGCAGATCTGCGATGCAGAAACGAGGGCATACTGCAATTATCAAGATTGCTGCAATATGATATTTAAAGTGGCTGCAAAGTCATGCGGAACCAAGAATTCGCCTATTTGCTAACTTTTGATATCTAAACCGACCGGTCACTTTTAAACTTCATCCTTACCTTCAAGTTTTCAATAAACATCGATATCAACTGAATTCTTCCCGAGAGTTTAAGTGATCTATGAACAGCGCGGAAATTTTGTACACATCGTTAGTACACGTACCGTTAGAATGTGTACACGCTTACGAAACCGTGACGTGGTACGGATGATCTAAGTGAAAAGAGAAGAAACCGGTTTACGCGCGCGCGACTGGCCTTGCCCATTTCTTTTCCCGTCTGACGTACTACGATACATAAGACATTGATCTAGAAATGCATCGTAATAGTAAACACGTTCGCTCCAGTTATAAATTGCGGCATTGCGGTGAGCGGAGTAAAGATATGCAAAACAATGAACTTGGCAGTCTCGATTGCCCGTATCTCCCGGACGCGAAAACAGCGCGATTTATCAGTATAAAGAATTTATGCTCTCGACATACGTTGCGAAACGTATTTCCCCGTGTTTGCTCTTGTCGTCTGCACGGCATCGACGTACGTCCGAGATTTCCACGCACGCCCGTCATGCGCAAAAATTCTTGGCACGATTTATACTTTATGCAACGACGAAATGTTCCCCCCGATTCCTTTCTCCGATGCAAACAGACAGTTATCAGCGAACGATCTGCAGCTCGCTTGGCGCTAAACGTGTATTTACGCACAACTCGCCAACGGATTACTTCCTTCCCTTTCGAACGGAAATAGCTCGGCGAATCATGCACCACAAATGATGCACAAATCAATGTGTACTTAGCGAAATCAGTTCTCCATAAACCGATTGCATCACAGTCGTATTATATTATCGGACAAGTACTTCATCTTACGAGCTAAAAACATACTCCACTACTCCAAGAATTTTTGCCTAAATAATTTTTTTACATTTATTAAACTAATCTCTATCGTTGCTCAAACGCATGAATAATTAACGGAATAAAAATTAAAAATATGGAATATTCTGTACAAAAGAATGTCCTCTGCACAAACGTAATTAACGGAGAACACAGCGATATGTGAAAATATATTTCAAAAAAGATACGGGTCGCTTCAGCGCCGTTGATCGATGGGCTACTCGAAAGTATACGTGCTCCCGGTGTGCAATCTCCGATAAACGCGGTACCGGCCAGGGCCCATAGGGCTGTAAAGTCAAGTCCACCGGGCTGAATTTGAAGGGCCAGGAGAGTTAGGTAGTTGATCGGTTTATGCAATAACGAGAAGATAATATGCGTATAGTGGTGAGTTACAGAACCGTACACTCTGCACGAAAGAAACGTAAGGAGAGCGTGGAAGAGGGAGAGTAATAAATGCGTGTAAAACGCAAATAATAATTAGACGGGGAGAAAAGGCGGCGGAGAGAGGAAGGGCGCCAAACGAGAGGAGCGACAAATGAGAGGAGGGTAAATTTAAAAACTTGACGGAGAAGAGATGGCGAGAAAGAAAGGGAGAGAGATGGAAGAGGAGAGGAATGGATAAACGCGGCCGAGTAAGTTGGCGTGGGATGGCAGAGAAGCCGTAATCCAGTTTATCAGGGCAAAGTGCATAAGATTATGCTAACCCCTTAAGCTAAGTTCCGTCGGATAAACGATATTGCAGGTTACGTCAGGTCTTCCTACCTTACGCTCTTATAGCCTCCTGCGACGTCTTCATAAGGGAGTTTTATGAGGAATCGCGAACGTTTCGGGCACACGAGTTTCGCGGGGCGTTGCACGGCGGATTCGCCAATTCGTCAGTGACCTCGCACGATATTCGTCACGCGAAGAAGGTAACTTGTACTATTTCGCAATGTTATTCATTTCAACGTGTGCCGAAAAGGAAACGTTTCGAGCTACTTGAAAGGTTTCGCAAAGATTTTGCTGAACGTTTGTTTTTACGCCATTGAACGCACGTTTTAACTGCGCATAGCCACGGATCGTTGCTTTCAGAATATTGCGCGATAACCGCGGAGAAACAACAGAGTTTCAAGCAAAGAAGTATAGTAAAGTCAAAGAGCTGCTCTATGAACTTCAAAGGTATTCCACGGTCGCGATGAAGATAAAGTTGCCGGTGTACGGAAACTAAGAATCACAGTTATCTGGAGCATCCTTCTTTCCACGAGAATCAGCAATGTGTGGTACGTCACAGGCTGCGCTCTGTGTATACGTACGCACGTATAGGCACGTGTGTCGTGGAATAATACGGAGATCGCTGCATCTATGTTGTCGCACGACTATCGACCTGCGGCAGCAGCGCACGGTGAATACATTCCGAACGAATGATATCAGAAAGAGGAGATAGGTGAAAGCGCAGACAGCGCTTAGCATCGCGACGTTGGTGAAACTTGTGTAACGACGTGCTTAAGTTGGCTCAACGTGTCGGTGAATGAATTGCGGCAGGACCACCGTCTTCGGAATGACAGCGCTTCGGGTCCCCGATTCTATTTCTCAAAAATAATTTGAGATTAGTTTCTTCAGATTGCCATATATGGGGGTCGACAAAAATGTAGGGAGGTCCAGGTTCAAACCCTGACCGAGGTAATATTTTTCGCAATAAATTTTCTGCATTGACCGGTTAATTAACAAATGTGGCCAGCTGTGGTCGAATGAAATTAGAAAAATAATTTAGTTTCGTTAGGCGTTAAAAATTTCAAGTAAGAAAATAATGAGACACGTGCAATGCAACGTAAGCGCATGGAGCTCCAGTTACTTTACGCACTCTCGCCGATATTAGACTCGCGCGCGACCCATATTCGAATGGATAATACCGGCAAAGTGTAGATAAAAAGTGTACGATTACGTGGTAGCGTCTTATGAAAAATTCGAAATTACCGCTGAATAAATAAAGATACGGTGTCCAAGGGTTAAGTATACACGATAGAGGCAACGACCCGCGTTGGTCAAGGAACTCGATAGATGGCTGAGACACCCACGGGACGCCGCAGGAGCCTCGCGTGATCTCCAAGACACATGCGCGCGATTTTCCGGCTCTATCTGCCGCACGTACGTTACCCTTGCGCGAATATAGATCGCCAAGTGGAATCGAATGGTCTCCCGTCGCGATGGAAATCGAAATTTATGGTCGGACCTACGGTGCGCTCGCCTCGCCGCTCATGGAATTCAAGGATGTCGGTATCTACCCGCAGAAACGTGCAGCAGCCACGGGGCTTGAGGTATGTGTACGACCCTTTCGCACACCAATGCCGCCCGGCGCCCGTGTATGATCGCGCGTGTATGTTCGCGACGGAATCGAGCAGAAATGACTTTTTCATTGCGCGGTTACGTGTACGAAACGGAGAACGCGTGGATGTACTGGGGCGCGTAGCCGGGCGCGCCAAGTCTAAGGACGTCGTACGGAAAATTGGCCCGTCGAATCGTATAATTTCATTCGATTCGCGCCGGCAAGTTTTCCCCGCGGCCGCCGATACCGCCCCAGGTCCCTCCCACCCTCGATATTGATTCGAATATTTCTGCGCGCGCGATCGCGATAAAGGAATACCAAGTTTTCCCGTGGAGCCCGGCGAATGGTGAACGAGCGTCGGGACTCTATTACTATTCACTTTGTAAATAAGACGCAGCGGGGAAACGCGCGTACGTGCCCGTCTCGTCCAAATTGCATCCTCTCGATTCAACCGTCCCGTTGGCACCTGCGCGCGAGCGCCGGTGCCGATCTCGTGCGCTGCGGCGAGAGATGCGCCCGAACGAGAATGTAATTATTTTCTCCTCGGACGCGAGAAGGAAACTCGACGGGAGATCATTACCCGCACTTAACGTCCCGCAACAACGACTTTCGGAAGTGCCATTAACTCGTATGCGCCGGATCCACGGTTGCAAATGTGCGCGCAGACGCGCGGCGCAAGAACGTGCCCGGTGTGTATATATCATTAGAGAGAACGCGCGGAGATACGGCTAGCCTAGGACAATGAGGTTTCGACTGTGCCGTGCCACCGCGCGAAGACCGGCAGCGGCGCTGGCCAAGATTTCATTACAGATACGGGGAAATGAGACTGACATCGCACAATGGCAATAATACTCCGATGCGCCGCAGCCAACGGCCGAATGCGCTACACACGAGGCTCCAGCATCTCGGCTCCAGCGATACCCCCCGCTGCGCCGGAGAGAAACGTGTCGCGCGACAAGGCCGATAAGGCCATATTATCCATTCCTTTGAAACGCGCAAGAGTTATGTCTAGAATGTCTCGCCGTAAAGCTCGCGAGTCATAGTTCAGTGGATTTTTACCGATTGCCTTTCAGAGAGTAGATTTCAAATCTGCGTCTCTTTGGGAGTATAGAAACCCTGTAATCAGAGACTGGCCATAAGAGTTCGTCAATTCCCGCGAGTGAGCGAGAAACATATAGGCATCTCACCCCTTCGACGATTCTACGATCGTACTCTTATGGCCGGTCTCTGATTACAGGGTCTCTATTTGGGAGATACATCGCGCGCGATGCGTCGGTCATGTGAAACGAGAGACAACGTCCGGCAATCTCAATTGGAAGAAACGCAACGGATACCGCGCGATGTCGCACGCAAGTTTGACACGTGAGACGAGTGGCGATCGCGGGGACTCCGTGTACAGCGAGTTAATCGTTGCCTCGTAACACCGCGATCTTAGCCCGCGCGATCTTCATGCACATCATACACGATTACGCAGCAATCGTGACGCACGGCTCGCTAACTTTCTCGGGCAACGCTTTCACAGATTCGTTCGAACGGCAGTCACGTTTGATTACGGTCAAGAATTCTTTCAAACGTAGGAGTGCGTTCACCCCGTCGGTTAAACGCACTAACCTTGTTATAGTGATTGCTTACATTTCACTCGGGGAAGGCTTCGCACCCTCGTGAACCGCAGTAATATACCCTCGCGGAACGGCCAACCGTAAAAAGTTCCGTGCTTTGTTACGTGCGCACGCGTATGTGGCTTGTAAAGTGCTGCATCGGAAGAATAAATGTCCGCGTGAAATTTTGATAAAGATGTTATAAAAATCGCTAGGCGAGCCATAAAAGTTAATAAACCCGTACAAACGTACTTGGCCTTAGGTTTTGATATCGTTATTTGATTTCTGCTGCTTTATAAGCGTATATTTCAAGTCTGGAATCTAACGGCGACTCGTATTTCGCCAATGTTAGTTTTCATCAAAATGTACATACAAAACCTCATACATTTTAAACGTATATTTTATTTCCTTTTACTCGTACTTTTTACCATTTTCAAAATTTTACCTTGTAATATTAATATTGCGTGACATTGTAATTGAAAAATAGATATCTGGTTTATTATAGTAAATTCATAATTATTCGCGCATTTATTATGAATACATTTGAAAATGTTATTTTAGCTGTGACGTTTATTAATATTTCTATTCACAAATGCATCACAATTTATCATTAATAACGTTTCCATTTTAATAAAAATGGTTACCTTTGTAACTATAGTTTATATACGTACGTGGTTTTTCATATATATTTTTGTATATCTATGCATATTTCTCTCGAGGGCTACATTAAACTCGTAGAATTTATATATGTAGAAACTTATATACGTAGTTGATGGATTAGAATAGTGCGAGGATATAATTTACTCAAATAATGTGATATACGGCGGCAAACTTTTGGAGACGACACATACATGGCGCACGTTGCCTGATTCTGACATTAATACAAATGCTTTATGAGTCGCGTGTGTAATGCGCTGAAAAACGCGTCACGTAAATATTTATACACTTATATATTGGATAAAATAACAATGATAATATCCAATTGGCCGTTTTACTCAATCAGTTTTATCAATGTCTTCATCGAAACATTACGATAGATTATTTCCATTAACGAATAATATACTTCGTATCGTGCATAAAAACCGAGCATTATATATCAATGTGACGTAGAAAATATTTTTTTAACATTTACATATTAAAAATTTCAAACGTACTAATGATATAAGTTCGTTTCCGATGCGACATTACATGCATTAATTATTATTTGACCAAAATAATATAGAAAATAGCAAATTCTCATAATTTGTTGAAAATGATCACGTGTTATTTAGAAAAGTGAGAAAGGTCCAAGAATACATTTCTATTTTTCACCCGCCTCCCCCTTTTTCTTTCGATACTGTTAGCTTTACTTATATGCGTATTTTTTATTTATTTAAAACTTATCCTCTTCTTGGCACAATTTACGTTTTATTTTTCTTTTCGTACTAAAAGTTCTAACGACTTTATACTATACTTGCCATCAGGTCATATCTAATATACATTGCAGTCTACGGCGTATCATAAAAGCTTGTAAAAAAGATAACAGTATATTTTTTAAGCAGCTTTGTGAATAATTTGCATTGAACAAGAAGCTACTGTATCGAAAGAAAAAAATTATTTTTATCTTAAGCACATTTGTTGAATTTATCATTTATTGTGATGATGTTGATATAAAGACATTCTGAGCAATAAAGTTGTTTGAAGTATCGCGTCTAATTATGTTTGTCAATTTTTATCTAACAACGTTAAATAAAAATTGACAAACAAAACAACTTTATTGCTGATAATGTCTTTATATCAACATCGTAACATTTATGATTATATTACAGACAAGCGTGACTAATAAGATTGTACGTAATAAATGGTATTACTGTGATTCTTCGTAAATATAGTACGTATCGTACTTTATACTCTCAACGTATCATACTATGTAATCAACATCCTATATTCATGTAAGGTAACCAATTATATTCGAATAAAGACTATAATAAAGTATCAAAAAGGAAAACTATATTCTTCCTTTAACAAGGCGTGTTTTACGATGTCAGTAATACCGAGAATTGCGTAAGAGCTCAGAAATGAACAATCCTTGTAATAGAGAATCGTCGGGAGAAGAAAAATAAGCATCGTCAAGCACCTCAAGTCAAGATGGAAAATTAAGCAAAATTATAATGGAATAAATGCACGAAAGTGAAAATCAATTTCTATTCGTTTCTTCGCGAGCTATTGTTATAAATCAGTATACAGCAAATACAGCTATAAACCTTTCCAGCGAAAAGTCCATTTTCCAAGTTGGAACAAAATGCAAGTAGGCATATTACGGCATATTAAAAAGATATACTTGTATAACATTAATATATTTACGAAACCCCTCAACAAATTTATATTTTAGCATATTATAAATGTTAAGTCTTCTTCACGAATTTGCACTATTATGTGCTTCATACATAAAAGAACCTCTATATTTTTTTTTCTATTTATGTCACGCGTATATAACAGTGGGGAAAATATCTTATTAATCTTTTTTTTTCTTTGTATTGTGCCCACACAGAGATTTGCACAACCATGTAGATTGACGTCCCTAACGACCATCTATCATCGCCCCAAAACAGTGACATCCTAATTCATGAACGAAGAAAACGGCGCAACTAAGAACGATAGATGCGCCGTTAAGATTAATCCTCTCAATTCCCGCGATCGATGGTTCTCGTGGGCAGAATGGATTCCTTCGTCACTCCAATCTTGACTGTCGAGGGAAAGAAAGAACGGTGAAAAACGGAAGGGTCTCCGATGGTCATTTCGTCGGAGCAAGGAAGCAAAATTGCTAAATTGAAAGCACAAGAGAGATTGCTCTCAACCATCGAGAGCGAGCGGGAAGAATCTTTACGCGATCGTTATCGTAAATCTGACTATTTTAGACCCTGCCGGAGAATCCAACTGAAATAAATTCGAATTCGTGTTCGTAATCATTCATATTAATCTATAACTTCTCCTGCTTCCAGTAAAACCGTAGTATTTTTATTACTGACGACAAAACAAGCAAAACAGTTCAATTTGCGACTATCAATTCGCGTAACCACAAATTGATGTCACCACAGTTTCCAACAACTTCAAAAAGCGCGTAGTTGCTTTGCATATTTCATGATATTTCTTTTTCCATGACATCGCGTTTACGAGACACTTTATCACTTCTACGTCATCACAATTCACGTACGATATTTATATCGAGTCAAAAATTCCCCCATTCTCCGCAGAAAAAAATGTTCATTTTAAATACTAATTTCATCGCAGATGAAACGTGCAAAAGACAATGAAGAAAAACAATTGATTGATAACTTTAAAAAGAAAACTCCTAACAAATAAAAATACTTGTAAAACGGCATTTAAAAAGTTTCAATTAAGTAATTGAAAGAAAAAATATTTAATTTTATTCAAAGGCTTTCAACAATCTTATATTAGATGTATTACTTTTTACCTGTGCAAAATCACTCTGCTTTACTATTAACGGAATGATTGGTATGCATAGAGAAAAACAATACAAAGAATGTTTCTAGGAAGATTTCACAGAAATACGATACAACATTCATGACTGTTGTAGCGTACAACGAGGAAATCTTCTAGTACATTAAGAAATCAATAATGTTGAGCAACTCTCACCACGTTGTTACTTTTTCACGAGTAGTTCTTGTACATGAACCTCAATGCTTACAATTAGTTTCACGAAGATCTTTTGTGATGCTCTACTCAGCACTTGTTATTGTTACATACACGAAAAGTGGCAAAGTTCTGTAAAATTATATTAATGGAATATTTTAACTTTTGAGAATTTTAATTAAAAAAGTAAGTTCGGCAATAATCCTACTATTACTTGAAGTATTAGGCGCCCCTATTCATTATTAAAATTCTTCCAGATAATATATCTTTTTCTATGTGAAAAGCAACGAATGAAGATAAGATTCTTAAGAAAAGTATTTACTAATTGCGATAACCGTAAATGCAAACTTTACTAATTGCGAAAATCGAGATCCGTTCGTTCGTCTTGAAAGAGTGTATTACTTTGCGCACTAAGCGTTGTTCATTAGTTTAACGACTAAGAGGATTCTCAACATTTTATCGACTATGCCATTAAACACTTGCATTTAGCATACCCTACTGCAGCAAATACCTGCATTTACCATTCGCGCATCCGCTAATTTCCGAATATCGCATACCGCTTGGTTTATAGTTCGACACGTAACATTATTACCACATCCGCATAATCATCATGCACGCAGTACGAGGTAAAGTACCGGCAATCTGCATACGATTCCGCATATATGTCGTAAACTCTTTAATGTTTACGGTAACTGAACAATTCATTCACTAAGCACGCGGTTTGTGTTACGGCCGGGTTATTGATACTTCAGTAACAATGCTATATGTACCGTGTCAATACACGCCGATGCATTCGTATTCGTCTCGCGCGGTTATGTACCCTACTGGTACACAGATTTAAATAAGTGCGGAGCAAACACGACACGATATATTATGCTCTGCCAATAACTTGGTATAAAAGGAAATTGTTTAGCAAGACGACTGATAACTTCCATAATGTGTACAAGGTAGGAAGACAAAACAAATTGGCATTTACACTTTAATATTTTATAACGAACAGTGAGAAAGAGGGAGAATACGAAACTATCGGAACGCGGATTAAATCTAATTGCAAATGTTATAAAAAAAGGACTCGCCAATTTAATAAACACGTTTCATTTTAATACTCGCTAAAAAAATTGGTAGAAAATTATTATGAATTTTTTGCGATAGTCGTCTAAAAATGATACTTTGTTCTCCCACAAAATCTGTCCCCTGATACGATATATTCTCTTATATTGAAATAGACTGCAGCAAATCGATTTAAGAGACGATCGAACTTTCATTTGTCGTCGGGCACATTCTTTATTTAGTCGAATTCGAACATCACATACCCCGGGGACAGTAATGTAAACGAAATGCAACACACGTCTCGCGTGGGAGACGCCGATCGATCTCTTTGGCTTTTTCTCTTTCGAAATCGGCAGAAGGAAATTTGAAACTGATGAAGTAAAGTAACGTCGCCCGCGCGCTTTCATGGGTGTCGATATCGCCCAGGGAAATAAGTGGGACGAAAGCGGATAGAACCAGGACTCATAGCCGTTTCGTACCTGAGACACAGAGAAGGGTGCTCGTTCGTTTTACGGCCAATCTTCCGAGACAATAAAATCAGTCGATAGTGGAAATCGTCTTATGTCGCCCGATAATATAGCGGATCCTCCGATCACGCCGGAACGGAGCCAAGCTCTCGAAAGGCAGGCGCGGCTCCGGATTCGGGCCGGATTCCGTGAGCCGCGTGAAATAAAATTCGCATCGCAGTCGCAGCCGAGTGGTCGTAATTCGCGAAACGCCTACGAGCACACGCTTCCCGGTGCCATATGTAAGCCACTGGGTTGTCGGACTATCGGTATGCGATGCCGGCATCAAAATGGCCCGATAGCACCTCATTCGAAATTCTCGGCACGGACGAGCTCGTAGCCTTCTCGCTTAGGAATACTTAAATGGCGGCCTAATATACGGCACCAAAGATCGATTCGCAATCGTGACGACGGCTGATGCTCCGCTAGATGCTTCGCATCTGTGTTGCCGCAGAGCGCGATTCAATGAGTTCAATTTCGAAGTAAAACGTAACTATAGATATAGTAACAGATGTAACACACGATCTCATTATGATACATAAATGAAATTATGGCAATTTTTTTCAAACATATTTGCACGATTGAAAAGGAATATGTTCGCTGTACGGATCGCTCAGTGATAAATTGTTTTTGGCAACATAGTCATCAATTCGTAGCAAACAAAAAAATTAACGCGCGTTGCAATTTGCAATCATTCGTCCCATATCTGCGTGTCCGATTTCGCCTCGCGTACAAGTCAATCATCGGCTATGTTACAAAAAAATTTTGCTTTCACTAGTCAACAGTTCTTGCGGCGTCGTTACATCGTCCAAATTATTAACAACAAATTGGCACATCGTTGTCGAGGCACATCATCAAAGTATACGCGAAACTCTTGCACGAAATGAAAGCGTCGTTTCAAAACCAACGACGCTTTCACGCGAGAAACTGTTGCGATTTTGCGATTATACCTTTCGTAATACACTTAGGCCCGGTTTTTCATTTTCTGGTTAATTGTTAACCGGAGGTTAATCGATTCTCTGTCTCTTCTTACATAATAACGTAGAAGAAGATGGAGAGTCGACTGCAGGGTTGACAAAATTCCACATTTTTTTATAAAGTCCATGCCAGTGGTAAAAACCGATATTTTCCGGAAGAAACCGGCAAAAGCTGGTCTTCCTTATTAAAAACGAGAAGTAGAAAACTTTTAGAAAGCACTGCAAGAAAGTATTGTTTCCCGCATAAACTAAAAATTAACATAAAATTTAGTATCTCCGAAGTTCTTGTTTTAAAAATATGTATTAATTTCAATAAAACAATTTTTTTAATGAAAAAACTTATTATATGGGTTTTTTAAATAGTAATTAATATCTATTATATAATTTAGTATTTAAAACTTTTCTCGTAGAAACTATAAAAATGACTAAATTTATATAAATATATTGTAATTAAGTATTAGTTATTTTTATAATTCTTGCCAATTTATTCCACGGTAAAAACTGGAATTTACCATGAATTTTTCCACCCCCTGGATTTTTCCAGCCAGCCCTGGTCGGCTGACTTCTGCTTAACAGTTAACTAGAAAATGAAAAACCGGACCTTGAAGGTAGCATTTCACAGTAAAATTTTCACTGATCGCGCACTTAATTGCGCTGCTCATTGTCAGTGAATAGTTCTTAATAGAAGATAGCGTAAATTTAGCGCAATCTTGTGCGATATAACGGCTTTCTTAATTAAGCTCGAACTTTATCACAACGCGTGTATAAATTTGCAATATGTGTTTCCCGTCAGGGTTCCCTCTATTACGAAGTCGTTCAACAAATAACACGCCTATTACTAACGAATGTACCGTATCACAAGTTAACTCAAAGTTAAAACCAAGAGAAACAGATTCAAGCTACGAGAGCGTCCACAATATGCAATTCAAATACTATACCTCTCCATAAATACGGAACCTAAAAATATTCAATAATTGCAACTTACGTTTCTCGTGACGGGACCGATCGATATTACGTGGCGACTCGACTGTGTTGCGAAACCGATTGAAGCCTATTTCGATGCTTTCCATTCGCGAAAACGCGAAACGCGCTCACCGAAAAAGAGCAACTTCTAGTCAATTCACATACATCCGTGGTAGCTACAAGCGAGCTTTTGTTCCGACGGTGTAGCCCAGTCGCTAGGTATATATATATATATATATATATATATATATATATATGGTGTGCACCCTCGATTTTCCAGCCTGTGGAGGTCTCGGATCGTGCCCCGCCTACAAACCCGATCTGATTAGACGAGCGAGCGGCCAACCAAGGGAACCAACCAGTCGATTCGAATTCAGGATCTCAAATTCGCACCGGTTACGTGCCGCCGACCGTTCTTCGTGTGCTTGGTACGTATGTATGTGCGTGTACACAGCGCTACTGTCTAGATACTACCATCACTCCGCTCGCATCATCCCGGTTGCATTCTGAGACAGAGACTCACCCGGATCACAGCAAACGGTGGTGAGCCCGTTGTTGTGCACCGAGACTGATGGGGCAGGGATACCGGGCCTTTGAGCTGTATCAAGGTTCGGGTACCATTTAGCACGGCTCTAAGTCGCCGTTAAGGCGCGCGTATGCGGCACCTACATGCATTGTGTGCATACGCGCGGCCGCCTTGAGTACATGTGCATTGTGCTCTCTGCTATCGAACGGAGTTGCTTCCTCGGTACCCTGGGACAAATCACGGCTGTCGACGTGAATGCGTTGCGTGTACAGGGACCAGCGGCCAGACCCGGTAACGTGATCGATATGTTAAAGTTACATCTCTTACATGGAGTGGGGCCTCCCGCCAAATGTCCCGCGTACACAGGAGTGTCCTGTATCTCACGATACCTAACGTCATATGTTAAATCTGCCAGAATGCGATGCTATCTTGTATCTCGAATTTCTTACGGCAAATCTTGTCGTGATAACAGAAATATTTGCAGTACGAATAAAATTTATTTCCGAATAAAATTGCTTTGCAAATGTATGCGCTTTTCATTTTCATTACGTTGACCAGTTAAAGTACAGTACAAATAAAATGCATTTTATGCGCGTGAATGCATATTCGCAAATTATAAAAATTCTTCATTAAATAAACGACTAAATTTTTTCCTAGTGCGAGACGAATAGAAATGGAATACGAGTGGAAGCGATCGCGGACTCGATATCCTGAAGCATATTCGAAAGCTACGTAAATGTAACGAAAAGTTTGGTAGATTTCGTAGATGCGGGAAATGTAGCGAATTTATTCAAGTGCATGCCATCTAATGCGGCTCGTGGAATTTTTATTGGCACATAACAGGTTTAAATTTTATCATGGGAAAATGGTAACGGAAATGCAATCCCATACTTTTCTACTTGTGCTCAAGGATATCTTCAGAAAGTAACCAGCTGTGCGTTTGTGGCGTACGTAAGTTATAGTTGCGAAAATTCAACGTGATTAACAGCCAACTTGACCGTATATTTTTCCCGGTGCCCCCATTACCTTATCATTCGCTCTATAAGCATTGCGCACGTCAGTGATTTGCATTGTAATCACAGTGCAACGTCACCCCTTGTTTCAAATATAAACGAGACTATTATTACATCCAAAGGATACCATTAATAATTTAAGAATATTCCGCATTATAAAATATCATTCAATAACAAATTTTAGAAATATCTTTAGGAAGACCGGGACTTTGTATTTTCAATATCTACTTACTCAGTAACAAAAAGTCTATCTGTCAAAAACGAAAGCAAATTTGATAAACAGAGTGTTTAGCGGGACCAACGTTTATAACAAAATATTTAATCATCGTCACATCGTCGCAAATTAATTAATTCCTTGCAAAGTATTTAAAGTCATAAATTTAACATGAATAACAATTGTTAGTACGCCACGAGCTTTATTACATTTATCTTCAACGATCTCTCGCGGGTAGAAATTTCATTATTTACAGAATTAAAAGAGTTACCAGCGATTTACGTAATAATAGCAGCTGTTTACAGAATAATCTGTATGACGATTAAAAGACTTGAAAACTGCGTACAGTATGTACCATCAGATAATTTAATCGATAAAAATCTTAATATTCATTTTATTTGTACGAGCAGTTAATGATTAATCGAAAATTTAATTTTGATGCTCCTTACATTTAGTTTCGAGGGATAATACATAATTGAAATCAAATCAATTACGTCGGTTGTTACGGACCGAATGATTGCTTTTCAAAATGCAAACCCTGCAGAGAATAATCAATGCCCGATGCTATAATTCATGCGTCTCTTCTCTCCTATTATATGAATAATGTATAAATATTACGGTGGGACGATCAATGATTTGTTCCCGTATATTCCCAAGTTCAGCAGTTTCAATTTAAGCGTATTATTTTCTATGGAAAATATCAGTTCGGCTTCGATTTAATTAAAGAGAACCTTTACGTCACGTCGCCGTATTCTTATGACTACTGTAAAATTTTAATTAGAAAAGTTTCATCGTGCACACAGCAGGATAGCAGCAAGCTGCAGAAACTGACCTTTTAATTAATGCCGCATTGTGAATGCATTTAGTAATAACGAGGCGGCGAGGAAAAAGCGACACAACAGGAACACTTTTGCTTATGCGGTATACTTTGCGGTTGTAATTAGCGCAACTCACGTTCGCTACAGAAACGCCGTATTTAAAGGAATCATCGTCGCTGTCGGTGTCGGTGTGAGAGAAATGCTTTTTACATAGCAGCCAAATGTGCCTTCTGTGCAATCGCCATTCGTGCCTACGAGCTAATACGCGAGAGTCGCGTTTGTATTAATGCAGGATCCGGGGCAATTACAATGCGGTTATGCGTGACGGGAAATGGATCTGCGAGATAAGCTTTATAAAATATTTTCTGCCACGCGCTTCTAAGTTTGCACAGGAAAGATATCAGATATTTTTCCATTTATGTGACACAAGTAATTACACATTCAGACATTATGTCTGAAACGTGACGGGTAAGCCTAGTCACTGCTGTAATAAATTACATCAGAGTTATTGCTGATATCAACATTACACTAAAAATTATATCTCACTTTTTATTTTATGTCTGTCTAATGTAAGCTAAAAGTCACGTTCGGTATTATTCAATATTATCAGAAGCTAAAAATCGGTCGCAATTCTTTAAATTTCATTCAATCATCTTCTCACGTTTGTACGCGTGCTCCTCTTCTCCTCCTTCTATCTATATATATCCTTTTAATATGTCATAAAATATCTATTACAAGACATTTCTAAAATTCTCGTCTTTCGAAGCAAATTATGTCAGACGAGAAGAAACGCTACAAAGTCTCTTAATTCCGAGAAAATCCCGATTTGAGAAAAGTGCGCGTGTGAAATTCGCCCTTTTGTTTCGCGCAATGCCTACAAAGCATCGGACACGTATTTGGCGCGGGCGCGGAACCGCGCTATATCAAAAGAGAATAGACGGTAGGGAAACGCGAGGCAAAAGTTTCATCTGCGTATGCGCGCGCAGGCGGCAACCTCTACCTCGAAATAAGTTTAGCGTACGAAACGTTATTTGCACAAGAAGCGGTAAACTCCGAACTCTTCAGCGGAAACTTTCGCGGGCAACTTCTCGAGTTGTAAAATCAAGCGGCGTGGCGTGTCCCTCTCTCTGACGGTCCTTCGCTAGATATCAGAGATTGTGCCCTCTCGACCTCGTCCGAGAAGACGTGCCGTGAAACGCATCCCGAGCGGGTGAATCCCATCGAATCGGCAAAGTCAGTTGTGTCCTGACCTCGCTGCTTCAACTCGCCCACGATTCCAATGGAATACAATGAGCCTCTGACGTGATTCTCCCTCTCGACTGATATCATAACTGGTACAATCGTGATTACGGATGTAGTCGTGGACACGGGATGGAATATCGCGGGAAACTCTACTTTGTGTCAAGTTATATTACTTTTCATTTTAAATAAATTGTATTCATCGTTCACTTATTATTTCAATATATTATATTTTGAAACCAAACAATGACCGCTCGCTCCATCTCTCCCCGTGGTTTTCTTTTTGTCGCAATTATTAAAAATTTGGCAATAATTTTAAAAAATTGTAGAAAATTTGTTAAGACGGCTACATGGAATATAATAATTAATCGCGAAAATGAAAAACTGAAACATTTTTGTTTTCTTTTTTACAGCTAGAGTTTACACAATCGTTTGGAAGAAAAATATCAATGGGGCATATATCGTTCAATAAACGTTACTTTTCTAAATATAGTGGATTCAACTCGCTCGGAATGTTCTTCGTTGTTTACAGTATGCTGGTTTTTCTTATGTCTCCAGAACCGTGAAATTAAGACCGAGTAATTCTTCTCAACGCACTGTAACGGCAGATACCATTGTACGATCTACTCATAATTCCGCCAATTTTCCGGATATGACCCTATGGCTGACCATGTGCGTATTATAACGGCCAAGGAACTTCACGCTTTCAACTACGGACAAGCTCCAATAAATATTCTGTTAAGCACGGTACGATGTGTAACGCAATAAAAGTTCTTCGAAAGTAGGTTTCGCGCTTCGACCTTAAAACGCTTTAATAGAGCTAGCGGTATAAGAAATTTACTGCGCGCATGTATCACGACGATTTAAATTTTTCGAAATTGTTTTACAAATAGATCCATGCCAAAGAAACTTCTCGGGTCGAAATCGCAAGTCTGACATGCATAAATTACGTGAGGGCTCCGAGATTTTCTCACGTATTTTAGTCGTTGGTGATATAATTCGTTACAAGTGTAATCCGTACTGTATGATGTGTAAGAGATCATCAACATTTCTGTGCAATGTACTCTTACAGACTGATAATGCACCAATACGAATTGCTTGATTACTCGGACAAATATGATATATTTTTGTAAATTTTTATGCAAAGACGTGTATATTAATTTATACAACATAAAAACAATTTAGTTATCAATTTTGCGAATATACACACGTGTACTTCTTATTAAATATGTGTGAAATTCTCGATTCACAGTAAATACATAAAATTTCGAAATTAAAAGAAATATAATGTACAACCAATGCTCGTGTTTTAAAAGTCGACTGGAGAAAACGATTTCAACTGATTTATACGCAGTTAATTTTATTTATAAAATTGACCATGATCGATACTAATCGTTTATACGGCTGTCTGCAAAGCGAAAACGGTTCAAGTAAATTAAAATAAAAATAACTCGGCAACCTGAGGTAAATTAATTTATTTCCGAACGAACAATCGCTAAACCGAAGTAAACGAAAGCGAGCAATTGCATCGAAAACGTAATTGTGCAACTTAACCACATTTACAGAACTTATGCTGAACGTCGGCGTCTGTAAACGCCACTCAATGGCTGAATAATTAATAGTTTAATCTAAGTCCTCTCGCCCTGCAGCACGATTGCGGCAAATATTTGCGTTAAAGCAACCGCATCAACCGCGACGTCATGGCTCTTGATTTCGATTTCGATCTAAATCGATCATTAATTATGGGCGAATTAATAGCCAGCGGCATCGAGATGAAGGCACACCATTATTTTCGTCTCGCGTTAATCCACCGAATCCACTCTACCGTACAAACATTCGCTTTCCCCTAATCGCCGAGCCATTTGTTCATAAATATTGATAGATTTAAACCAAATGAGGCAATTCGAATTTTAATTTCTCGGCGAACATCTGTATTACGTGATGGTATAAAACCGCTTAGCAATTCAGTACCATTGCTATCGATGCAATAATCCATGTTTAATTGAACGACGCCTAAATATTTTCGAACCGTTAATCTCTTATAGGCAGATTTACTGTAGTGCAATTGAAACATTCATCGCGAAACGATCGAACAATACGAAATGCAAAGTAGAAATGTATTTGTCTAAATTAAGAAAGAGAGATAAGAAAAGTTAATATTTTATCAAATAAATTTATTTTTCTCGAAGCTTAAGAAGGTATCATATTACGAAATTTTATTGATCGAAAAACTGTTTTCACATTCGTGCACGTATATATTTCTGCCAAGAAAAAAATTGTATTCTTTTATTCAAAAGAGTCTAAAGAAGTGCCATGAAAAGGAGAAGTCAATTCTTTTCTAACGTGTGCTTATTTCTGAATTCTTGGCGAAGTTCACACTTGATACAGAAAAGTGTAAATAACAAATGGACGGATATTTAAAACATAGCGTTGATATAACAATATCAACAATCTACGCTACAACTGAATAGTTTTCCAAACGTGGCGTCATCGATTGGCGGTTTATTAATAAGAAAAGCGAAAACCCTTGCTGTCGAGGTAACAAAGAGTATATCACTCTGATTGATCTACGCCACACAATCGGCAAAAAAAAAAGAAGAAATCCTACTTTGTTCGGGACTTGGGTTTCTTGTACGACGCAGCATATGTGCACGTGCGAATGGGCCGATCGATGGGCGCGACTCCAGTTGCCTCTTCATTCATCCCACCTACGGCCACCCACGAACTGCACGCTGTTCGCTTACACCGGCATTCCCAGCGGTGCGCACGGGGCCGCCCACATGAAGCGGGAACTTTTGCCGAAGAACGAAAGCGACGTAAAGCCCCGACCAGATTGGTTTACTTCGGAAGGCCACTTCGCTCCGGATTCTCATTCGACGTGCCGGATCTACCATCGAAAATCTCCCGCGTTTCGCCCGCGCGAAATCCCCGCGTGCCCTTTCCTCCGGCATTCCTCCTCCTCGCGTCTACTCCAAAGATCCCCCTCGTTACTCGACTTCGTCAAGAGCGCCGGAATTACAACACTTGTGAGGATGGGCGTGACGTTGTCTGAAGGGCCACGCTTGGCGCACCGCCAAGAAATTGTGCCTCGCGGAGACGTCGGACACGCGAACGCTTCCTCCCAGGTCAAGAAGAATACTATTTTATAGGGCGAGTTGGCGGATGACATAAATAATGGAAGCGGGAGTCGCGATTGGACGTGGAATACATAATGAGTTCAACAACTGCGGCGAGTTGACAACTTAGCGTCTATCGTAAAACTCGGGGAGGAGAAAGATATCGCGGAATACCACGCTTTTCAAAAATAGAAAAAAAAAAAGGGATTTATATCTCTCCACGAGTCTCTGAGAGTTTAATTACTTTTTTAAGCAGCTCGGTATACCTGCCAACTTGAGAAGAGCGCGAAAGTATTTATAGTTCTCTCAATTATAACTCTCAACTATTTCATTTGAATTCTATTTAAATTCTATACAGATGGTTATTGCGCTGCTCTCGGGTATTTTAACGAAAAATTATCTACCCTTTGTACCAGTTGCCATCATTTGCATTCGGACGCCAAATCGGCACAGAAATCCTCCGTTCTCGCGCGACGGATCGCACGAACGGCCGTTCGTAGCCGTGAAAGGACTTCGTCACAGTCGCCGAAGTTCACAAGAATGGCGTAATTTTTCGCAATCAAGAGAGCGTTGTCGGGAAAACGGGGGGGATTCGACAACGGGACCGACAAACTCGGCGGCGGGGAACGACGGTTGAGACGCGATATCTCGGTATACGCGGCGGAAAATGTAAAACGCGGCCGCCTTCGCGGAAATGGAATATTAAGCTCATCTGCGAATGGTCCACTAATTAGCGCAGCGCGGTGACGTTCCCGAAATGTTTCGTACCCTGCTGCTTTGAACCATATTCACCCACGCCTCGAGTTTACCGTGACTGCCATTGTCTGTTCAAACAATCCGCTGTGATTAATCCGGAACGTTTCCTGCGAAAACTATGACCTGTCGTTGGACAGACGGCTCCGGCCAGTCCGCCACATTTGCGCGGTCCGACTGCGGGATTTATGCCAATAAAGTTCCGTCGATAACACGGTAAGGGTTGTCGCGGTATGCAAATCAAAGGATTTTGAAGAATGTGTAAGAGATCTTTCTTGAAAAATGACTCCAAACTGACAAGAGAATTAAATAAAATCTCATCTGACGACAGGAGAAGTAGGTTTTTTCTACACACGTTGTAATATTCAAAGGATGCACCGTGATCTAAAAGAATCCAATAATTTGTTTGATATACAATATATTAGCGGCCCGCGCCGCTCCGCATGTCTAGCCTAAAGGATAGATCAGACGGGAAGATCAGAAGTCTTTCTGATTTTGCATCTTTTCAGTTGAGTTCTTCTATCAATTCGAGGGTGTGTAAGAGTGACAAGTCATTCTCACAGCCAAAGTCCGTGTTATGTATTCTGTGTAGATTCGAAGGTTCTGGCTTTCTCTTTCTAACCTTCGACCCGTTGGCCGTGAACACCTAATTCACGAATCCGTTTCCTTCAGTTATCCACTGAAGTCCAAAGTTTATTCGTACTTATGATCATTTCAACTGCCAAAAACTTAAATTGCTCAGTAAAGAGTGTTGCTCTTAGTAGCAAGGATTTAGTTTCCTTATCACTCTCACAGCCAATATTGATCCTTGCGAAAGCTTTATCACGGAATTTTATACAAAGGGAATACAAGGAGCAGCAATTGCAGATAATCGAAACTCGTGTGAATTTAATTATCGCGTGAAAAATTGTGCGCGTGTATCTAAAGTAAAGGGGGTATCAAATATTCGCAGATTTGCAGTACATGTCAGTTTTGCAAAAAAAAATAATTGTACCAATAAACTCCCTGTTGTCAACCGCATGAAATGTTATCTTATGGACTAGTCGCGTCGCGTGCCCCTTTTTACTTGGACGCAGACAAGCGATAGCGGATTCCGATACGCCTATACGCAAGAAATTAGTTGGCAGTTTTTCCGATCGAATCGATGTCCCAAACGACCCGTTCTTTATTAACAAAAGGATGAGCCGAAGGTGCCGCGCCGGCAGAAAGTTCCGAATATGCATGGCTATGCAATTCGCGCGGTCCCCTAGGGACGCAAAAGTTGGCCGGGCAAAAAGCGGCGGAAAAACGAGACGTAAAAGGACGAGAACAAGCGCGGTAGCGGTGGAAAAGGGAAGGGTGGAAAAAAAAGGAGAGCGCGTCGCGCCGCACGAAGAGTGGCCGGCCATCCATTTTCATTCGGAGCGAGCGATGCCCCGAAACTTTCAAAGCGGCCGCAAAGGCAATACGTAATCCGGCTCCGGTGACGCGCGACTCCGCCAATTTCACGTCCCACTATTTTGATCGAGGTTAAGGTTACACCGTTATACTACTCCCGAGTGAGCGATTCGTTTTATTAAATTCTCAGCCTGCCGGGAGAAAGTTTGCATTTCCCAGCAACGGCGAACGTGGAAAGCGACTCTAGGAGCATTTTAATTTGCTTTTGTTCGTGCACAGCTGATAACCGATCAGGACGCGTATGGAATGTACATTCTTCGCTGTACGCGGCAAGTGCCGGGGCGTCCGGGAGGCGGCTACAATGAAATCTCTTTCGCTAAATCGAGACTCGCGTTTCCTACTCGTGCTTCGAATTTTGGGAAACGTCATTCGCGAACGGAAGGGCGGAAGAGCGAAATGAGAACATTTTCTCTGAAAAGATATCCGTTACGCCAAATCAATTTATCTTTCGCAACTACATATCTTCCGTTCATCGTTCGAGGTCAATCAATGCTCTACGCAAACGTAAAAAGTTTAATCTCAGCCCGGAGTCAGTCTAGATTAAACGAATTCGACTTGATTGCAAGTTCAATTAATGGAGGAACGTTTCATCGAAGTTATCTACCGGAACACGTTCATCCAATCATTTGTAACCGTCGAGTTTAAAATTGGATTTATTTCGACATTCGTTAACAGTTCTGGTTGCCTACCGACCATTGCTATCACGATATTTTCCTTTACATAGGCATGCAGAGGCATACAAAAGTCTTTATCGAATTACGAAGCAAACGGCATAATTTCAGTTTGATTCTTAATCACGTAGCACGAACGTCATTATTTTATCTGCCTTAACGTGTATCGTTAATAGCTACAAGCAATAAATGATTAAATCATCATGGAATTTATGATCCGCGTAAAATTACACTAATGTCGCATAATAAATAAATCACACAGAATAATTTTTAAAGTGAGTTTTATATCTTTCAGAAGCGCGCGCGCGCGCCAATCTCATCTACTCCACATTTTATACATTTTTTATCGAGAAATGTGATTCGTTCATAATCTTTTCCATTTTGCCCACTTTTATTTTATAGAGAGATTAACCAGTTTGATTTCATACGAAAGCGAAATTATAAAATATGCATCGTATGGAAGAAGAATTTCCCAAAATTGTTACATATTTATATCACGTGTACCACAGCTTGGGCACTTTATTGACGTTGAAAGATCTTTCACCGCACCGCGCTTTCTCGCGATTCTCTATCGCGCGAGCCCTCTGATCTTCTGATTACTGATCGCGGTAACAAACGCCGATAACACGAACGGATGCGCCGCGTAGATGTTTTGATGAAATGATTGGGACGACAAGGGCGGATGCGGCGCGTGTTACGAGCGACATACGAACCGACGACGAAACTGCGCGGGTAATAATCATTACCTATTGATAAGAGCCGCGGCGTTACCAGATCACCATTGTCACAAACGTTATGGAGATGAAATTTAATTTGCCCGTTCAACGCGCCCCCGTGGCTGTAACGTACCGTGACGGATATAATGCATGGCCTTGGTTATAGACGTGATACATTTGTTATTAAATTCTCCCCCTTCCCCTCGCCACTCCTCTCCGCGACGTACGCGAAAGTGATGCAATATTCAAACAACAATTTAAAAAGCTTTGTTGCGCGCTGATTTAAGTAGGCCGCGTAATCAGAAGCTACTAATGAGGAGCGTTGCATGCCCGACCTGATTAACAGTTAATACGGGTAATGTTAAAGCGGCGCAAGTGCCTCGGAGCACACGGCTCGCGCATGTTTCCACATTCGGCCGGGATAAAACGCGGCATAACTCGCGCGTGCCTCGAGTTTTCAAATCCTCCTCGATCTGGATTTACATTTGCAGAAAATCGCAATCCGCACGCGTTAATTCCTTACTCGTTGAATATGTTTTATAATACATTGCACGATTTTACGCGAACAAAATTTCAACATACACACGATAAGTCGAATAACGTACTTTATATTCATACGGTAAATACTATAATTTTCCTTTAATTATTTGCAAATCGTGCTGTAGATTTATGTCAGAAACTTCAAATTGGGTACACTTGTGTTGTTGCAACGTCGCGAAATATAAGGCGAAAAGTAAATTAATTATACTAAAAGATTCATATTGAATGTTTAATTATATTATACCCCTTTGTGGAGAGAGTAGCGAATTACAAATAATACAACTCTCGTGTGTTTTAGATATTAAAATATTGTATCTGACATTTATTTAATAAACGTATAAAAAAATCGCATATATTTAACAGAACGAATTCGCTGCAACCGCACCCATAGAGAAAATTCCGAATCCAATGCTATTACACTTGAATGTATCATAAAATAGGATCGATATAACGCCATTCATATTTACTATAGAGAAAGGAATATTTTAATCTTAAATGAAAAATCCTAAAATCTCAAATAAAATAATATGTATGAGTCGTCTTTTGCCGAATATCGCGGTGTCAAGATGGAGGGAAATTTATTCTAAACGCAAGAATATATAAACTTACATTTATAAGTTACTTTTGTCTCAATATAGTAAGTCAATCATTTTTAATTCGATAGAGGAGAATAAGAATTATTGATTTTATTTTGATATTGTCTTATTTTTATACTAAATGAGATGGTGAAAAATGCGCCAAAAATAATTTTTGTCTCAGTAACAGAAATCCTTTCCGAGAGTGCATTGTTTTTATATCGACGACACTACTGCATTCTACCTTTAGATTCAGATTTATCGTCGCACGTTTCACTTTTCACAGTTCGACAAACTCACGCGATTGCGAGAGATATTTTCTACGATTCTTATTGCGCGAAGTATTCCCGATCGAACGTAAAGGCCCTGCGTAGCGGTGTTTTTCTTTGTCAACGTCAGTACCTAATCGAGCGTTCGCGTGCGAATATACCTGCAAAGATCCCAATTAACCGGCGCCAGATGGCCAGATTACAAAACTACGTACGAATCGTTATCTTCCCACACACAAGCAATCTCGTAAAATTCAGACTTTATAAATGCACTTCTCGTAATAATGTCGCAATTATACGATGCAAACTTTTACATGTAACGTATACTTCATGCGTTGTTATTAGAATATGTTCGTAAAAGACTCGATATATATTCTTCACATATTCTTGTCATTATGATTAATTAACTCGATCAAACAACACATATATCTTCCGCAATTATAATTAATTAATATCGTATTGTCGACGCTAGATACGTCGAGCTAAGTTACACTCAGTTCATTTTAAAATATTTCTCGCTTTACGATCAATCGGGATTTCTTTGTTCTTTGTTACTTGCATAGATATCATATATGGTACATATACAGATAATCGTATGTGTACCAGCAAGTTTCTCAGTATCCTTGACGATTCGTTACATCGAGCACAAGATTTTGCAACGTGCTAACTCGCTTTCGAAAGATTACAACGTCCACGCGTGGAATAAGACAAGTGTATTTGTATTCTACGAGTACAATATATCTTCGCTAGTTAGCTGTCGCGTCTCTCGTCAATTTCGTTATCTTCTTAGAGTTCAATGAATCCGTTAAGTTTATCAACGATCGAACTTGAATAAAATTATACATTAATCTTGTAATGTCTGAATTTTAAATGATTACTTCTAGTGTGTTAACGATTTCGGTTGCTTGCACTAGCGCACACCAGGGCTTGTTCAGAGTCACTTCTTATATTTAAGGACATCTCAAATATGGTACATGTTCAAAAGCTATTTCATTACAAAAAATGATCCGGATACTGTGCAGATCATTCTACTAGTTAAAAAGTATTTCAAGAAGTATTTAAGACGATCCTTAAATATAAGAATTAACTGTAAACAAGCCTCAGTGCGCGCAAGTGCGAGCAACCGAGTTCGCTATTAGACCGACAGTAGTATCTAATTAAAAAATTTCCTAGTACCTACGTTGAAAGTGTCACTTGTATGGAATATTATCATCAAGTAAAATATTTAACAAGTAAACTCATAACATGATGAACAATAACACTTAAAACATAATTATAAAGAAAATAAGCAAGTAATAAACGTTAATTTCTACAAATGTTACACACGTAGCACATAAAAATATGTCAACAAAAATTTTTCTACAATCAAAATTAAATAAATAAATGTGCATTTAAATGCAGTGCATTTCTGTAGAACCATCTCGCGAATACTTCACCGTGGACGAGCGTACTTGAGAAATAAAATTTTGTCGAACGAGACATGCGTAAATACCGATTGACCGGATGAGAATGTACCATCGCCGATAATCCATCATGCTTCCTGTATAGCGTCTGTAATTTGTCCGCGCGGACAGGTCTTAACGCCCTCGATCGATCGATCCAGGCCGAGGGATCATCGAAAAAATACGTAAAGCTCGCGTGTCCGGTTGCCACGGTGTCCTCCCTCTCTTAAAGCCCCTCGCCGTCGCATATATCGTTGCACGTCTCACGAAGCCCATAAACTTCGATGGGAATCGAGTTTCTTAATAACCTTTCTGCACACACGAGATTTCAGCCGACCGCCTCGTAAATAAATCAGCGCCGGAGAAAAATAGCGGATTTTGCGAGAGAGAGCGCGCGCGCGCACCCGCGTGTACGTGTGCTGCAGTGAAATTCCATTCGCGTACACTTTCATTGAAGCGCTCGTACCAGGAAAGTTTTTCCTACGAAATCGTGCGACCTCCGTTTTACTTTTATTCCCGTCGCGACAGCAAGCGAGCGCGAAGTACTTCCGATAATCGTAATGAAAACTTGACACCCGCGTCGTGCGTTCTTCTCGCACGGCACCGGCGAGAATTACGGGGATAATCGTAATGAAAACTCGACACCTCTCGCGGCGCCAGCAAATTGCGAGATATTAAGCGTAATTATACCTTTTACGGGTGTAATGAGTGCAATTTCGTCGCGTCAAACAAATTGAAATCTTGATACAAACGGTTCGGATTCTCATCCGTCTTTCCCGCTCGTATGTTTAATTCGGAATAATTAACTTACGTCGCGGAATTTCAATATTAAAATCACGGTCGAGGAAACGTTCCCGACAGTCGCATAAATTATTGCGCAATTCTGCTCAACGAAGTGGACAAATACGATGAAATTTGAAGGAAAATAACCTTGCGCTGCGCATAATGCCGAGTGCCGACTTTCCCGCATTATTAGTTTAGCAGAAAAGAGCAGCTCGTAAACAGCTGGCCGGTCGCCAGGGAGGGACACGCAATTCGCATAATTCCGTGTCTCTTTTATCGTCAAGCCCTACGGAATAAAGGGCGATTGTATAAAGACGAGTTACGTTTTTAGGAGGGCGAAAAATTGGTACGTGATGACAGTGGGATCGCCAAACACAGAAAAGTTCTCCGAATGCTGGTACAAGGTGCCATAAGCGCGAGTGGGACGACCGTAAACTTTTACATTCGCATGCAAATTCTCCCTGAAACGATCCCGAAAACGAATACACTTATATGCATATAAAACCGCCGTCGTGCACTTGGACCAGAAGCACTTTGAGCCGTTTGCCGAAACGTTAGAAACCGGTTAGTCCGTAATACGGAATAAGTTGCGCCACAAATATAAATCCCGACCGTAAGGCTGTGACGGGAAGATTAATTTATCGACAACTACTAAAAAATTGCCCGTTCAATGCGCTATTATGCAGTTTTGGGGATTAATGACGCGATGCACATTCGCGTGTAATCGCATTGTTCCGACGTGTATTTTTAACCCACGTCGCGATGGAATACGTTTACTTTTCATTTTCTCCAAACGAAACATTGAATGTTAACATTTTTTATTTTTGTTTTGAATGATATGTAAACTCACGTACGGTGCATGTTAACAATAGAATCGTTAGATCCCGAAGTTGCGCCCATGGGCACAACGCTGTGCCATCGAAATATTCTGGTTTTTCACCCAATTTCGTATCGAAATGGAAAACTATTTTTTGGCGCAAGAAAATAACCGGATCCCCGGAGAAAAATATATTTTTGACCCGGATTTGTATTTTAAAGTGACGCGAAAATGCTCTTGCGCTGTAGATTAACAAAAAGAGCTAGAAATAAAATTAAAAAATCGCCGCTAAATTTTTAATTCCACGCATCGCAAGTTCGGTTTGTTCAAAAGTTTAATGTTATTTGTATATACAGATGTTTGACGATCAAAAAGTCTATTCTTACCGCGTGGAAGAAAACCTTGTAAAGCGCGGAATGTCGCATTTTCATTTCCAAGGAAATTTTTACGTTGGCTTTTGCGAACAAAAATTGTCAAATCTGACCGAGTGAAAAGTCAATCAAGTTACTTCGTTCTGCGAATAGAGAATCATCCGCACACCAATCGTTCCAATCCTGAAAATTGAGTCTATTTTTCCGGGGGCAAAAAGAGGCCGAGATGGAAAAGGAAACGGATGGCCGGCTTGTCTGCCTATTCACGATTTTAAAAACTTGTGCCATACCTGTCGATTGTTTTCTGTCAGACGAAAAATAGTCCGCGTTCAAAGGACGAAATTAAAAATTTACGCAAAACCATTACAGTACCCGATAAACGACACAAGTTACACGATATAGCATTTCCCATCAATCTCTCGCGGTTCTTTCATACGTAGGCTCTTTGATCAAAGCGGAATCAATTTTTCTTTGACCGAAGCTTGATAAGCATTTTTTTTCGTAAATATTCCATTTTCAGTTTTGTTAATTACAGTTGTGTAATTTCTAATCGGTCCGTTAAAAGAGGAAATATTACAAAAGATCGATTCAAGGAATTTATTTTAATTTTAGGCTAAATTAGAAAGCAAACGGTTTCTCATTTATAATCGCTAATTACCGAAACTATTTCTGCTTTGACAAGTTTACCCAATAGTAGCAAAATGGCGTCAGATAATGGAATACCACACAGATCAATGAACATTCGCGACATAGCGCAGCAATTAATATTTGCAACTAATATAATTAATATTCATCGATGATATGATTATTACAATAATTATGAATTATTCATTAAGCATCAAATATCAACCAAGTTCGTTCTGCAATATTATGCAATGCAGTCTAAAGAACGCATATTATGGCGAATGATAGGGATTTAATGAGATAAACGATATCCGTAACGATGGAACGTAAATGATCCTCAAAAGTACAGCACGCATCGAAACCGTGTAATAGGAAGTTAAATCATTATATTGCAATATATCTCGTCCAAATATGATTCCATTTTCCTCGAAATGACAATGATGCGAACAATTGGTATGCGCGAATCACGTGAGCCAATGGCAACAAACGGATGGAGGTACATTAGTCTTTGAATACACTATCATAAAATTATCTTATCTGCAACGACTTCATGCCTCAAATAGCAACTAACAAACCTTTGTTGCTGAAACTAAATCATATACGCACGCGCGCGATGTCTTTCCACGTGATATATTAAGCTTTTGTTAAATAATTTTTCACAATTAAGCGAAAATCAAGTATTTCGACCTCAATTTTATTTTATCGACGGGTGATTCGCAGTATTTTTATTATTCGAAATAATTTATAGTTTTAAAAATATATTGCCAGTTATAATCAGGTCGTATACAGATTCGAGTGGCTAGAAAACCATGCGATAAACTGCAGTCGCAAGGGCTGGTCTACGATACATGGAGTGATCCTGGCGTAAGGAGTGAATCAATTTTATTTTTTAGTCTCACTTCATTCGCTTACTCTCTACGCATCGGAGCGCGATCAATGCTACAAATATTTTAGAACTTATGCCTGTATTTTCTTTCACGTCAAAAGGTTAAGAGATTATGGTTCGCTTAAGGACCGTCTACAATAGATGAAGTAAGCCTGGCGTAAGAAACAAAAGTAGAAGTAAAGCAACGAATCAATCCCTTTTCTTACTCCTATTTCAGCTCTGACGCTTATTTTCGACGAATTAGAATCCAGCTCGACCAGTGCTATAAAATATTTTAAAAAATTATCCCTGTACTTTACACTGAAAGGTTAAGGTAAGAGGTGGTCTACAACCTTGCTTTAGGTAAGCTGTAAGCCTTAAGCCGTAAGAAATTAACCAATCACGGGTGAGGGTGAGGGGAATAAATGCCTGTGATTGATTAATTTCTTACGGCTTAAGGCTTACAGCTTAAAGCAAGGTTGTAGACCAACACTAATGGTTTTCTTACTTCTTACTGCTTAAGCCAACGGCACACGACACTATTTTTTCTACTGGATTGCTTACGAGAACCAATAAGGACGTTTTAGATCAGGTGGCTCAAGGCTAAATCCTGATTGGCTCTCGTAAGCAATTCAACAGGAAAAATAGTATTATGTGCCGTTAGCTTTATTTCCAATGTAGACGGTCCTTTACGTCTACTCTTACCCCTTACTCCAGACTTACGTGCTGTAGGCCAGCCTTTAACATCGAACTCGACGTAAGACTGCAAGAAGTCGATATCTTACAACACGCTTTTCGAGGTTACGCGAGTCTCCATCGCGTACAATCGTACATGAACGTAGTACGTGTACATGGACCCCCAACCTATGTGAATTGGTGAAGCAAAACTGAGAGAGAGAGAGAGAGAGAGAGAGCAAGAATAAAGAATAAAATTGACACATGTTATCAAAGATACAAGAGGGGACTCCAGTTTGAGGTAAAATTATTTGGAAAGACTGTTCATGTGTCACAGACGCGCCAAGGTACATTACGCGAGACGTGAGAGCACGTTTATTCTCGCTCCTTCTTTCCGTTTTGCTGACTTTGCTTATTTGCATTGGACATGCTGGGCGTCGCGAGATCAAGCGGGAAAACGGGAGAGGAGAGACAGAGAGGGAGAGAGAGCACTCGCGAAGCCCGCGTTAACTTGAACGACTCTCCGAAGCGTCTCGGATTTTAGCGATACACTCGGTGAACGTCTCGCGACAACAGCCAACGCGCTATAAAACCGTAAGAGCCCGTCATCGGGCTCTCAGCTGTCCGTGAAACGCGACGCGCGATCCGTCGGAAGGTCAACGCGCCGAGACATCCCGCAGCAGCACGTGCTGTTCCGAAAACACGTGTTTCCCCCCTCCCGCCGCCGCGCATGGAAACATTCACCGAAGTCTTCCTTCTATCGGCACAACGTATGAATGGAGCGTGCGAGTGCCGCGCGGAAACCAAGTGAACGTACGCGCGTCTTTTAATCGTCACGCGACCAATTCCAAGTCTCGATAAAACGCGCAGCTACACGAGCTCGGGGAACCGTAACGGTATTCGTAGCAGCGAGGCCGCGGGCGCCACTTACGTCGTTTCGGCGATCAAACGTTACGAGAGATTGTGCAAGCGAAAGAAAGCGTTGAAATGCGCACGAGAGCTGTCATTAAACGCGATCGCGGGTCCGGCGGGTAACGGACGGCTACGGCGTCGCGCAACGTGTGCGAGAGAGAGACGGAGCGAACACGTGCGGACGCACGCGACGGACGCTACCGCGAGAGTGACGGCGACCGCGGGACCCGACGCGCTCGACTCCGACTCGTTCCCTTCGGCGAGGTAAAAAAAAAAAAGAGCCTCGTCCGGGGAACGCGCTGGAAACTGGAGGAGCGCGATCGGCGAGCGCGAAAGTGTCGGGCGAGGATCGGCGGCGAGACGCGCGGAGACGTCGCGTACGCGCGCGGACGGGAAAGCGGAGCGAGGAGAGAACGGGCCAGAAAACGGACGCGCGCGCGCGCGCGCGCGCCGTGGAGAGGTTAGAATCGGTCGCTCGTGACAACAACGCACAGCAGCGCTTACCTCGTGCGCCCGGGGGTGCTGGTGATCGCAGTGACGGTGCTCGAACATCCCGCCTACCGGGGCCAACACGGCGCACACCGCGAGCAGGGCGGCGAGCGGCGACACGCCGGTGCCGCGGCGCATCTTCAACCGCACTCGAGCCGCCATCACGGACGACGCGCGCGCTCGCAAGGCATGACACATACTGAGCGCGCCCGCCGGCGCCACGCATTTATATGGCCGGCGCGGCGGCCGGCAGCGCCGCGCAACTCACGTTCGATACCCCGAGCGCGGCGACGACGGCGACGGCAGCGGTGGTGGTGGTGGAGACGACACTCCGGCGACGACGACGACGACGACGGTGACGCTGGGATAAACCCCTCGTCGTAAAGAACCTGCGAAGAAATCGAAGGACTTTGTTGTACGACGGTGAGGTAAGCTTAAATTTAATGCGACACGGACGCTCTTATTCGCTGTTTAATAATGAACGGCGCAACTAATGGGAGCAACCGTCTTACGCTCGCACCTCTGTTCAAGAGGATGTACACAAAAGCTCGAAGTAAAAAGAAACGACGCACAGTCTTGGACAAAATTATCAATGCAAATCTAGGTGCGTTACTTTTGCGCAGTTGGAAAATTTGTTGTAAAATTATTAAAATAACTGGAAAGAAATGTCAAAGCAACACAATGTGTACTTATCTTTTAATCTGACACAATGCATATGTTCTATTTTATTAGTAACAAAATTTATCTGTTAAAATTTACGGAATAAAATGTTGATTATATTCTATATAACATAAGCGAGAGTGATTTCGAACCGTCAGTCGACTTATTACATCTGTAAAATGTAAAAATTACATGTTTCAAAATTCATTTTGTCATTACAAATATGTTAATTTTACATAAAATTTATTTCAAATTACTTTGAGATTTGCATTTATTTTATGTTGAAATATTAACAGAGTATTAGTGCGATCAATTAACATATCCATATTATGTTAAATTAACACAAAAATGTATGTGGACCGTTTGGGACACGTGATATCTGTTAAATTTAACACAAAATTTTCAACTGTGTGTACACGTGTGTGTAATTTGGGGTGAAGTACTTTTATACTTCTTTCCGTTTAAAAATGATCTTTTTAATACGACAAGAAATATGAAATATGAAAAATGACATATATCAAGTGATATGTTGCGATATCTCAGCGAAAAGAAGTGTGTAAAAATACTTGATCGAATTATACATACACATATGTATATAAAAGTCACTTTCAGATTTGCAGTGCATATTGCACTGAATCTATAATACCAGTAAGATTTAAAAGTTGTATACTACAAGCAATGAACAAACCTGGCAAACGTTTAAAAAATAGAAAGCTTTCACGTATTGAATTCAGTATAGTATAATGATTAGGAGGGCGCCTAATAATTTTGTCTAAGACTGTATTAATGTTTGCCTAAAGTTGAATTATAAAAGTAAGACGTACAATTTATATTTCACAGTATTTGCATGTGCACGTGTCCGAGATGTTAATATCTGTGATTGTGATAACGCCATAAAAGAATATCGAGCAAAAGATTATTTAAGTGCGAAAATACTCTGGGGGAAAAAAGACAGCAACCCATTTTGGGGTCCACAATTAGCAATCGGATTATTTGGATTGTTCGTAACTCAAATCTTTTACGAATTTTACCCCGCGTAATTAAAAATCACAATTAGCTATTCTATCTATATCAAAGATTTTTAAGTGATACTATTTTTTTTATTATTTTAAAACAAAACGCTATAATTTACATATTTGCTCTCATTTTTATTCATTTATCGAGTGCTTAAGGATATTTTAAGCTTTCGCGATTCGAGAGAACACCAGTAAACAAATACTAAATATCACATTTTTACTTCGACGTTCCCAGCGTAACAAATACGATTTTTCGCTTGTTTGTGTATTTTTGCAAATGATTATTTAATCCTTTCAACGGTGAAACGCGTATTCACAGTATTTTCGTAAAATATTCAGCGTAACTCGACGTACGATTGGAGAAAATTAGCTTTAGAAGATTAAACAAGTTAATTGTAGAATAGATGCATATACTGACCTTTTAAAATACACATTTCTAATTTAAAATATTTATTAGAGGCAAACTATTTTGGATAAAAGGTAATCATTTTAATATAGAGTAACTCGATATTTTCTTCAAGAAGTAAAACTTTTCAATATAGATTAGAAAAGAGGACCAATATCTGAGCAACACTCAATAACAGCTTCATAATAAATCAATGCAAATAATGAAATAAAAGTAAATTTTAAGATTATTAAGGGTATGCTGCGGGGATGCTGCAGTGATTCTGCACTTTTTGCACCTTTTCGAGAACAACCTGATATCATTGAAATTAAGTTTAGAAGTCTAACAAAAAATCCATTCGTTCGAAGACTTATTTCTTACGTTGGGTAACCCATGACTTATTCACTAAGTTATAGGTTATAGGTTACCTGACAACAAATCTATTTATTCCAATAAGTTATAGGTAATATATTTTTTGTTAGACTTCTAAACTTAATTTCAATACCATGCTGTTCTCTGATTTAATCCGATCAGCGGAAACTGGTCGGTCAGTATAATTTACTGAATATTGGAATAAACATTTTGCTACACCGATATATACCATAAATTAAAGGAAATGAAATTAATAACGATAGGATAGATCGGTACTATTTCGCTCATTGTCAGTTAAAGGGGAAAAATCGAATAAAACGTTGTCCAAAATAAATAGGAGCTTTTCAATTTTGCATGTAGCGAAGAGCTTTTGTCTCAAATTTTTTATCCTAGTTTTCCTTTAACCGAGCCGAATAGTTTCCCTACCCTAATTCAAAAAGTCACGGTGGATTTTGAAAATTTCATTCAATTAAAGAGACCAAACATTCTATTTTAAGTATGTTGATATCCGTCGTGTCGGTCTCTAGCCGACTTGTTAATTGTTAGTTACATATTTCGAAGAGTCTAAATGCGTCCTTTTTGCACACGTGACCGAAGGAAATCACTTCAAAGAGGTCAAAATAATATTGTGAGTGACAATATCATTTGCTTCATAGGAAATGACAAGGTGGACGAATTCTCGAGTAGAGACTCGACCCTGAGATCTCAAACTGTGCGCACAATAAAGTTTATCTCTCTGCGTCAAATACGCTTATTGTCTCTCTACGTCGAAACGTTCGTCTCTAACTACATAAAAAGATTTCTACTTAATAAAGAAAATTAATCATAGCAATATTACTGTGATAATTATTACATAATAATTAGCGAAAATGACGTGAGTCATCGAAACTGATACGAGTGCAAAATGAGAAATTATTCATAGCTGTCTCGCATTTTATTTCAAAAGATGTGGTATTCATATTTATTAAATGCATGTAATTATCCTCCTCTCGAGTTCATCTAGGGTTTCAAGCGTTAAAGGTAAATTGGCAAAATTTCAATAGGGTTTTATCAATAAATAAAATGTACATGCACATGAATGGAACGTTTGCGCGGGACCAAACGTCGAAAATATTCGTAAAATCGCAAGCACCTTGTAAGCGACTGTGCGAATAAAGAAAACGATCAAGCTTGATATGTAAAATGCAGTAATCTTCTTGTATAGAAACAATAGGATTATTACGGTCTGATCTATCAAGCTTAACGTGCGGTAATTTTCTTGTATAGCAATAATAGAATTATTACGATCTGAGTGCCGCGATGTTTTTAGAAGACAAAGCCGGCGAGCAAGTAAAGAAGAAGCGTAAAAACGAGATCGCTGATGCGACACCTGATGTATTTACAATCGTAGTTTTTTTAGTTGGTTAAAAGAATAAAATACACCGAATGCGGAAATTCGAGAACGCAGTATACCGAAGAGCAAAAATTAACGAAAACTATAGATGTTATTGACAAGAGCTATTGCGTATTTATTTAAGAGCCAGTGCTATTACATCAGCTATCCTGGATTATGTTGGGTGTAGAGAGATAAACGAAAATTATTCAAGCGGTATGTCCGTATGAAAAGAAATAAAAACGTTTTGTTAACAAATCTGCTTTAGCTGTTGATTTCTAGGGGAATTTTGCGAGGGATTTACGAAATGAAACAAGTATTATAATTTATTCGATATTATTTGCACGATTTCCCACAAATATAATACATGTATGTATAGTCCATTGCATCTGTTCATTTTCACTCAATTATTAACAAATCATTATATAACATTACACATA
Organism: Vollenhovia emeryi; assembly: GCF_000949405.1. NCBI lineage: Eukaryota > Metazoa > Arthropoda > Insecta > Hymenoptera > Formicidae > Vollenhovia > Vollenhovia emeryi. Next base: position 1,702,396 of record NW_011967234.1, on the reverse strand, counting down.
ATTGATATAGCAAATTATACAAATTATCATTATTCGTACTTAAATATAATATTTATAATTATGATTGTGCGCGGGCGTCGTTGCATAAATTAATTTTTACAGATCTTAGCGTACCATTCCTTGCTCGCAGCGCAGCTTAAATTCACGCAATGAGGACATCGTGTTAAAAATTTCGGATTTACAGACTGTTTCGATCTCAGGTGAGACGCAACGATGTCCGTCAAAGCATCGATGAAAATAGGGTGGTCGTTAGGCGCAGCAGCCCTTCGTATTCTCTCGATACCGAGCTGGAATGATTAAACATAAAATATCCTTCGTTCGTTGTATTAGACAGTAAAGATACGTCGGCACTTCTTACTTCTTCCGCAAGTTCTCGGCAATACTCTATGTCCAACTCGTGAAGAGTTTCAATATGCTCGTTTACAAATGCGATTGGTACCAAAATGAAATTTTTCTTGCCCTGCTTTACGTAGCCCTTTAACGCTTCGTCGGTGAAGGGTCCCAGCCACGCCGTCGGTCCAACCTAAATACATCTCGTGATACATAACGCACTACCTTCGCTAAGCCGGCTAAATTTCATCAAATTTCAACGACATTTTACAGCACTTATATACCTTTGACTGCCACACTAAGCTGTACGGATTGCAGTAATTTAACTCCTGCATTACTAACGCAACTGTGGCGCCGACTTCCGCGGGATAAGAATCTCCTCTGTTTACAACCTAATTATGAGAGAAGACAATCAGGCCAATTTCCGAGAGTGGTCACTAGACTAAATGTACACTGATTCGCAATGACAACCTGCAGTGGCAAGGAATGAGCTGAAAATAAAATTATCACGTCGTCCCTCTTTTCGCTAGGAAATTGCGCCAGCTCCTCTTTAATCCTTTCGACAAATGTTTTCACAAGAAGCGGGTGCGTGGCCCATCTATCGATCACGCTCCATTTCATGTCATTCGGTGACTCTCTGCAAAGCAATTTCTGCTCTTGTGTTCCGTGTGTACAATATATATATATTCGTATTTCAAAATATTCTATTTTCTAGATTATATCTTACACATTAGAACAATAGGCAGTAATTTCATTTATATAATTAATTTTAATTAATATTTTAATTAATATTAAACATAAATTCAAATTATCTGCGTTTATTGCGCGAATATATCGTGCAATAGTATATCACCGAATATGTGCCGCATCTGTAATTTTGAATAAATCCGCCTAATCTAATGTGTGAAAAATAGATGACAAAAACAATTTCATATCGACCTGCAATTAATCTTATCCATGCTAAAAGCGGATTGAACATAATAATCACCTAGTCTTGTAATAATTGTATATAGCATTAAAACTGGAGCCCGAGGTTGAGCAACTATACTGGGGATACTGTGAAAAAAGTACAGTGTGCCGCACCCCATCGCTGAAAAAAAAGCACAACTCATTCAAATTATCTTCCGAAATATTCATGCCGTCGCAATCATCGCTTGTATTCAGGGATTGCATTACAAGTCTAAGAAAATAATAAACAACCGTACTTGCGTATCCTCTCAAGAGCATCTTCCGTGAGAGGATCTGCGTACCGAAAGGCAACGTAATATTTGTGGGGCGCGGTTTCGGGCGAAATTTTATCCAGCTGTTTGCATAAAAGTTCGCCCTGCTTATTCGTCCACTGTAGAATCGGCGACCCACCGCCGATCTCCGAGTACTTTTTCTGTACTTCCGGCGTACGTCGCTTGGCTATCCAAGGGCCTAATTTACTGCAACACACTTCTGTAGAAGAGATCTCATAACACCCGCCACCGTATCACGACATATCTATAAAAATTTAGATCGAAACCTTTGAACTGGTAGTTGGATCATGTCACGATCGGTCATTATTCTTAACAAATATTCATGGACCTGATCGGTATTGGCGGGACCGCCCATATTCAACATTAGCACACCGGTCTTTGGCCTTACACCGTCCTGGCCTGCTGGGTTTGCGGCGACGGAAGCGTAGCATCGCGCTACAGCGGTAGATTTCGTGAATTGTTGCCCTGTACAACATTACATTGCAATTACCTGGTACTCTTTTAGTCACTGTAAGTAGACAACTGTCAAGAACACATGAAAATGACGAGTATGAAGCAGAACATAAGACTGTATCATATTCAAACTGTAGCTTACGGTTGGCGACGCGTTTCGTGAAACATAATAGCTTTCATAAATTCAAAATCTGTAATGTTGAAGAAGTCCAGAGATAAAAAGCAATGAACGTGTTATCATTTTACAGCAAATTCAGTTGCTTGCACTAGTGCGCACTGAGTGCGTACCGAGACCTGTTCACAGTCAAGTCCTATATTTAAGGATCGCCTTAAGTATCTTCTTGAAATATTTTTTAACCAGTAGAATGATCTGTGACTACGTTTTGGCTGAATACTCTTTGAACGTGTATTTGAGACAAAGGATGCGTTTTGTTTCACGCATGATGCATCATTTGTCCTAGTTATTCGCCAAATGTTAAAGAAGGATAAATGATGTATCCTGCGTGAAACGGAACGAACCGAAAGTCAAATACAAGAATTGACTGTACACAAGCTTCAGCGTGCGCTCAGTGCGCGCTGGTGCAAGCAATCGAATTCGCTATCAAATAGCGAGGTGTGTTCCAAGTCCGGCGCTAGCACACGGCTAAAAAATTTCCAGACGCCGAGCGCGATAAAAGGGGGGGGGGGATTTATCGTCCCGCCGCCGTTACTTGACGTCACGCAGGGATCGTCTTATTGTTGCCGCGAGATGTGACTTGAAATATTCGGGGTCTGTTTACTCACCGAGACACAACAGGCTCGTCAACGGGTTCTTAACGCGCATGTTTGAGTAGCACTTAACAAGCCAGGCTGAAAAGTTACAAAATTGCAACGTTAAGGTTATCGCGATGCGTTGCGAGAGTTGTGCACCGTCACGATAAACAGTAAATCATGCCGTTAGATAAGAGCGAGTCTGATCACCGCGACTAGGGTAGGTTAGGTTAGGTTAGGTTCGACGCCACGCAACTGAATTTACGTGCGATGACGCGTAACTCGAGATCGTGTACAGAGATCCGGTGTGCGACTTTTCACCGGGATTTCTAATCCTACGGAGATATCCGCCTCCTCGGTCAAACAAATAAACGGCAGTTTCGCGCCAGCTGAGACTATTTGACGCGACACCAACGAAGAGTAAAAACGTGCGCGATTCAATTTCACATGTCAATCGCGCGATTGTGTCAATATTGTATTACGTGATCTCCGGCAGGTGCATCCGTTTCCTGAAAGAGAAATTCTTTAAGTAAATACCCGCGAGAAACGAGCGAAGATCCTCCTCGCAACGTGGACGTCTGGAATTGACGGCTCTGTATTTAGCGCCACGGCTACCAGATAGCGCTGTAAACACCCGCACTGGCCACGCAATGCGTTACAAAATATTAAATACAACAAAATGCCCAAATACTTAGATACGTAGCTACGTGAGAAAGTAAACCAAGCTTCTATTCTTGCCTCGCCTTGGCAAAATCCCATTTAAGTTATCGAGTCTATGGGGAAATCGCGTTCCACGGGAATTCATTTGTATATTCGTCGATACGCGACATCAACGTAAAAATTTGAGGAACCAAAGGGCTCCATTTTCGTCAATTTCTTCAGCGTCGTATCAACTTGATCCACAATTCGTTCTGGGGCTCGATCGTGATTCTTTGCCTCCAGCACGTGGTCGTGCAAAAGTGGAAAGCTTCGGCGACGAATATCGAGCTCGAAGAGAAAACGATTAATGGACCGAGCCCCGGAGCGTGAATCGCTTTAAAGGGCGCGCATCCCCGTATGTTTATTTACAAACAAAGCGGCGTGCGCGCGGAGTATACGGTGCCGCCACCTCGCCGCGAAATGTCGAAGCGAAACGGAATCTCACGCTCCACGTTGAGACCTCGTTACGCCGGCTCGCGAATATTACATTACGCCCGGCTGCCAACCGACGCCAATTTTCCGCGGCGATCAACCACCGTTGGTCGAGCGAGCGCGCGCACTCGGTTCTCAGGTCCACGCTCAAACATATCGCCAGCGCGAGGGTCTCTCGTCGCGTTCGTCGGGCCGGTGTGGAACAATGACAGAGCGGTCGAGCGAGGAGCTGACGTCGTCGGACCTGGGCACCCTCGAGTTGTAAGTTATACGTACCGTGACGGCGCGACACCCGTTGTGCATCACTCGCCGCTTTTCTGACGCCTGGCCTCTTTCTTGTCACGCCGCAGCTGGGAGAGCGCGTACGCGCAAGAGCTCGACAACTTCCGCGACCACGGCGACGTGGGCGAGATATGGTTCGGCGCGGCGAACGCACGCAGGGTCGTACGGTAAGCGGAGGAGGGGAGGCCGGCACGCGCGAACACGCCGTTGGTCTTCGCACCGCTGGCAAACAGCACCGCCAAGCACCGCCGGAATGATCGATGAGTCCTTTCCCGCGGAAACGCGAGAACAGCCGCGACGCGAATCGCCAACGTTTCCCCCGCGCGACACTAGCGGCGACATCTGCGGGAGCGGGTGGCGGCTGCTTCGCGCTGCTCCGTCGATAAGATCGCTTGGATTTTGAATTGGTCCCGCGGTAGTTTTTTTTTTTTTTTTTTACCGCGGATAACTGCGAGCCACGCTATAGGTGCGGAAATAAATTCACGATTGCCGAACTCTGTTACTTGAAAGTACTTTAAAGAAATAGATGAAAAGACGAAGAAATTTGAGCGATTTCATCCTTTAGCAACAAAAAGTAATTTTTATCAAAAGTAAATTACTCCTTTACTTTGACTCCGTTACTTTGATAGTTCTAGTATTAACAAATATTTTTTAAGTATTGAATATTTATGATACAGTCCGAGACAATTCAAATGGTCAAAAATCGTATAAAAGTTTTCGGTCTGATATCTTGTTATTTCAATCCTATGTTCGTGAAATGAATAAATTCTTCATATTATAATTTATGTATGCGTTGAATGTAATATGCAATATATAAAAAAAAAACTGTGCCGAAAGAAAATAATTAATTTTCTCTGAAACTCAGTTTGCTCGAAAACAATTTCCAGTACTTTTTTTTAAGATACTCGAGGTAGACAAAAGCAAATAATAATGATTGAAGATGGTTGTAGCCTCAGAGGTATCAGAACTCGCGTAATCAGAGTCACTTTCTAGATGGATCGCCACGAAATTGGATTTGAACAAAGAGAAAGATAAGATAATCGACGTAGGATGCGGCAACGCGATGACTCTGGTGGAACTCGCGAAGGAGGGATTCGCGAACCTGACGGGGGTGGATTACTCACAGAGAGGAGTGGACTTGGCCCGCGTGGTGCTGAACGATAACAATTTGCCGAATGTAAAGATAGAGATCTGCGACATACTCGACAACGCATTGCCGCACGATTTTCAAGTCGTCCATGACAAGGGCACTTACGACGCTATTAGCTTAAGTCCGGACGATCCGGCGGCAAAGCGACAGAAATATGTAGAAAATATATACCGTATCCTTTTGCCAGGTGGATATTTCGTCTTGACGTCGTGTAACTGGACCAGAGAAGAATTGCTCAAGCACTTTACGAGCCGTCAGTATAATTATTAGTTCAAACTTTAGTAGTAAAAACTGTTTTTTGAAGCAGTCAAACTATAATATGATATTAACTTAAATATTTATTAAAAATTAATGGTAGTGTTGTTACGTATTATTTATATTGTTGTAATATTCTCGCGATGAAACTTATCGCTGACGCGATTTCTTGGATTATTTTATCGAAGACAGGTGTTTTTCTCGCAAAGGAAATTATCGCTTTCACATGATTATCTTTGAAATATTGGAAGATGATGTCTCGGTATGTACGTGCGTTGTGATGATTGTTTGCAGATTTCGAACTCGATGGTCAACTTCCTACGGATACGTTCCAGTTCGGTGGGCAGACGGGAAACACTGTAACACAATTGGTATTTAGAAAAAAATTATGACCACCTCGGGATAAATAAAATAATTGTTTCTACTTTGAGGAGATTTCAATTTTATCTTTCGTACCTTTTCAAAGAATAAACACGTATTGCGAAAAGGTTCAAGGATTTATTTGTGCAAGAAATATTGGAATACATAAACCGACATTAGAATGATTAATAGCTAGCACTAGGCTTTCTTGATCGTTATCACATTACAAAGTTTACAAAAGATACTTACATTATAATAAATTAAACTATGCGACTAATCTATGCGATTACTAAATGTAGAACAGCGGAGAAATAAATCTATATTATTTACCAAATTCATTTACGATAACAATTGGCAAAAATGTATATTCTTCGCAAGAACTTATTCGCACATTCAGATTGATTTCCAGATTTAAGACGGCATTGCTGCAACGTTTGACGCAACGATTTAATTATTATTGAATTTTAAGGATTAGAATTCTGCAATATTTGGAAAATTGTGATTTGCAACTTTAGAAGAATTTTAAGTGAACATTCTATTAATATTTTTTAATCGTATACTTGGTGCATTAAGAAAAATGTGACTTAAGAGTAAATTATTCTATTAATACGTGCATCTTTATGACTTTTGTCCTTTAGAATACAGTTAAAATACTAAGCTTAATGTACACTGCAAAAACTTCCTATCAAAGCGTTATTCCGCTACCTTAGATTCTAAAGATAGTCAAATTCGACTAATAATAAATTTTATCTGAATAAGTTAACGTTGTATATTTTTTAGGGCCGGTTGTTCCAAACTCTTGGTAAGTTAAGTCGTACATATATCTTTTTCCGTCAAATTATATAAAGATAGACGTATAATTTTACTATCAGCTTACCAACAGGTTGGAAAAACCGACCCCTAGTCTTTCACATTCGCATTGATCAGAACAGAATAAAAATAAAATAATGAAATGGTAGACTGTATTCACAACAAAACGAACACGGAAAATTTATATAAAATAATGAATTTGGTGTTTATCCTAATTTAATTGCCATTATAACTACAGCTTTTTTCTAATTGTAATAACTTTAGAGTGCTTGATGTACTAAGAATGTAAACGAGCACCTATAAAGGATCGATTGCTTATTTACGGTTGATTAACAATCAAGGACTACATTTTTTTAACGATTGCAACGCTCGCGAACATCATCTTGTCTTTGTTTAACTTTCGGTAAGAAACAAGGATGAAATAATTCTACGGACGTCGCAGTCGTTAAGTGGAACGTAGCCAAGTTGTGTGATTCAGAATTAACGTTCACTTTTTAACATTTCATTACGAACCTAAATTGTATGTTAATTAAATTACATTGTCGTCACGGTAATATAAAACATAATTAATGGTAATATTTATAAATATGAATAAAAATTATTCACACGCGGCAAAATTGCTTATTTTCGCGAATTTCTAAAAGCAACTAGAAACTTTGAACCGCTCATTTTTCCTGTAGAAAATGCGAAAATAATTAAATTTTCATAATTTAAACAACATTTTATGTATCTTATCGCCAGCTGTATAAGACTTGTAGATTATAACTCGATACATCTACTGTAAAATAATTGAATATGCAGATAATTTCCTAAGTTTAAGGGGGAAATGAAAAGAAAATACTAAAAATACTAAATTGTACATTATACACCTGCAACATATAATGCATCTTCAACATCAAACTTTTCTAGAAACCGCACATTTTCTTTGAGCTACAAATAAAATAATGACAATTATTTTAATATGAGGCAATTAGTAATTATATTACTTAAAACATGATAGTATCATAAAGTAACATAATTGAAATAGGTTACACAATAGCTTTACATACGTAACATACCTATTATTTCATATAATTATTGTTTGTCAGAAATTTGCTGATGACATGGCGTTCAAGCAAACTCTTGTTAAGGAAGAAAATCGGTACTCTAAAAGATTTGTAAAGAATAATCAAGAAAAAGTGCGATTACTGGAATATTTAATTTTTGCGATGGGGATTTCGTAGTTCATAATTATTTGACACATTAATGTGCATTGCTATTCTGAAACTTAAACATATTCATACGTACACCGTACTACGTACGCTTTCGTTGAACTAAATGGACGCTTTTATAAATAATAAACGTATAGTCTAAGCGACATCATTTCTTTAAATCGTTGGTTCGAAGAATTATTATGTTATTCTACTGTGGGTTATCGTACAAACTCAGGAGTTGTCAAGATAATTGTTTAAAAGCCTGAATATTTTAGATGCAGTTAAATCTTCCAAGCAGGAGCGAAGCGGCCAAAAGAGTCGTTGTATACAACGTGAAGATGGATGAGCAACCTACGAAGGATGTAAATATTTTTATTTAAACTAATCTTTTAATACCGTGCACACATGGAAAGTGATATTCAAATATCTCGTTATAAGAAAAATTCAAATTTCTGTTTACGCAGCACATGTTTATGAAAGCAATTCTCAAAACCGAACGAGATTATACGTCATTCGATTTCTTATTAATCCTACTGATGAGATAAGCAGTATTCAGTGAGAAAATTGTTATCATATTTCTCCAATATTTACATAGATATATCCTGTTTTCCTGCACAGAAAACGGAAGAAATACCAAGCATTAATTTTTAGTATAAATATTTTATATTTAACACGACTGACTATAAAATCATCTTTATCAAAGGACACGGTAATGAGGTTTGGTCTTTATCAAGTACAACATAAATTATCACTCGACCGCGACATGTGTCCAACCGCCATCAGGCCAGATAAATGTGTGTCATATGATAAAAAGTGAAACTATCATCATAGAAACATGCCAGAAGTGCGAATTAGCAAAACTTAGATTTCGAGAATATTTGATAATTTACTTAAATAAAAGAAAGTCTATTTTAACATCTAGTTTTTTATCTGACATTAAAAGTTTTATTGCAAACATTACTTACTTTTAACGAGACAATTATTATATTTTACTTCAATTTTTATGGAAAAATAAATGTATATTTAGACACTGTAGACTATACCATTAACAGTAATAGTAAATGTTATTTTGATCGTTGTCGACTTTATCCACAAAAATCACAATTGGCTGCATAATATAATTTCTGACAAATTAATGAAATTCTTGCAATATACAAGACATTTACCGTTACAAAACAATGAGGTTTCTTCGGAAAATCCTTCTCGGCAATAACAGCGTTTTCCTGTGCCGTTGTGTTGCACACATTGAGCATCTTCTATGCACTCTCCGTCGGAACTGCAGAGTGCGTGAAGTGCTGGAAGATAAAAACACATCATTTAAAATAACTCGAGAATTTGCGTAAACGTTTGTAAAAGCAAACCGCGAACTCTGTTTCTCAACTTTATTTAAAATATTTTACTAATCGTCTTGAAAAATAGAATATACATATAATAATATTTAGAAATTTACATTTAACAAGCCCGGATACTTATCACAATTTATATGAGATTGTATGATTTTATTTACTGTAAATATGTCATAATTACAGTAAATGTACTCCGTTTAACTTTTCAAGCGTGAACATTTTAAATCGACGATCGATTCGTAACCACGATTAATTACCTTTGAAATGTTCGAGGCAATCATCGGTAACTCTGCTAAAGATCAGAAGAGAACCGTGCATAGTGATCATCTAATCACAAACGAAATTGCCGAGTTTCCGGGTCGTTCGTTTCACGAACCTCTAATATTAGGTATCGAACTACAAATTGCTTGGTACGTTATACGATTTCCAAAGTTATAAAATTCATTTGCTGCATCGTACCAGGTACGGTTGTTGCTATCACTTTGGTTAACAATTTATTGACACACAATTTCATTATGAGAACCATAGAATCAAGTTTTTAACTATATATGCGAGCATGTTCATAACTGGAAAGCTATTATAATGAATACACAATACTTCCTCCTACCTCTAACATAAAATTTGCAAAAAATTAGTGACTAAATATATTATTTTTACTGTTGTTGCGCCGTTCTACATTCGCGCCTTTTCTTGCCGTGAAGCAAATCTACAGAAAAACGAGTTGTATCGGCGTAACTACTGAAGGTAGGTCGAGCCGGTACTCCTTCACCCGTACCAATTTGCATAGATAACCATAGACCGACTACAAACACTATCACACGCGTGTGTTCACATATATATTGCAATGTAGCACGTAAATATATGCAAATCTCTATCGCCTTCTAGTTACGATTTTCCAAATTCGACCAGTTTCAAGAAATCAAAGCAATAACGAATATGCAGGGCACTAAGAAGAAGATTGAGAATATGAGCATGCATATAAATTATTAAATAGACAATGACGTCACACGCTATAATATAGCGTTTCTAAAGTTGTATAAAAAAATATTTTAGATATATACCTAGAAATTTGAAGTTTACCTATAAATTTGAAATTAACTTCCTAGAGAAAACTGATTTACCTTTGAATTTGTTAGTGCATGCACCATTAACTGGCGCCGTGTAATCGCCGCAGAGACATCGAGTTCTTCCGTCCCGGTGATCCGCCATGCACGTTGTATTTTGTATTCCAGCACATTCGCTTTCCATCTTACACTCGCGAGCTTTACCAGCTGCAATTGTATTATATCACGTACAATAGCACTCTATGTAAGAAACCGTATTATTTTATTTGACCTTTAACTAGTTTAATGCGTTCTCATACAAATATACTCAATATTATGGCATATTACTTAGAGATTAAATCTGCGAATTTGAAGAAAAGGTAATAACTAAGATTTAGTAGTAATCATTCTATAAATGCAGAGGTCTTATTCGATATTTAAAATGTTCGAAGAATCTTTTCGTTTTCCGTCTTTCTTCGTACGAATCAGGTGAACAACGTGAAAATAAAATATTATACAGAATACAATTTTCGCTAAATGATAAATTGTCTTAATTGTACAAATAGATGTAGTGTCAACTGATGTAAAAATCATAATAATCGTTGAAAACCATACGGGAGTTAGAACTCTGACATTCAACAGAGCATTAGCATTCACATCCGCACTGAGGTTTAACCTTGACACTCAAACATTAGATTTTTTATCTACGCAGTTTTAAATTATGACTGATTATTAGACGTTAGTTTGCATATTTCTAAAAGCGTTACAGAAATGTATAGAAATAATTAATAGAACAAGTTAGATCATGTTATAAAACATTAATCCATAACTATCTTGTTACATTCTCGAAATATACTGGAAGAATAAGCAAAATAATAACATCAAATTCTATTTTATATAATATTTACAATGTAATTATGAATATTACATTGTAATTTATGAATACTAATTATGTAATTTATGTAATATTACAATATAATAAGCTTGTATATGCATACAGTAAATATATCAATATAATAATAGATACTTTCGTACAATTTGAAAACCAGCTAAACTATAATTCTTGAACAATTTCAAGAGGTCTGAATCAATGACATAATAAGGGATAATACATAGAGAATAAATTAGCATCCCGTTCTCTTAAAATATTAAGTCATTAAAAGATAACAGAATCGATATGTGCATTAAAACGTCTGTCTGCCACTCATAAATTTGCTGTAAAATAGAGTTTGGATTGTACTTAATGAATGGTGAAATTAATACGAGAACCTGTTGAGTTTCATTGCATTCAATAATTATCATTAAAATATAATTACTCAAAAATATTGTACATTATGTTAATACAATATAATATTTTAATTTCTTTATTTATTTCATACTTGGCGTTGGCGGCGGCGGTGGATTCGGGTTTTGATTTTGTGGATTGCTCTTCCCAAAAGTTGTAAGGGCAGCGGACATCGGCGGCGAAAAGATTGATATGACCAACAGTATGGACACTAATATTCGGAGACCCATCCCGTGCCTCATGGTCTCTCGGTCGTTACGTAAACAATATTTAATTATTACCACTTATATGGTCACAAATCACAAATCTAAGCTTTAGCAAAGAGGTGACTTGCGAGGAAATTAAATCACTTCCTTTCCTACTTATTGTTATACTTTCAGTTTCTTCACCTCGATACTTTTCACCCCAAACTATTCCTCTTTTCTTGTTAATGAATTAATCTCGGTTTGCGATACACTCCGATGAAAGTCTGACGCAACCCGTGACGGCAGAGTTAGGTGAGACTATTCTTCACACTTTCGATCTACTTACGCGGAATACTAGTATGTTTGAATCCAAGACTGCGTGTTGCAAGGACGTTGGAAGGCCTTTTAAGCCTTCGAAGCCCCCCCACTACGAAACTCTATGTGCTGCCACTACTAAAGCAGAAAATGCTCTGCCATAGGGTGGTTACCTTACCACCTTTCTTGAGATCTGAATACGAAGCTGGTTGAACTTCGATCGCCTCGAAAGACGCGGCTAGATGTTCTACTACTGAGCCATTGTTGAGCATTACCAGCAAAATTTATGAACCCAACATATACAACTTAACTCCCTTTCAGGATATTACTCGGAAATCCCCGAAGCATTCTGCTATGCATCGTTATCATTTTATGTTATCTATTTTCAATATAAATCCTCATAGCTTTTTCATTAATAGCTTTTAAAAATCCTTATACAATTATATGATTAAACAATGCATAAATCCGATTATAACGCTAGCTTTTTATTTTTCATAAAGTCACATATCTGACCTGAGGCAAACTTTTGCAATTACTCGAGCCATATCAACGATCTGTTTAAGTTTCTTCCGTCGATTCTAAGAAAATTATGGGAATGTTCGTTGAGAGTTTTTTTATAATATATATATTTTGCAATCACGAGATTATTGAGGTAAAAAGTTAGTTTCATGTTCCCGCCGAATATGGGTTACATGAAATGTCTCATCTGAAAACCCCGCAATTATTTTAGTCGACCTACATGCACTGAATCAAATATTCGCTTGGGCTTTTACCGTTCAAGACAATTAAAAAAAATTGTTTATAAATTAGCATGTTTTACAAATTACAATATAAAAAGATTTAATTTTTATTGAATTATTTAGATTATTTTAATTTGCCGTTTTTTCCCACAAAATAATTTCTTGAAAGTTTCTTTTTATTTTCTGTATCTTTCTAAGTTTGCAGCAAATAATTGGAGCATGAGAAAAATTACTGCACTCATCAAAGAAAGATTATTATTTTAAATAATTTTGATAATTCTCGTTTAATAATTGTAATAATCTTCTCTATATTTGCGAACTACAAACTTGTTACAAATTGTAACTTACTTTGATGAGTTTTCAAAGTAAATAAGGCAACATAAGAAGGTATAAAATATTTTGTTTGTAGAATAAAACTCTTATTAAGATCTTCTCGTAGTTGTTGCAAATGATCTAAGAATAAATATCTAGCTTAGTTCTTCCGTTATCACGTGCTCGACATCGCGACGTTACATTTCTTCGGAGCTCGAAAGCTTCCATCGAGCTCTAAATGTTAACTACGCAAGTTACAAAGGAGGCGCATCCGGCTGCTTCGTGCACGAAAGCGACCGAAAATTTATCACCGTGTTGCCAGTATTTTATAGGCAGACAGTCGTAGAAACGTGTCCGCTTGCACGCCAAGTGCATCGCGCCTCGCCTTGCAACGCCTTGCAAATTTCCACAGCAGCAGGAAGGCGCGTGTCGGATTGTCGTGCCGATTTTACAACTATCGCGTCGCCCTTTGTTTCGACCGGGAAAGCTCCCCCCATCGATCGTCGATCACGAAGGCTTGCGTGTGATTCATAAATTTAACAAGACGCGTGCAAGACGTGCCGTGATTTACAAGGCAATTTGCCGGAATGCTCGTCCGGCGATCGAAATACTGATCGAACTGTCGTGGTCGATCTTGCATGTTTCACGAAACTGTAAGGTGTAAGGTCAGCGCGCGATTAAGCCCGTGATTGGCCGAGTGCTGGCATTAATAAAGAAGCGCGACGCTATATCAACTTAACAACAAACTTGATAAGATCAGCAATCATATTTTATTAAAAGTTCCATTTACGTGACTTTGAATACAATTCTTGCAGCGTTCTATTTCCAATCGGTTTAAATATTGAAATTACTGAGTGAATTACTGATCTCTTCCATCCATTATACTATGCAATTTACAAAAATACATTGTTTCATACATTTCTAATGGCTGTCGCATTAAAAATATCACTGCAAAATAAACTAGCGATACAATACAGTTGAACTGAAGAGATAAACAGTAATTTTGTTTCTTTAGTTATGTGCAACAAAACTAACAGTAAATGTAACATCGATTCAAAATTTACTTTAAAGTGAAAACAGTAGCCAAAGGTTACGCACTTTCAGTATTATTAAAAACCTATTTTAAAGATGTGTAAGCTTGACCTACTTTACCAATTCTATAATCACCGAACAACCAATTGCAATCGTCACATAGTCAACGCATGGGAATGTTATCGCATTAACGCAGCTACGTATAAATTATAAGAAATTAGCATGAGTAAGTTCAAGGCCTATGCGCAGGCATATTAGCAACGCACTAATTATTCCATAGCATGCTTTTGTCAAATACCCACAGGTTTTACGAACAAATTTCGTGAGCATATTACGTATTAAGTATACTAACGCATTGCGATGGACAAAATTAAAATACTTTACAGCAAACGTATATTCGTACTAATTATGAAAATTAATATGTGACGGTTCCTTGACATGTGACGATATCAATATCTGTAATTTTTATAATATACTTATCAATTATTTATTTATCACTTGTCCAAAGTATCAAATTAAAAGAGAACGAAAGAAGGAGTAGGAGAAAAAGAAGAGAGAAACAAAATCAAGAGAAATCTGTACACTTTTTCGCTTACTTTTCGTATAAAATTTGCGATGTGTACAATTTGCGGCGTTCTTCAGTTTCCATCGGAAATTCACTCGAAGCGTAATCGTCATCAAGTTTATTATGAAGAAGATATCGTTCATGAAGTCTGTCAATGCAGAAGGCAAGAACTTCCATTTTCTGGAAAAGTTTTCTCAAATTTTCTGATAAGACCGCGTCTTTATCGTCCTCTTCTAACGTATTTGATACCTGACCTGTTATGTGTAACATTATAAATTACATTTTAAGTAAATAACAGTATGCTGCAATACACAAGTAAAATATATTAAAAAATCTATTTTTTTAATGTAATAGTTGACATACCCTGTTGCCATGCCAGATCATTAGTCATTCGTTTCTTTCGAAAAGAAGAGTCAGCAATACTGTGCGGATAGTTGGAATTTGGCATACGTTCCAAGATGTTCCTTACAGCAACGTATTGTTCACACAAGTGATGTTGGAATGCAGAATGTACGTGATGAATACTGCAAAAATTATTCCAATAGCTACTCTCATGAAAATCTCTTGGCAGATCCCGCGTCATACTATCTGACATTTCATTTTTAAGTAGAGCAATGAGACTCTTTTCCAAAAGGTAAAAATATTCAGGATCTATCAAAGAAGTATGAGTATTATAAGGATCTGAATGATCTTGCTCTTTGTTGCTTTTTAATTGCATTTGTTGTTGTGTATCGAAAAAATTCAGAAATAGATTCCATTCTTTGGTTGAATTTGTGGTACCGGAATTGAAGTCAGAAACGGAGAAAGATATTGTCGCGTCTGGTTCTACATCTTTTTCATTTGAGTTGTTAAATAAAGAATCGTAAATTACGTAATCTTGAGTGATTGCTTCGATCTCGAAAGGATCAATGTATTCATCATATGAATCCAGTAATGCATCGTTTGAAATTTTTCCACTTGTAACACTCTCTTGTAATCCAAGCGCGTCGATTACTTTCGATATGCTATCTCGCAAAGTTGTAACTTCCTTATCAACATTTTCATTAGAAATATTTTCAACGTCTATCTTCTTATTTGCATCTTCGTCATACTCGGTACGTAAAATGTCTTCGAAATTAGTGGTTTTTGGAACGTCGGTTACAGGCATTTCGGTAGAAGTAATACTCCATTCTTCGTCGAACTTAATAGCAGGACATATCACCTTGAGAATACCCAGTTTAATTGTTATCTTGCACTTACTTCCTCGAATAACATCATCAACACTCACGTCCTCAGACGTATCCCGCGATAACGAGTCATGTTTCTCACTTGATTTCGATATATCTTCCAATCCAAGATCTACAAAGGGAGGAGGCGCCATAAACCATTGGAATTGATCAACATTTGTCGTCGAGGATTCTACGCTATCTTGCACTGTTGGTTGTAAAAGCCATAATTTGTCAGAGTTCTCAACATTCTCAGTTGATTCGTATTTCTCATCTTCTTTTACGATACTCTCGGATGGATATTGCTCTTGTACATTTTTCACAGTAGATAGTATATCAGAATAGTCTTGGTTTCCGAACTCGAATGCTGACATATCGCTATCATCCATGTCATGATTATCTACATTGCTTTCGTCGATGCTACCGTTTGACCTATTCTCTATTTGTTCTGAAATTTCTGGTGCTAATGTAAGCTCTTTAGTCGAATCTTTTACCAGTGTATTAGAAAATTTATGAGACTTGTAAGGTGGGTATATGACCAAGCCTGGTTCTAAGAATATCTTTATTGGTCTATCGTTTTCGTCAATTAAAAAACTATTTTCATTACGATTGTCTTGTGCCGCATCTTCGGTTAAATCGACAAATTCACTAATCGTATGATCTACAAACTTTTGAGGACTTGAAATTGTTGCGACGTTCAATTCTGAATTTTCAAGTTCGTTGGACGCATCTGGAACATGATTTTCTTCGCTTTCTAACATCAAACCATTACCATCCTCATTCATGCCTTCGAATTTTTCTATATCGTTAGTTGCTTTTATTTTATTTATATTCCGCAATTTTTCAAAAACTTGTTCGTGACGGAGGGATTTTTCGTTCTTGTCAGTATCAATTTTTATCAAGTCTCCATCAATGTATTCAGCTAAAGAAAATCGTGGTACAGGAATCTTCGTAATCTTTTCATCATGCACTAAATTTCCAAGTCTCGCCAGTATTCTATCGACGTCACTTATTTCTGCCACGTTGTTACTTTGCACGTCATTAGAATTTTGCGCATTTGTTTGCACCATACTAGGAACACTTGTTACAACTTTCTTGTTTTGTATTAAATTTTGATCTTTTGTAAACTCTATGTCTTTTAAAGGATTATTTATCTCATCTATAATAATCTCAGGCATATCTGTACTTGACGTCTGTGTTTTAAGTAGTGATTCAATCATTAAGGAATTTTTCTCTAAAATGGAATCAGTCTCATTTTTCATTTCTTCGGGACGATAAAACTGAAAAATCATGTAACAACCCCATCCGAAAAATAACGTTACTTCTAATAAAAATATCAATCTGAGATAGGGTATGCATCGTAAGCAACAATTGGTTTTATATTCGATTCTCCTTATGACTTTGTGGTTTTCCCGATACAATCCTTTTTCCACATCTTCGAGTTGTGTGTTATCTGTGCAAATTAAAATTTTGATTTATTTAAGTATTTTATTTACAAAATAACTAAGTTCATTAATAGACACATTAAAAAATGTTAAATTTATTAGATAAACAATATATATCAAACCGTTTAAAACTCTAATATAGATTTGTAAAAGATTATACGCAAAAATTTTTTATGTTATAACGCACAATTAATTTACAAGAATAAAGAAACAATACGTAAAAATAAAAATGTTAACGCGGCAAGTACTGTATAAGCTAATGCTAATGTAAGCGCGATAAAAGCATTTTACATTATTGTAAGCAATGTTGTAATAAACTTTTCATAATTACGACACGAATAACTATCACTCTTTTATATTTAACATAGAAACACAAGTAATATTGCTCACTCTCACTAATGCTCCACTGTTCCGTCATGATGAACGAATAATCGTTAACTGAGTATTTCTCCGAGATGAGATCTTTAAATATTCACAGTAGTACGAATTAATCTCGACCTGGTAAAATAGCATACAGAAGGTCGAGATAACAGTTATCGCCTTCCACGTTTTTAGGCACAAGAAAGACGGTCATCGGGTCATCAATTATCTATCCCGGGTCAACAGAGCTGTGTGTGATGACAGTGTCCTGTTGTCAATAGAAACTCACCTCGCACTTATGTGTATTATAGTTGTTTATTTTCGAAATAAATTTAATATAAAAGGCACAAAAACATTTTTTTAACAGATTAGTTTTATTGCATTTATAAAAGTCGATTTTACATTGTTATAAGCTGATTGAAAATTGTACATTTAGTATAAATTGTTGAATACATCAAATTTATTAATCACGTGTTATTTAAAATCAGTCTTTCTAAAATTCATTGTTTGGATTCAAGTAGTTGTTAATTAAAATTACCTTGATTATGTTATAACAAGTGACTATAAATGTATATTTACTTTTCAGATCAATATTGTATAAGCGATATTTACGAAACGATATTTCCTTTGGACATTAAAACAAAAAGATAAACAAGTTTTCAGTTTTTAGGAAATTTTTATATATGTTATATTACTTCCGTCTTATGCATTGAATATAAGTTTAAACAACATGTATCATTTCAAAGATTATATTCTTGCGATAACAGAACAGGTGTTCCAATCGAGTTGATATCACAAGACAGTGCCGGCCTTATATTCCAAATAACCAAGTCTAAAATTTGTACACGCAACTCTAATAAGAGATGAATAAAAAAAGACGATTTAACTTTACATAGAAAAGGATTTTTTAAATATTTTTTATTACAATAAAAGGCATACGTAAGTGCGTATTATTAAATACAGACAAAACCGTTGATGATTAGCCCAAGGAAAATGAAAAGTCAAGATAATGTCAATTTGATGTCATATTGACCAGATTTATGTCATATTTTGGCCAATATGACATCAAATTGACGTCATCTTGACTTTTCATTTTTCCTTGGGATGTTAGAAGCAGTTGTGGGAATGAAACATGATAATGATAGAACATACAAAAGAAACAGAAAAGCGAGACATCCTAAAAGTAATATTTAAAAATACAATATGCGAAGAGCAGAAGATATTAGTAACTTTGTTACTCGTTTCTAAATGATATACGAGACTGGATCGGTTTTATACTTTGTTTAGCTCCGGCACTGATCTTAGATTTGATAAAAGAAGCCCGTCTGATTAAACTTCATTATTGAAGACGTTGCAATAGTATTCACAAGTTCTAAAGATGCGACAAATTCAGCAAATTGTGTACATTTTATTATATTTACAATTTTTCGTCCACAATGGTGAGTATAAACAAGAATTTCGGATCTAATAATGAGTTATACATTCTGATACTTTTGCCAAAGTTCTCCAAAGTAGCTGTTATTACATAAGTGTTCTTTTATAAACGTACTCTAAACATATAATAAGTTATTGTTAAATGTAAAGAAAATTCAGATAAAGATTACAGTAAGAAAAAAAATATTTTAGTGTTCACATTTAACACATTCGACATTTCATCGAAAGAAAATACCGGCGATACAAGTGATATAGTGTTAATTAATGAGTGGGAATGCACATCTGATGATGATTGTACGGCGAAAAGCAGCGTATGCAGTGACCATTTGTGTCAGTGCGAGCCTGGATTCATTTTTAATGCCGACATGACAGCCTGCGTTAGAAGTAACTTTGTTTTATCAAATCTTTATTGCTTTCTTAGAATCATTATTGATAGTGCATGAAGAGAAAAATTATCGTATCACGTTTCGTAGTTGCAACTGGATTGTATGATTCATGCGAGGATACAGTACAGTGTTCGGCTTATCTCCTCAGCGGTGCAAAATGCGTGGAAAATGTCTGCATATGTGGTCCCGGTTACTATTATCTTCATGGTAGATGTAATCAATATGTCGGTGAGTGATCTTGTACCATTTTACTCGCATTGCCTTTCCATACCGTTAATGATGGAAAAGATTTATTAATATCGCTAATATGTAGGTTTGTTCGAGAAATGTAAGCAAAATATAGACTGCTATGTAAACGCCGAGTTTGAAGCAAGCACTTGTGACACGGTTGAAGAAATTTGCAAGTGCAGTCCTGGCTTTTACCAGCGCGAATATCGCACTTGTCGGAGAGAAGGGAAAGGTACATGACAATATTACACAGATAAAATCGCACGACATCGAAATATTATATTGTAAGACATTATTTAATATTATTTGCGTAGCCGTCGGCGACGAGTGCACAGTTGATATCGATTGTACCTTCGGTAATGCGACGTGTAGTGAGTTCGTATGCGCTGAAAAATCCAAAGATAATAAAACCGTCGAGCTTTCGTCTGACGTTATATTGACTGAAATAATTTTGGATGAAGGTTAGTGTATAATTTATAAGTAACAAATATATGATAGCGTAAATATAAACTTGTTAAAATTCTTATTGGTAAAATGATGAAACTGTAGGTATGTCTACATGCGTGTATGTTTCTGTTAGGAACTTGGGTGGACAGTACTTGTACGACCGACGAGGATTGCAGAGAAATGAGAAATGCCATATGTGGTCCTACTGGGACATGCCGTTGTGACCGTGCATATTTCGCATCCAGTACAAACACCGAATGTATCCCAGGTAATATTAATGACACTATCACTGGCGCAATTTTGCAGGTGATGATATTCAGGCACTTATGTTGGCAGAACTCGGAGAGCCTTGTCAAAATGACGACGTCAGCTACATCGAGAAATCCATTTGTCGTGAAGGAAGATGGAGTTGTATGACAGGCACAGTTGCATCTAAAGATAATCGCGAATGCCTTAATGGTAAGTAACTTTAAAATTAAAGTGAGTAATTAAAGTAATTAAAGTAAGTAACTTTAATTAAAAGCTAAAGCATTCAGTTTTGATACATAAATTTTTTCATTGGAGAGACAATGTAAAATTAACGTGCTCGTACGTCAGAAATAAAAGAATGTTGATTCGCCTGAAAATTATATTGATTTCTAATGTCTCATTCAGTGACCAGAGAGTATATGGGAAATTGTCACCTGGACGAGCAGTGTTATATCTTTGGTCCGGATGCTATGTGCAATAATAATACATGTGTGTGCAACGCGAATGTTTCCCATTATGTGGAGAGCGAACTCTTTTGCTGGGGAAACACGGGGCCCGGTGAAACTTGCAAACAGGACCGAGACTGTTATGTGAAAGATTTCAAAGGCAATTTAATATGTAACGATACATTGCAATGTAGCTGCCCTGATGACACGCGCTTAAGCAGAGACGAAATGGCTTGTATAGGACGTACAGGTTAACGATTATTTGATTACTTTTTCGTAAAAGTCCATTACGTGACGATTAACAAAACTTTTGCACTAAATTTTAGGACTTAAAGGATTTTGCGAAATAAACAGTGATTGTGCGATACCGCATTCCGTTTGTAACAACCAAGTGTGCACGTGTGCCAAGAATTATTATGAGTCACACAAGATGTGTTTGGCAGGTAATATTGTATTAATTCTTCTGAAAATATTAATTTTTTAAAAGAAAACAGTTTATATATGTTATATTAATCTTTTTGAAAAAATTACTGATTTCACAGAATGATAATTAACTAATGTAACACGTAATTGAAATTTAATAATTAAAACTAACAAAGGTAAGATTTACGTGATGCTGCAATTGCATTTTAGGTATTAATGCTGATTGCACGAGTAATATGGCTTGCGCGCCAGACAATGCCATATGTATTTCAAAGAAATGTTCTTGTAAACCGAATTATGTGTCTGTGTTTATTGATTTGTGCATGCCAGGTAAGTGTTTATTTTAGTTCGTTCTTACAAAGGAAATATTAAAATTTTCATGTTTATATTATCGATAATTTTAACGATTGGATTTAACGTGTTTCTAGTGTTATCGTTTGGCGAACCTTGTTCATTTGACGCACAATGTTCTGCTGTGACAAAGGACGCAATTTGTAGTACTCTTAAGAAGAACGAAACTGACACCGAATCGACAACGGTAGCAGAAAGCAGAATGTGTATTTGTAGTACAGAGGATCACTACAGATTCGGTAGATGTTTTAAGAAGAGATGTAAGACAGAATAATTTATGCCATATTAATTTTTACGCGTAAATCACTTAAGACATTGATATTTATATTTTTGCAGTTCTTGGCGAAAAATGCGTGAATTTGGGCGAATGTTACGGAAATTACTACACTCAGGACAAAATAGTTTGCAGAAATGGGATATGCGCGTGCATATGGGGCTACATACAATCGGATGATGCCGTCTGTACGAAACATCCTCAAAGTTCAAAATTTTTCTTACCAGGTAAGTAGCCTTGACTCGGTTAAGTGACAGTTGATGGAAACTTTTTGCCGCATTTTTATTTCCGCCTACGTGAAAGCAATGTAGATTAACGGGGACCTTTCTCAAGTGCGCATAAAACCCTTTTATGTGGCGGAATAATGTGCTCGCAATTACGAATCGCGCATTCGCACGCCAGTTCGAGAGCTGTGTTGTAATTTTTGCGATTAGCATCGATAAGACGTGCCTGCAACAACATAGCCCATCTGGAGCAGACTTTTTGCTCGTAGAAAGTGTGGAAAGCAGCAGTGCTCTGTCGAACATTGCTACTGCTCGAAACACATAGTCTCGGAAATAAATTTGCTACCATGAATTTTGTTATCACGTAAGAATCAGTGATGATGGAAACAGCACTAGCCTTCCAAGCAACGTTTGACTGATGAACGCTATTTTCATTTATAATATTTTTTATATTTACCTTGTTCCGTTTTGTCACTATTCAGGCTAATTTGAATAATAAATTAACTAAATTGCACTTCTTTCCAGGTATCTAACGTCGTGTCCATGGGATATTTTTCACGAATATCTTTTATACTTTTTAGTAAATTCTTTTAGATTTGTGAAAAAAGATGCGAGACTTTTTGCAATAAGAAAAAGACACAAATATTCTGTAAAATTGAATAAGTTTGCGCTGTTTGTTGTTACTTACAAATAATATACTCACAAATAATATATTTTATAGAAAATGTATGGCAAAAGTAAGAATTTGACAACAGATTGCTTTTTATTAATGAAGTCAATGATGTATACACATGTATATATGTATATATATGTGTGGTGTGTATCTATATATAAAACTTTTGTTAAAATTTAAAAAATTATTGACAAAAAAGATGACACAGAAAATGTCATTACGTTCTAGTCTATTGAGTCATAGCCAGGCAGCTGTCCATTAATTGCAAATATGCTATAACATACGGTTAGGTCATTTATGCGTGATATGCACAGACGGAAAATGTAACTGTACATAGGCGTGTGATTTGAATACCGTTATTTCCGGCGATAGAGATTGATTAAAGAAAAACTGCGTACTTCCGCCAAATGTGATAAGGAGCCAAATAACCGGCACGCGAGCCGCGTCGGCTGTGCTCATTATGACCATTGCTACTGAGCGAGCAACGCTCGCTTAAAGTACGCTTTCAATGACGTCATTAATGTATTTAAGGCATTGTGACGTCATAAAAATAGGGAGAGGAGAGGTCAAGGTATTCTACTCAGGTATATGTTCTTTGTGCGATCGACCAGAGCTCTTACCAAATTGGAAACTAGAATACGTCAGAAAAAAAAAGTATGTCAGAGCTCATTGTAAAGGAAATTTTTAGTGATTATTAATGGTTCTAACTCAAATGTTATTTGCTAAAAATGTTTAATATAATATAAACTTTAAAGTAAAGTATCACACCAATTTGTAAAAATCTTTTATTTAATCTATTAGGTTGTGAATTGTCCGTCACTGTCGGTAATAAATGGCTCGAATAAGATATTTTGCCTTCTAAGATTTGTGGTTTAATAAACACACATTGGAATAATGGTAATAATCTCTTTAAAAATTGTAAGAATAAAATAGAATAACGGATAACGTAATGTGTGTATATGTATATCGTTATATTTTAATAATTTAATGTTAGTAAAACGGCATATTATACATATAGGAAAATTTGCCGAAGAAGATTAGGTAGTGAGAAAATGTTGAGAAAGCTTGTAAATAATGTTTGCAAGTTTGCCATATGTTTAAGAGTTCTTTGAATGTCCTTTCGATATATTTTGAACTTTTGTATAACTTACATCACTTTCGTCGCACTTTTAGTTACGATTTAAAATTACCGTCAAATAGGATCCGCATGATAAATCCAGCCTAACCATCAATCTCAATTTATAGATCCATCTACGTTTGTCACCAAGCACTAAATCATGTCACAATCAGTACTAGTTTCAGTGTAGCTATATGTATAGTTCACATCTCGGGCCTTTGTTCCTTACAAGTTGCACTGTAGCTAATTCAATGCCTATTCAGTGTTATACATTATGGAACATCATGTATCTCACCAATGTACGAGGCTCGTTATATTGACAACGCCCGGATATTAACATTCCTTTATCAAGAATCTCAAAATTAGCGATTGCCAGCAAAGGCCAAGTTTTCGCCGCAAATTGCTAAAGAGCGCAGTACTTGTGTTACCCGGCAGAAATTCTATTGAAGGGAATTGTGCTAGACAAGATGTTCCAACTTGCCGCACGATATTCTTTGCGTAATAAAGAACGTTTCCTTTTTCAGTTCATAAATTTTATAACTAACAATGTTAGAGGCCACTGCCATTCCCAAAGAAGGAAAGAATTTTACGTCGTACTACGTGCATCGTTGACATTACAATTTGAATAGCATTCTGCGAGCAACCTCGTGATCTTTCGTACACTTCCACACTTGGGCGCAATCTCCATTTATATGACCTGAGCGAAATTACCACCCGCGTTATGCAACATAGATACGAAATCAGATTAAAGGAAATTATTTCTAACGATCGCAGGAACGAACTGCTGATGTTATCGCACTATTTGACCATTAAGTACGTAGATAGATTACTATCTTTCCTTAATTTCATTACAACTGGGAATGATAACACAATATTTTATTTTTCCTAGAGCTGCCTTATTTTTCGTAAAAAATTTCTATCGATCAAAGACAGAAATTTTATCTTTAAAAATTTTTTCTTCATTCTTTTAATTAAGCGAAAATATTATACACAAAATTGAATAGCAGAATATGTATCTAACATATAAGTATGGAACAGCTGTCAATCTGTTCTGAAAGCACACGGGTATATTCACACGCTAAGAAACAGAGAAATTCAATTAAAGTGTTGTGTAATTGAAACCGCGATAAAGTCGATCGATTATAGTAGCATAGCGCGAACATAAAGACAGTGGGCGTCAGAATCGATATAAAGCTATGTAATAAAAATGTTTACACGATTTTAAATCGCGTTCCACTGATGCCGATTAACTCGTACCAAATTAATCAAACAGGTATCTCTTTGAATAAAAGTCCTAATTAAATATTTTGATGTTTAAATACCAGCAGATTTATAAGCAACATTTAACATCATCGGAAATTCCTAAAGTAAACAAGTTTTAACGTCTTTACTATCGACATGGATTCGTACATTTATCATATATTCTATTAAATAAAGCTTTCCTTAATTATTTCATGGCTTAATGCTTTCTTTATGATAATTGGATGAAATTCAACATTGGTCCGATAGGCGTAGCACTAGAAGCAAGTGGCTATATTGCTGTAGATACAAACACGAAAGATCAAAGATACAAACCCTTCGACTTCGTACTCGGTATTCTTATCGCATTATAGATGTATCTATCGCAAGAAATCGAGCCGTTTATAGGTCCCGAAATCAGGTGATTTGTGATATCGGATACGGTATACAAATGCTTCTCTCTATCAGCCAAAACGTTCCCTCGTTTATCCGTTATTCGCGCGTGGCGAGCTAACGAAGGGATGCGAAAGGTCACACGCCAACCAGATGGACAGCCGATAGAGGCTCGACCTGGCTTCTTTCTTTGTAAAATGGGTCAGAACTCGCTCACGCGGATAGGAAGTGACGCTACCACGAGGATCGTGGGCACGGAATTTGAAGTTTTAGCACGCGGTCAAGCTCGTATCTCGAATTTCCTAGCATTCTTCGCGATGTTCTCTGATTTATACTCGGAAATCAAATACTCTTGAATAGGCTTAACTTTGCAAATATCTACGTGCACACACACACATACGCGACGAGAATAATTTAAATAAAACAACAAAACATTTTGTGAATATTATATCTTTAGTTTCTTAATATAAAGTAAATAATATTATATTTCTTTGCTCCCTTCAAGAAGGTAAGTAGAAAGGTGAAATTTGAGGCTCAATCTTCATTTTCAATTGTTTGCCACAATATTAATTGAATCTTTTATTGTGTATTATTTTGTACTGCAAGCAATTTGGATACTGTTTAATGGCTACAGTAATTAATAATTTTATTTGTCAGAGACAAATTTTCTTTACAATATTGCTTCCAAGAAAACACATTTCAGTTCCAATAACATCCGATAGAAATTGCGCTTCATATCTTATACTATACAATATTACTCTAATATCTATGATGTACTTTAGTAAAAAATTGAGAGAAATTACAATTTATAATTTACGGAATGACATTTCTTTTGCGCGCGGCTTCTGGAAAACATTTAAAAGGCGTAACCAAGCATTACAATCTCTAAGTAGATATCATCTATAAGTTACAAGGAAATCGCAGTGCGAGGTTGACGCAGAGGTCACGATTTGGTTTAACAAGTTTCTCGCGCTGCGAAATGTTCTCGCCCGTGCACAAGCGTCGCGGGGGACTAATGCAGGAAGAAAATTACGGACGGACAGAGATCTGATACCGCGGCCCGTCGCGCACCACGTAATTTCTCCGCGTAATTTCAAACTCGACTCGCGGCCGGCTCGTGCCGATCTAGGACGCCGACAAAAGTTCGTGTCGCGATACCGCTTCGCGCACCCGTGACGAAAATCGTCGTTGAGAAAGACGTCAGCGCTGAGGAATTTAAAGGGTTGCCGGTAACTTGTCGCGGCCGCCAATGCCGCGAGCGCACCTGGGGCGAGCATATAAATCCTCGGCGGTTCCGAAGGAGGTAACGCGGAACGCGCGTCGTGGGATTGTGTCGCAGCGATTTTCTTGCGGCCCGCGTATACATATCGGATCGCGTGTCCGACATTACCCGCCCAGGGCATGTGTCATGCGTTATATGGTGCTGACGGAGGCCAAGGTCGCGCGGCCGCCACCAGAGACGCGAGACTACGCAACGATCCATCGGGCGAACTTATCAATCAGCAGGTACTTATCGGAGAAGGCATCGGACTGTATAAAAAAATGTCGAAACATTACATCTTGCGAGGAAAGTTAGAAAATTATTCCATGCGCGACACGTGAAAGAGAATGTAGAATAATTTTCTCCAGTGCTCTTTACACACAACCAACACCGTTACAAAAGCAGTTTGTTCCGAGATTTTTATGCATCGCGATTGCAATCTCTTATATCAAACCTTTTTTACTAAAGATTAATTTACGGAATTTAATTTTATTCGAGCACGATAAAATTAGAAGGGAGATTTGCAAAACGCAACTCCTGCGAGCCACTTGCGAACTTTTATGTATTAATATCGATGACTTCGTAATTTAATTAGATCTCATAGATACGCTGATAACACGTGAGCTGATACCAGACGTAACGGAAAGGGGATGTCGTGGGAGGGACGGGTTACGTTTAAGTGTTCGTTAAACTTGCGCACTTTTCTTATCAGATTCCAGCGTGGCTGCCGCAAAATGTGACGCCCGATCGTATCTGCGGAATAAGTGTTTTTTAACGCGCATGCCTGACAGCATCCCATATTTATGTGTATACGGTCGCATTTTATTTTTACGTTTCATAAAATGGCGTTCGCCGCCGGCAATTGCTATTTAAATGAATTTCGTATACCGGGCACGCAGCGCGGCTCGGCGTTCTCGTGAATTTATTTGCATCTATTTATGAACGAAAAAATTTATACATAACAAAAGACACGAGGGAGAAATGTAAGTCGTCGCGCGTCATTCCCGATTGCGGCCGTGTTATCTCCCCGCGATGACCCTGTTATGGGCAAAACCGCTCGATTATTTTTCATCTTCCTCGAAGCAAGCGATTTATTATTACGTATGTAATATCTAATTTTGTTTTAAGCGTTTAAATGATGTCACTGCGATGAAATAAGTCACGCAGAGCTGTTCACGACTGCCATAGGTTTCCACGAGGGCTGGCATAAATATGCATTCATTATTGCAATGCAACTTAAAAATCGCGGAGTTCTACCGACTTGCACGGTACACACAATTGCACATTTTATTTCGCGAAAGCCTGGCGAGAAAGAAGTCCGTATTGCCATCTATCAAAGGAATCGCAAACTCACTGTTTCAGTCATTCATTCGTACAGATACAGTTTTCAATATTCTTAACATTGCACAGAATTACTTATCATATTTTATTAAATATTATTACAGAGCCAGTGACACTTGTAAAATTTATTCATTTTTACTTATAAAGGCTATTTCTATGATAAGCAAAAAAATTAAATAAAAATGTTTTATTGATATGAAGTCATAAATAATTTTCTCACTAATATGTAAACTTTAATTATTTTAAGTAAGTGTGAATTAATGTTATACAAATTTTATAAAATGTACTATTTTGATATTTTTCTCATATTAATTTCACACATGACTTCTCAAGAGCTGTGCGTCCTCGTACATACGTGTATGCATGTAGACTGCATGTTCATGTTATATTTCCTGCACTTCTGGTATCATTTTACTTTACAACATGCAACACGTAGATAACACAATTTGGATGTGGGCCAGGAATTTTCCATCTCGAAACTTGCATACACGCTCGTCTCTTGGAACCGATGAAATTACCATTTGCTGATATATCCAGACTGATCTGTCCGGAAATTTGTAGAGAGTAACGAATCGTTTCGCAAAAGTTCGCCTCGGCGGAGAACGAATTTTTCTTCCTTCTGCCTTTTCTATTTTACTGCTGAATTCGTCCATTTGATATATGCTCGCTCTAAGTTTCCTCAGGTTTCAAAATATCAAAATACGGAGAGATGCGTGCAAAATACAAAATCATATAAGTATTAAAAATTTTTTATTTTAGATTTTAAGTTCTAAACTTATTTCTTCAAAAATTTAAATATTAAAATTTATACATACACAAATAAGTAATTTTTACTCATATGTTTGACTGTTGAGAAATACCTATATACGGCCAGGGAATAAATAGCGCGCATAGCTATAGTATTCTAGTAATATGTGTAAACTATATAAAAATATATAACACATGCATACGTAAATATATGACATATACAAAAATATGTATATAACACGATAATAGTAATTTTTTAAATTTATTTCACCACTAATACCAAATGTTAGAATACTTCTAACTTATAATAGAATACGTAAAAAACTAACGTAACGTAACATGCTAATTTGTGCAAATTATACTATATAGTACAAAGAACGTTGGTGTGAAATTTATATTTACTATATTTTGCTGCAATGTATTCTCATCTGGGTGTTTATTACGAGCTACAGCGAAAACGCTTTAACTTAAGCAACAGGGTGCAAGTATTTTGTACCGTCTATCGTATTAACCAAGGGTAGCTTCAGCCAAAGGGCGAATCGGAACCGAAGGGCGCGATCCGTCCGAGGGGTTGATGCGTAAAGGAGGAATATACGGTTTACCAGCTAGCGACGCCAGTATCGATCAGTCGCACACGCGTATAATTCAACGGCGTCTGGATATTCCACAACGAATCCTCCATGATTATCTATCCATTTTATATTTCCAATCTGTACATAGAAACGAGCTCAATGCTGGAGACATTATTGAAAAAATGTTTGGCTTAAAAATACAATATCGTGTGTCTTCTTAAAAATTTTTTATGTTCTAAGAATATATTTTGGCTATGCATTAAAGGAAAAATATGATTTACAAAATTAACTTTTTACAATTTTGTAATATATCAATCACTTTCTGTTGTAGGACAATATTGTGAAAGTGCATACATTTTTGTTTTTTACTAAAGAGAGATATGACAAATTCAATGCAGGCTTAAACGTATCAGTCAATTCAAAAATATATTTAATATAATTTACATAAAATGTAGATTTTATTTTTAGATTGTGCAATTTTGAAAAACTGCAAATCTTGATTTCTGAATTGAACACTGTAAATTTTGTTTTATTTTACAGCGGTAAAACCAAAGTTATTTAATGTATGTACGTAGAAATAATCAATAGCTAGTCTTTTTATTTATAATCTTAGTATTTAGATAGACAAGCATTTCTACGAATATCTGAATTGCTAATACATTTTCTTGTTATTTTAATCAACGAATCTTATCCGTGTAATCTGTACGAATATATCGCTTTATTTAAAAGTTACATGTGTTATTTTATCTGGTGATAACGCACATTGTCTTATTTACAAAAATTTACTGAATATCTTATTTATTTTTATATGCAAAGACTTGAAATAAATATGAATAACTTGGTGTAAAATAATATATATTACTCGGGCATATGTCACAGATATATTTTTTTAAAAAGCAGAGTCGAGTTTAGGCCCACAATTCATACGGATGAGTGCTATCGACTAAAACGTTAATTTGACGGAAAAAACGCGTCCTTCATACTCTACCAGTCGGAGGTAATTTTATTGGTAAACGACCGTCTATCATTCATGACAGTTTGACATGCATGTGCGTCGTTGAAAGATTATGCGCAAATAACAGTCTATGTTTGCTATCACTGCACGTTCGGAAAATAAAAACGTATATACTGTAAACGATCAGGAGTTGAGAAAAAGACAGGACAAACGGAAACGAGAGATGCGTAAGTCGCAGTGAAAAAAGAGGAATGCTCGAGTTGCTGAGCTACAATCTGCATGGATTATTGGGTTCAAAAGGCTTAATGCACAAAGGCCGTCCAAGGCTGCTGATTGTAGGCAAAATGAAAGATGGAAAAGAGAAAAGGCACATGTCGCGTGTACACGATGAAAAGATACGCGATAACTTTCGTACCACTAGATATTTTAAAAATAATAAAAGCTCTTGTGAAATCTATCGCCGGAAGCGTTCAGGTTGTTTTCGACTTGCAGCAATCTCGGTTATCGCTTCATTTCTATAAAGCAACGAACGTCGCTCGATAAAGAAGATTAACGTGCTGTAATCCTCGATAGATATATTCAGAAACGTCGTTCTTATATCATTGTGTCTGTACCGAGACATTCAAGTCACAAATCACATGGTGACACATGCATTTATTGTTAAATTCACTCTATACATTATAGATGCTTACATTAAATCGGTATGCTTGCAGTAGAAAATAGAAAATGTGATATTATGGTAATATTCAATTAAGGTTATTAAAAAAGCTAATGGTTATGCGAAGTATACAGTAATAATAATTATTAATACATTTAAAATCTGATTTTTATATTTGATTCTTCATAATAAGAGAATATCTTTTCAAACACTTGTTATCATATCTTAGGTACTATACTATATATGTATACTTTAAATATGTTTAAATAATATACATATATATTTTAAATACTGTATTATCATCGCGAGAAAAAACTCGAAACCTTATTATTTCCTGCTTATAGTTGTTTATTTCTTATTTGTTCGCATCAAATAGGTTTAAAATATTATTTCTATTTGGAAAGAAATTCTGAGAGCGCGTAAATACTTTATCCTAATGTTGTATTTTTTCCCGCATCAAACATGTTGTCATCTATTTCTGGTGCAATTGTGCACGCTTGGGTTGGGCGTAGGCTGTGGCATTCCTCCTGGGATTCGCAATTCCCAAATGTAATTTCTCGTACTTTCAGGGTAGAAAAGGGACCCTCTAAACGAATTCGAGAAGTGCAGCTCTTTTTTAAATAACAGCAAAGGCGAAAAGTTGCAAGTAAAGTCTAGTTAATGTTCAGCTTTTCAAATGTTATCACAAATTGTTTTTTGCAAGAGACATTTATTTTACTATCGAATTATTATTTAACACATAATTTAATTACTAAATTATTAATTTTGAACATTTATTTCATTTTTCTTTTAGATAATCTCTTTTGATAAGTTTGTAAAAATCCGATGTTTCCGTTTACGTTCTATTAATAATCCCATTCAGTTATCTAAAAATCAATAGATAAGATTAATTAATTAGTCATATTCTTGCTAAATTACGCGTATATGTAAAAATGATATTTATTCATCCTTTATCGCGCAAAGTGCGATAAAAACTGATTGATAAAAACAGGATAACTTTACTCAAATCAATGTGCAAAACAATGCCAAATTGAAGACATGTATTCACAACTATTAATTATTGCAAACACGTTTTACATTAAATAATATAACAAACCTAATTCAAATACTTACGGTTTTCTCCATACATTTCTCTCTTCAATGATGATCATGATCATCTTTTATTATCTGATCTGGTTTGTAGGCACAAAAGAACGCTATGCACCAAATGCAGAAGAGCACTAATAGTAGCAACCACGATATGGAATTGAATCTGTCCCATCCGAAAATAATATGACGGGCCGATTTAAACTGATGCTCGTTGGATTTCGAACAACAATTTGCTGCGCTACTCCGATTGTCCGCCATCGTGTCAAACGCTCTTATGTTATTCGACAAGTGGCGAAATATTCAACATCAGCGAAGAATTGACTTACGTCCGCTTGTCTGATAAATGAAACACCAACGCCAGCAATAAACGAGGTGAACATGTCCGTAATAAGCTAGATTAGATTAGATAACGTTTCTTGAAAATGTTATCTTTATTTAACTTCTTGAAAATATAAATTAATTAATGTACAAAAAGTAAGTTGTTATTTGCCACTCGTCGTGACTGTCCTCTCGCAATTTCGAAAAATTTAAACAAACAATTATTCTCTTTACTTGGCAATCACCAGTTCAAAGAAATAAATAAAACGCATTGAATTTGTCAGAGGATATGTCTCGGAGACATTGTCATTTTAAGTTATTGATTTAATCAGCTTCACTGAGGATGATCCAAAAACGGGTCGAAACGTTTGGAATTCTGAAAAATTTGGTCTAAATATTTGACAAAATCGCACATACACATGATGTTGGCTCGCATTGGCCCTTTCTTCCTTCCTAAAAATAAAGTATTATCCTAAGACTCTTTATTCAATCATACTTATATAAATAATTCATTTTTTCCAACAAAGTTTGTCATTATCGCATATGTGTAACGTTACCATGTCTCTCGACTGAATTAAAAAGTTCTGTATCAATTAATTACGAAAAATATGATTTATTCTCGTGTACACACGTACACAAATATGGCGGAATATTTTATACAGTTATTAACCGATTATTGCAATAAAATAAATATTTAATTATCTTTATGCATTTTACATACGATTGAAAAACGTCAACTTTAATATTCTAAAAATGTATTCACGAACAACAGTCTGTATTGTCATTACTACTTTTCTCCCATGAGAATAACCAATATCCGAAAGCTGTTCCAACTCCGATAGCGATGCAAAGCCAATAGTTGTATGTCATAAAAATAAACATGAGAAAATAGCCAAGCACCACTTGGATCACGTGTAGAAACGTTTGGAAGAAATGCACTCCGGAAAACAATAATGCACTGTAATAATAAACAACGTGGTAAAATTATATCTTAGAGAAATAATAAGCGCCGTTCACGCACATACTTTCTGGATTTCTTCTCTTGGTTCTCCGTAAGAAACGTCGTGCGCGCGAAGAGATACTCACTGCAATACACGAGTAAGTGACTGAACGTTCACGCTTTGCGCGTTTTATTAAATATTTACTCACCGATAAGATTTTAGCCCTTCGTACAATGCGGTTAAAAGAATGACGCCGATCACGGAACCGACCATTCCCTGCGCATTATTTATGTTCCAGCCACTAAACAGAATAGTTTCCGCGACGCCGCCATGAAATGACATCTATAAAATGCGCGACCGTTGCAATTACAATAATTACTGGTACGATGAAGAAATGGCGTGACGTAGATCCGCATCACCAACACTTACTCCATGCATCTTGCCTTAGGATATCGCACCGTCAGATGCTCTCGTAAAAGACAGCGCGTGCTTTATGATATCGCGCAAGGAAATTTTTGTCAGACTGAATTTTTATCAATGATATCTTATCTCGTATACTCGTATAGGAAGTTAGAACCACCAGAAACTATAATATTTAATATAATAAATGTTATTTGGCTACTTTATTTCTTTTACTAATTTCAAGTTAAACTTGGCATACATATTTATTATTGAATTTTAAAACAATTTCTAATTGATTAATATAGGACAAATAATTACATAATTATAATAATATGAAAATGCAAGGGAATCGAGAGAGAGAGCATTTTAAGTTATATATATTTTTTAATTGTTTATTAATCATATTTAATTTTACAGAGATTGCCAAATGAGTTTACTTTGTACCATAATATAACGTGCTATCTCTTTTTTTTGCACGAGAGAGAGAGATTGTACTGTCTTGGAAACTGTAAAAATTCCATATATCCACAAAATTTAAATATTTTATCGTTATACTAGAATTTCATTCTCTGGAAGCCGTAAAATATGTACGACGCCACCAGCTGTGTAACTGTGTAGTTACTGACTCAAACAAAACAGATACGAACGAAAGATATCAAGTAGTTTGTCTCGTTGTTGAAGAAGAGCGCTTTTGCTTAAAACATACCGACAGCAAATAACGTTTGACAGAAATTAGTCTCACAAAAATTATTCTGCGAAAAGAATTATCTCAGGAATTATCTATTATTTAAGCCGAGACTCACGAAAACGGCGAAAAGCTGCGAAGATAACACACATGTTGCGAGATTCCGCGCAACGCATAGTTTTCGAAAATCTTCAAGGACTTTTTTCGAAGATATGCAATTTAATTATATTAACAGCAAGTTTGAACAATTTAAATAGTAACAGATTCCCACCGTTGCTACCGGCGCCTTTATGAAAGCTGGCCCTGAATAGATTTTAAATTGAAACGCAATCGTGTGCGCGATCCGCTTTCGTACAGCTCGTCTACACATGCCGGGCGAGATCGACCTGCGAACTCGGTCGCGACGGCGATTACATAATATCGCGATCGTCGACGAACCAAATCCTGGCTCACGATTGTGAAAGGGCCAAAGAGTCCTAGATGTTAAGTAAATCGATTTCTCCCGTTTCTCTCCCTCTTTCTCGCCGACTTTCTCCCCCGTTCGGGGTGCATACGCCACCACCACCACCAGCAGCAGCAGCAGCACCACTACCCTCGCCGCCCGACGATCAGCCAAGATGCCCAGCCTGCGTGAACGAGACAGGCGCAACCTGTGGCTGATCCTGACCGGCGCGCCTCCCTCCGGAAATTCAGCCACGCTCTCAATCCTCAAAGCGCTTCTACTCAGTGCCATTCTCACCGTGCGGCCGTTTGCATCGACAGCCTCTCGCCGA
Source organism: Vollenhovia emeryi (assembly GCF_000949405.1). Classification (NCBI taxonomy): domain Eukaryota; kingdom Metazoa; phylum Arthropoda; class Insecta; order Hymenoptera; family Formicidae; genus Vollenhovia; species Vollenhovia emeryi. The sequence goes on along the minus strand of NW_011967234.1, from coordinate 1,666,982 downwards.
GGAAAACCCCGACCGTGCACGACCTACGGATACGTCGTCGGCGGCTGCGGCAATGCGCGTCGGATGCAGGTATATCGTTGATGCAACGAGGGACAAATCGCGCACGGAGCGCCGCGACGCAACCCTCCAGGGGTGACCATGAGCGTGCCGGCTTACCGAGCTGTTGTGGTGAAACCTTAGTCCCGACGATGCGGCGATAGCTAGTTTTAACAAAGTGTCTGCGTGTGCATCGCGAACGGCCGCCAAGTGCCAAAAATGTGCGAGTACTGTCTGAAAATGTCGAGAACGGCTGGACCGTGAGTGAAAGAGGACCGCGTTCGTTGATGGATGCGCGACTAGCGACCGTCCGTAATTAGCCGCGATCGACGACGACCGGCGAGGGATATCCTCTCAAAAAACGAATACCGGATATATTACTGATCGATGTTATAATAAGTACGATCAGAGAAAGGTGAGTGTTTCCCTCTGTAGTTCAAATCTGATCCAATGTCACTTAAATTATAATTGCATACGAGAAAAACACAGAACTGCGATGTTACGTAAATTCAATAATCCTACAGATGCGATGGGATAATTAATCAACTAGCAAAACATTATCATAGACTCCGAATTGTCTGATTTTCTCTGTTATTTACGTAGATATCAGCATTTCGCTCATTAGCATTTTCATTCAGCCGTATCTCTCGTCAACTGATCGAGTAGGGTCAATGTTCTGTCACGAGGTGCTCTCTGTTCGTGCATCGCATGCTCTTCAACACATATACTCATGCGGGAATGTGTATTTGCGTACGCAGCACTCAATAAAATTGAAATCAATTAGGACTTCGCGTTAATTTGCTTTTTCCAATTTCTTTATCTCTAATTAAATTTCACAAAATAGATTTTTCTTCATCATACACGATTTCTCCATTTTCTTCGTTTCTCTTAAATATTGCAATTAGAAATACAAAACTAAACGAAATTTGCCGAATGTGATCTAGTTAGAAAAACATGCGAAATATTAATTAACACATAGTAAATATATCCTATGAAAACATTCATAGGATTATTATTATATTATACTTGTAAGATACACAAGTCAAAATGCATGTACATTCAGTTAGTTTTAATGTATACAACACAAAATATTCAGATAACATTCGTAAATACTTTATTAATTAAGTATTATATTAATTGATAATATTAATTACTCGTTTCATTTTCCAAAACATCGTGTACAGAGAGACTGAAAGAAACATCGGATCGTTTAATTTTATTTTATCTAACATTTACGCAACAATTATTTTAATCTAAGCTTTCAATTGTAAAATTGAATAAAAATGTGCACGTACGAGAGAGAAGTGTCATCAATGCGAGGTGATATTTCGCTAAATCCATTATTTTCTATGACGTTCAACTTCGTTTTAAAATAAGGAATGTAAAGTAGTGCTATATAATGCATTCCTCTAGACATAAAAATTTCCTAACGGAAGATCGCGCGCCCAACAAATCGGATGAAAGCCATTGTCGTTGCGTATCGTTCATAATAGTTAGGTCCGAGTATAATTGCTATTATGCTTTGCATACAGGCCTTGATATAGCACCGCGCATTTGTCTACAGGCAACTAACAATTCCAAATATTAATTTTCACAACCTCATTTTTCATTTACATGCATATTCGCGCGAACAAGCGCCATAATTGCATTTTACGTTATTTGCTCATTATCAGCAACTAAATGCTGAGCATGTAATGATGTAAATTCGATATAAATGTTGCTTGATGCTGCGGAAGCTCGTATAAAAGCTACGTTCCGATATTTATATGAAGAAAAACACAGCCAATAGATGAACAAATTGTTTTAACACAATAAAACTCAGCGACGTATATACAAAAACGTGTTATTTAACGTTACCGAGGCAAAATTGATCAAAGAAGCATTTTGCAAAATGCTTTATTGTAAATATTCTTCTTATTACTTCTGGCTCTTTTTATTATGAATAGATACTCATTCTGAAAGTATTGATCCAACAGTGAGGCTTGACGAGAATAACTCTCACTGCCTCTATTAATATCTGTTTTCAACTACCACCTTATTACACCTGTGAATAAAGAAATTATAGTCACACGTAATGCACAATTATGTTGCAGATGTAAATTAGTTGGACATACAGCGGCTCTTGGCAAAGAAAAACATATCGCTATATTTAAAGTTAATCAACGACATGGGACACGAAATAGAAGACTGATTAACTGCTGTCTATAATTTGTTAAAGTACATCTCATCGTAAGCTTTTTACCTTGTAATTGTTCAGCCTCGCATGATACAAAGACACACGTACGTTCGATTCGTAGAAAAAAAAAGACGAAGCTTCCGAATAGCGCGACGTCAGAGTCATATATCTTTCTATTTTGAATCAATACGAGATTATGTACAAAGAAAGTACTAAATGCTATTAACTTTCTATTAATCGATGTGCACTACCTCGGAGAAGGCGGGTTTTGATCGCAGATCACGTTTGCCGACCATTTTTATATACGAAGCCTTTTACTGCGACCAAATAAAGCTGAACGTTCATGCCGGTAAACGCAACATATCGTAATATCGGGGACCAATGCGAATGCTGTCGACATAAAACGCTCGCGCATGTACTCGTGTACTGTGCCGACGTAATAGAAACTTAACCGAGTCACGACTACCGAGAGAGAGTAGCTCGATATAATTTTCGACGTGAACATTACATCCAGTATAGGAAAAGGGCGATCGATACCATCGTGAGACGGGAATACCTAAAGATCGCAGAGGGTCTACAGCTCCGACGTTTATTTTTCGAGTGTTAAGTAGCGAAGTAAAGTTAGCGATAATTAGCAGGACGGCAATTAGCAGCGAACTCGAAGCATGTCGTCACTCGACAAACGAAGCGACTCAGAAGCGAAGACGAAAGTTTCTTCAACGCGTAACTCCGACATTGCCGAGTAAAAGGTCAGCCGGGGTAAAAGGGAAACCGTCAGGAAAGTGGCAGTAAGATGCCGAAAGGAAGTCCGGGAAAGGATAGCAGCGAGAATATCCAGTTGGAACCTTTGTCTAGGACGCCTAGGCGAACCGAATCTATCGACCCTGCGGAAATAGATGCAAAGGCACCGTTAAGACAAGCTTCAAGGAAGACGTGCGATTTAGGTACGTGTAACATTTTATTACGTCTCGTTAAACTTTTATCACGCGTTCTATATTAGTTATGCTTATGAACTGCGTTATGCAAGAAAATACGGAATGCGGTCCGATCGATAAAGGGGCAATTTTGAAAGGAAAAAGCAGGTGAAGAGCATCAAGTAAATCTTATTGATTGGCTACCCAGTTTCTGAGAAACTATTTCGGGTAGAAAGTAACGTGCGCGCGCTTCTTTATTGATTATGCGGGATTAATGTCGTAATGATCTACACAAAGTTTACCTACATTGTGCTCTACTCGGATGGCTCTCTTGTGCCCTCATGTTATTCAAATTTAATAAACTTAAACGCGAATACTGCTTAGGTAGATGTTTGAGATAGCGCTCCCTTGATTCTCGCGTGACCACGTAGATTGGCATACATTTAAGATTTGCAGATTATTGCCTTTCGTGACTTGCCCGCGATGTAAATCTAACTTGAGAAAATCTAAAGTTAGATATTGCCTCGGAGATGGAAGAATGTATTCGAATTTACGATCTTCGTGGTAGCCTAATAAGCTCACTTTCTTCCCTAGTTTATCGCGCCGGGTGTTTAGCTGATTACCGGAAGATCCGCCATTAACCGTACGTGTTTCGGAATTAAACCGTCCGGGGAAAAGGTCGGCGTTTACAACGTTAACGCCAGCCGATCCTTTCGGGACACGTAACTTCGGCGAACGTATTGCAGCGGGAAAGCGCATGAATGTTTCAATGCGCCTCGCCCAGCGTCGGAATCCGTTTGACCAGATACGGCATATATTTTAAAGCAGCGCGGGGATTCGCTACGACCACGAAAAATTTGAATAATTTATATTACACAACGCCTATCTTTTACGCGGTTGAGAGAGCCACGCTCGCTGTGACAGCGGGGACAAAATTGCAAGGGGTCATAAGTTCAAAAGTTCAGCCATTTATAAACATTCCCTTTCTATCTATATTCGTCAATATTGAAATTAGTCTGGGCATTATTAACTCTTGCGCTTTATCGATTCGCGGATATTATCGCCAATATACCGTTGAAAACGGTCCTCGTAAAAATTTAATTTACAAAAAGACCACGGTTTCGCCCTGCGACTAAATTTAACAAATCTTCTCTTGCTTCAAAAGTTAAATTAATTTTGTATTAAAAATTGTATTGCTCAGCTACGTTTTTTTTTCTATAACATTTAACTTTTGTTTCAAATTCCTGTTGCAACAGAGTTCATGAAAAAAAGTTTCTTCGTCAATAGAAGCGCGAATGTTGTTTCGTGAATGAATGTAATGTGATTGTCAGAGGGGCTGCGTAGAGAAAAGAAAATCGATATGGTACCCCTCGAACAAACTGATCCATTCGCAATTCGCCAGCGATTCTGATCTCAAAAGGGTCACATCTCATGTGGAATACAGTTACATGCATTTGCTTCAAATTTATACTGAATACAGTATTCTACACACTTGTACTATTTATTGCAGTTTAATACGAGAGAGATAAATTAATTAAAAACTTATATGTATATAGAATATCAAATCGGTTTGTTACTATTAATAACGTAAAGCAACATTTCAACACATGATAGAATCCAAACTAACAAATAATTTTTATTATTTTGAAATTATATTATCAATAAGTCTTAAATTTCAATTGATTGGAAACCAAAGAATTTTACGATACATAATATGTGGATTCAAATGTAAATTCGCAAAAACTTTTTTACGCACACTATAAGTACATATACTTTCTCTCTTTAATTTTGGCAAAATGTAAAAAATACGAAGCTCTCGAATTATTAATTTTCTTCTTGCTAAGCTAACAATTTTTTTTAAAGAGGTAGTGGGTAGTGAAATGATAGAGGACAGTATCTCATGTACGAAAATTCCTACTGTGTTTTCAAATATCTCCAGTCTCCCCGCACTCAAATTAAATCTTTTCGTCGCTTTTGTAAACTCAGGACAATAAGATTTTATCGCTCAAGTACAATTAGTAAAAAATGTAATATTAGCGACCC
>NW_011967234.1:1570589-1661185 GCF_000949405.1 Vollenhovia emeryi | reverse complement strand
TGAAAAGTCATAAATCCCCCGCATTGTTCGGTTGACTGCTCCCGCGACTGAGGCCAATATCGCGATGGGCCACCAACAGAGGGGTTGCGAAGCGTGGATCAGGGATGGCGCCACCGTAATGCCAACCACCCCCGACTGACGGAGGACCGGCAAAACCACCCCCGTAAAGCAGTCCGCCACCAGGGGGTTTGGAAAGCCGCCATTTCTGCCTAACTCCGCAGTAGCTATATCCCACGCCTTTTATACCAATGAAATGTCAAGGGATGCCGCGCGCTATAGACACGCCGATGGTGTCGGGCTATTCGGCTCGGGTCTCATAAGCTCGCGGTTCCTCGCGTACTGCCGGTTCCTCGCAGCGGGGTTGATTGCTGCCGTGCTGCTGGTGGTGCGGTGGTGTTCCATAAGCCTAAAGCCCCGATCCCGGTTTGTGCTCGGCGCGTCCGCGTTACGCACGAGTCAACGCGTCCACGCCGATTGAGTGACGCTGATCGCTCGGGGGTCGCGCGCCGCGACTACTCGTGTTCGACTTCTGGTGCTGCCGGTTGGATCCCGCGCGCGTCCTCGCGTCTCACGCGTACTATCGATAGAGGTATTGTCGAGTATAGCCCGGCTGGAGCTACGCCTGAAAAAAAAAGAGACAGGCGCGACTCGATCCGGCCACATTGCTGCAATCGCAATTGTGGCTCGAGCCGAGGGCGATTGACGCGGCTCGAATGACCGCGGCGGCACGCACGAGCCGGCCTCGCGGTGAATCGAACTTGAAACGCCGTTCGTCGAAACCGAAATTCTTTCTCGCTGAAGCTACAACCCTGAGACGACGGATACAGTGGCGAAAGCTCTGTCGAGGGAGAAGCTACGAGGCGACGATCAAACATCCGCGCAAATACTGGCTGAACAAAGAGAGCCGCTCATAAAAGTCGCCTATGCCTCGAAAGACGGTCAGGTAAAAGAAGTTGTCCATCGGAGACCGCCGCCGAATCGGTTCGCGATGAGCGAGCAGGATGTCGACGATGTTGCTTTTCTGACAGGTGAGACCTCCTATCCGGCTGCTCGGCCGGCTGGGGATCATAGAGGCGCGATCGCGTGCCTTCGGCGCTCGCCTCTGACACGATACGCGTCTGCTATACCTAGACAGTTACTTTTCCATAAGAACACCTCGGCCAGATGGCCCACTTACGGCCCCCCGCGAGCTGCGAATAGACTGCGAAGCACGTGTGTGCGATCAATAAAACGAAAGCTTCCTCCGATCTTTCGAATTAAAGCGTGCACACTTGCTTCTCGCCCACGCGCACCCTTGTATCGCAACCACTCGCCCACGGCTTTTGTTACTTAGGTTTCTTTATTGACAGCGGAAATAGATATGTGTGACGAGATGATGTTGTTCAATAATTTCATAACGCGCATCCATGTATGTACGTGTAACGTAACGGCGTAACAAAATATATTTGCAATAAATGTTCTACACGTTAGACGTGTCTAATTTATACGAATTGCTGATTTTGAAAATAATCTAAGCTTCTTTCGAGACTTATAAATTTACAGGTTTAATTTATTTCCGCAATAGACTTAAAATTAAAGTTACTTGGACACTAACATCCTATCTTGGCTCTTACTCCTTTATTATTTAAAAGAAATTTTCGAAATTTACATGTGTCAAAGATAAATACATTTTTGCATTATTCTATTGCAATATAATTGTATGTAACACTCTCTGTGTATAGAGGTCTATCAATTTAATACTCTTTTATATATTAAATTATTTTTAATAAACGTGTATAAAGTCTAAACAGTTATTCGATCTTAAATATAAGTAAAAATTTTTTTAATGTAGTACGTTAAGAACACGTTAGCATTCCATCTCTCGTATAAGTCAGGTGCATCAATTATTCTGCATAGTCGTACAGCAATTCAAAATTCAGGTCAAGGGTGAGGACGTAGCTGTGAGGAGAGCAAACTCTTTATTATACACCCGTAAAAATATTAAATATTGATAACCTTATATTAAATTATTCGATTAAATATAATCGATAAATTGGGATAAGTCAAATAATACAAAAATAAAAGTATATCTTCCATGTTTCTGTATGTGTACCGTTTATCTTTAATATGTACAAAACAATTAAAAATCGGAAATGTAGATCTATATTGGAAGTTATGAATTTATTTTTACTTTGCGAATATATTGGTTTATCTCGATTTGTTGCGCGTGCGGAAATGAAATTAAGCCGATAAAGAGACATATTTGATTGGATCATATATTTACAGCTGTTCATGGAATTTATACAATCAGTTAAAATTAATTATACTAATTAGTATGTAAATTACGCAACAATTACGAAATTTATAGGTACATTTATACATAATTGTATAATATTGGAGCGAACCTTTTAGGAGATTCTTTGTTCCAGGAGATAGCAATGCAGGATTGCACAGGCGTAACTTTTACGAACGCGCAAATGAAGTCGTTAGATGTTCGGAGAGAAAGACTTATTGTGTACTTTGTATCTGCTGCATGGTACTTCTCATCACATCACTTATCATCGCCTTGGCACCTTTGCGAAATGGTATTTAAATGTCAAATCTCCATTTTGAACGAGCGCCAGTTCTCAAGTGACATAAATATTAAATCGCGCATTTGAACGTCATAAATTTAATTTTTACATAAAAAACGTTGCATTTGTTACATTTGTTTCGTATTTTTAAACGCATATTATTTCTTTCTTTAGGCTGCATTTGTTCTGAAGAAGATCGAAAAAAGCTTGCAGATGAGGAAAGGGACGCCGTGCCTCGGATGGAGAATGGAGAGGTGCGCATCTTGTTTATTTTTGAAAAATTACTTTATTTGATTTAAACTGAACTAAATATATAAATATCTCTTTAATTGAAAAATATATTATACCTGTTATCTGCATTATATGTTAATAAATAAATTCTATATTTAGTAATGTTATAAAATTTTTTTAATTTATTTATGTATGAGAAGAGTAGAAATTATGAATTAGAATACGTTCGACTAAAGTAAAACAGACATTGTATATGATAGCAGAGCCAAAAAGTTAATCATTAGGTGAAATTATAGCAATGCGTCCATTGATTATCCATATTTTGTAATAACTCAAGATAGTCGAATGTAACGAGAATCTTGCAGGTATTTCCATGGGATAACATAAGGTTACCTGCTTTTGCACATCCTACTAGGTACAATATTACCATGCATCCAAATCTTACCACCTTAGAATTTAGAGGTAAGTTAAAAAATCTTACATTTAAAAGAACGTATTCCCCTTTTTGTATAATATATAATAAATTCATCGCTCGTTTTAATTTACAGGACGAGTCACAATCGAATTTTACGTTGATGAAGAGACCAAATTTATCGTCTTCCATAGTAAAAACTTGACAATAAAGGAGCAGGTAAGTAACGTCGAGCTACACACATGACGAGTGCCATTTTACATGTTAATATCTGTCATCATTTAACTTTCGAGAATTGACTTTCAGATAGTCAAAGATGGTCAAGGAGATTTTCTGAAAATTTCCAAATTGCTCGAGTATCCGAAGCGCGAGCAGCTATATCTGGAATTGGAGGACACATCGTTTCGAAAAAAGAACAATTACACACTATTCCTGAGTTTTAATTCGACGTTGAATTCTACTGAACTTAAAGGGTTCTATTTTAGCAGTTACACCACTCCTGAAGGAGACTACAGGTAACTTTGAAATTATAATTAATTCCTTTACGGCAAATGAATAATTCATCTGTACACGGAAAAAATGCTGTTGCATTAAACGTTAACAGTCACGGGCTGTCACAAACATAAATAATTCACTTAATTATATTTGTTATGGATTTTAATTTTAAGCATTAAACTAAATATCCAGATTATTAGGACAACAATCTGATATTTTACATTTATTAATACTGATATTATTTCTACGATTTTATTTCAATTACACCGATCTTGTTGATACAACATTAATCTTCTTTCCGTGTAGTAACACTAGACTTCTAACTTATTTCTTCAACTTTCAGATATTTGGCCACAACTCGCTTCGAACCGACATACGCGCGCATGGCCTTTCCATGTTTCGACGAACCACAATTTAAAGCTAAATTTAAGATATCAATATACAGGGATAGATTTCACATTGCGTTATGTAATATGCCCGCGATAAATACTGAGGAGGCCGGATTTTACTTGGGCACAAATCTGGTAAGTAACGCGCTTTTGTTACTTGATCAATTTAATGTGAAAGCTTCGCGATCGGCATCTTAAAAGTATCACCTTTCTCACCATGCCGATCGTAAGTACAAGTCACATTATTGCAATTACGATATTACCTGTGAATGACTGCATTTGCATCAACCTGATCCAGAACAATGTTACCTTTCAGCTGCGCGATGACTTTCAAGAGTCCGTAGACATGTCGACGTACTTGGTAGCTTTCGTGGTATGCGATTTCAAAAGAGTCTTCGAACTAACGAAGAGAAATACATCAGTAAGTGTGTACGCCACATCGCACATGCTGCCGCATATGAAGTATGCCATGACCACTGCTGCTCGTATTATGGATTACTTTGAATCTTTCTTTGGCATACCTTACCCCTTGCCAAAGCAAGGTATGCTCCTCAAATAAAGAATACAGCATAATTAAAGATCTCCATTTTAGCTGAATATATAATATTTTTTTGCCCTTAGATATAATAGCAATCCCCAATTTTGAGCCCATCGCTATGGAAAATTGGGGCCTAATTAATATTCGAGAATCGTTCTTAATGTACGATCCGCAAGAAACACCTACCAAACTACAGGAGTATATAGCCGTTATTATGGCTCACGAATTGGCTCATCAATGGTTCGGCAATCTCGTCACAATGAAATGGTGGAACGACCTGTGGCTGAACGAGGGCGCCGCGACGTTCTTCGAATACAAAGGCGTGAATCACATTTTTCCCGAATGGGGCATGATGGATTTATTCATATTACACAAAACGCAGCGAGCACTCGAACTTGACGCGCTAGCCAACAGTCACCCAGTAAGCGTATCCGTCGAAAACCCCATCGAGATAGAGAGCATATTCGATACAGTTAGCTACTTCAAAGGCGCTTCCATCCTCTACATGTTGGAAGTAGTTTTGTGCGAGAATGTTTTTAAACGCGGACTAAACGATTATCTAAATCTGCACGCGTACGGAAATACAGAGACCAACGATCTGTGGGACGTTTTCACAAAACATTCCAAAAATACGTCTATTAGTACGGAGCTCGACGTGAAAGTAAGTACAACGTGTGGGACTAATCGTTCTCTCTCGCATATTTCATAAAATTAAAATATTTCGGCAGACTATAATGAACACTTGGATCCAACAAATGGGCTTCCCACTTGTTACCATCATTCGCGAAGACAGTACTATCACGGCGACCCAAAAAAGATTCCTTTCTTCGCCGCGAGAAGACGCAATAAACATTTCGCAACCCAAATCGTCCTTTGACTACAAGTGGTACATCCCGTTGAATTGTTACACAGATAAGGATGACCCACTCGAATCTCCTTTGGAAGTGTGGATGAACATGACCAACGGTAATAATTACATTATTTATTTGTCTGTTTGGTATCCGTTTAACATGAAACCGTATTCATTCGCTTCGTCGCCTTCCTCCGAAAATCCTGACTGAGAAATTAAAGATAAATATTTTGTGTTTCACTTAGCGACTTTCGACATACCGAGCGACGTCGATTACATCAAATGCAACATCAACCAAACTGGCTTTTATCGAGTTAACTATCCGAACGAGATGTGGATCTCGATCATCAAAACTTTGATGAAGAACCACACCAAGTTCAGTCCGGCAGATCGAGCGAGTCTCATCGACGATGCATTTTCGCTTTGTGATGCGGGCGAAGTGGATCCTTCGATTCCACTGGAACTTTCGCTCTACCTGATTAACGAGAGAGATTATACGCCATGGGAAACCGCGCTACGATATCTGAACTTTTGGAAAGACAGGCTAGCCGAGAGCGAAGCATATAAGAGATATATCTTGTTCTTTAAGCAACTGTTGGGTCCGATTACAAGATACATTAGCTGGACAGATGAGGGATCTCACTTGAAAAAGTTAGTACTACATTCAAACATCTTGTTAGATATCTAATGATTAACGTAACGTATGTACACATACACATTGTACCAAATTTTGTCATCTTAATACAGATTATTGAGAATGGCAGTACTGAAGTCCGCCATCGAATTAGAAATGGACGATGTGGTGAAGTCTGCAAAGAATCTCTTTCAAGAATGGATATCGAAGGGCAAACGCATCGCACCCAATATACGGAATATCGTTTACATGGCAGGTAAAGAAAGGATACGTTATTTATAAAAATTGTTTGTACATTAAGTACTGATTAGATAATATCAGCATAATTAGAAAAGTAAAGTATTTTTACAATGCAAACCTGTTGTAGGCATCAAATTCGGAGAGGAGTCTGACTGGCAGCATTGCTGGCAGGTTTACCTTAAAACGCAAATTCAGAGTGAGAAGCTGTCAATGTTGCAAGCCCTAGGTGCGACGATGGATCCTTGGTTACTCAAACGTTATCTTCAACTTTCGTTGAACCGGAGTCTGCTCAACGCGCAAGAAGTTAATACCGTCATCACGTCCGTTGCTGCCAATCCGCGCGGACATTATCTCGCTTGGCGTCATATTAAAGCTTACTGGCCGCAAATAGAAGCATTGTATATGAATGAATCGCTCTCGATAAGCAATCTTATACTTAACGTTGTTCCTGACTACTTTATCACGGAGTACGATTATCGCGAAGTAAGGAGAAGTCATGTTCGCCAAGATATTTCAGCTCGATTTCTTTAAAGTTGTACCAAAAATATTTTATATATTTTTTTTTTAGGTCTCGGGATTCTTCAAGCAACGTGACATTCGCAGCAGTAATCGCACTCTACAGCAAAGTTTAGAAATGATCAAGTTCAACATCCACTGGGTGAAAATAAACGCGGAAGGCGTAAATAATTGGCTCGTGAAATATTTCACGGAAATGAAGCTTGCAAGTTAACCTTCGTTCGCCGAGAATGAGCCTGACAAGCTGAGTCATAATTCAGCCGTATATTCAGCCGTGATACCATTATGGCAAATTTTTCTACAATTCTCATTCGTGCGCCCTTAAGAAATACGTGTGGTAGCCTAGAAAAGTGAAATCCCCGATTATTTAGGGAGCGAAAAGAATCTCTATCGTCGTCTAAGTAAGATATAAATTTGCGGATCAAAAACCAACCGTTTCTATCAGTTTCAGAGATTTGTTTCCGTCAGGCAAATCGAGTTTAAAAGACAAGTCTTAGACATCATTTTTCTTGAGAAGGACATTCAAATGTATGTCCTGTACAAACCTCGTTATCATAGTTTGCTTGTCGGAAAGAATTCTCTAATAAGCCTAGAGAAAAGCCGAATTGTTTGTACGTAATACATTATACACCAATTTATACACTCTTTCGAAAGTATTTATTCAACGTGCACGCAGTGCATGCCAATCGGATCACTAAGTATATAAAATACAAGGAAATAGCGAGAGCAAGGATCGTTGTTCCTAGGACAGTCATTGACCTGACATTCGGAAGATAAGGGCTAATGGCATACGCCTACTGACGTTGAAAGCTTTAGTCTCTCGGGTTTGCTATACTTCATTATAACAAAAGGAAGCTACGGTCATCATTTCCACGTGTCCAAGCCCCATTTTTGAATCAACCAATATTACTTTAACAGGGAGGAGTCGAGCTTGCGGCAAATTTGTCGGAGGAAACGCTGATTATATTATCCACGTACGTCCTATTCGTAAGTCTACGTGCACAATTAAGGCATTGCAGACATTAAGGTAATAGAATTATCGTGACTATACGAGCGACACATTTAAGTAGCATATCAATATATACGGCAAAGAGCATAATACGTTAAATCGCTCAGGTCTGTGCCACAAGCACCGTCCAGAGAGATAAGATGGCGTTAATTAAAATCGGTGCGAGGATATATGAAAGATTGTAAAAATACAAGGATTCGATGTCTATCATGTGTGTTATGTATTCGTGTCTGCTAGAGGCTTGCTGGAGGCACAGGACACGGCTCGTGTGGAGTTGGTTGTTCTCCATGCGTCGTAGCATAAATAGAGAATTGGATATTTTATTATGAAAAAAAAAATAAAGAAATTTGTATACTTAATCTCTAAACAGCGCTTTATATATACATACGTATGGTGTGCATGTATTAATGTAAGACAGTATGCCGTGTTTGATCGAATACTTTGTGAAGGATCTAGATGCCGACGCAACTTATCTCTTGAACATCACGGTTTTCGAAGCATCGCGTTCAATTGTGAGAAATCTCATCGTGGTTAACAGTAGTAAACCTCAATTTGAAACAGGATCTGTTGTGAATTTCGACACCCAAAGCGAATCTTGTGTATTTCGGTCTATTGCTAGCTTTACGATCGTACAATTCCGATCGTGGCGCAGAGAGATGTACGCTGCTCTATGAACTAAAAATCCGAGTTCAACCAAAACATCGTTGGTTTTTATTCGGTCGCCATCTCTCGAAAGGAAGAGACAACCCGAGAGTACCGTATCATAAACACCACATCTCTATAGAGCTTCGCCGTTCGGAATCGGCGTTAAATTCCATACGTCTAACGCGGATGTATGCAAGAGAGGACACGATTTGCCCAAATCGAGGGCCAGAGTTCTACGTGGACTCTAGTGTCGAATTTAATGACGATAATGTCACTTCTTTGAATCTAAAAGATGAAGACACTTAATTTCTGAAATAATTGTAATTTGTATATTTTTTGGATTTCTAATAGCACATTGTTAGGAGGAAAAGCAGTCGTCCGACAAGCAAAAAGGTTGAATCCTGGTCTAGTCCTCGCCCGTTATTCTCTTTTCGCCTAAAAGTTATTATTTCGCGTCTTATCGTTAGTGCATATCTTCCCTAAGGTATACACCTCTATTTATTATTATAATAAGGACCAACGATGTTTGGACAATAAACACCAGAAGATAGTGAGACATATAAAAGTATGTAATTATTACACGTTAATTGTTTTAACAGTGTAGAGTGATTTAATGTTCTGTGATTAAGGCTTAAGTATTTAAGTATTTATTGCATAAAACTGATCGCGCACGGATACAAAGGAAGATATGAAGGTCTGCAAAGTGTCTAATAGTTATACACGGAAGGCAAAACCGATTTGCCGAGCAAATTCCCGCTCCGATCAGAAAACATCAAACTGTCTACAAACATTCACGTGCCCTTTTATTCCTTAAGTATTTCTCGTTGCTACCGGAACTCGGTAGTTAGTCAGGTCTGGGATTCGCGTGTTCTTGTAAAGATAACAATTTAAGTATCAGCACTCGTTTAAATGAAACACATTATCACTCGTTTCCACGCTCAAACACATAGGACATGACGGTTCTTCGGTATTTTCTTGCCACGAATCTCTACTGCCATTTTGTGCTTGCCATTATCGATGCCTACTGCAAAACGACATCTCGATATTTAATACTTATTGTTAATATCTTTCTTATATTGGATCAATCCACTTAACGGCGCATAGTCCATTGCGCTCGTCGCATTTACATGGTTCCATGAATGAACTGAGAGCACGCACATATAAATACCTACACGTACACGATCCCTCGCACATGGAAAAGCGATCTGTAAATAATTGCAGCGTAAAATCATTTTTCATCATTGTTCCATTGAGTAGATTTTGATACACTCCAAACGGCGAGTTAATGAATCGACGCACAATTAGATATCTTACGTGTAAATAGCATATTTTTTCACTAACGGATATTCTCTCCTTTTTAAGAGTTAACGAACGGCCGCTTCGGAATTTCTAAGGAAGCGTCTGCTCGCCGACCTGTGCGAGATGCGAACCGATTGGCCTATTTTATCACATTCTTACACTACGCGAAAGTACTCGCGTAAATGCATACGTGATACTTTCGTTACTTGCGTGTTCATGGATCAGAATTGCAGCTGCGAGTTTTGGTCCAATAACCATCTTCAGATATTCGACGTTTTACTTTCCACGGTATTTAAACCAGAATTTTTTTTACTGAGGTTTAATTAGATAAGGGGAGAGAGAGAGAGAGAGAGAGAGAGAGAGAGAGAGAGAGAGAGAGAGATTTGTCAAGGCGGATAATGTCAATTTTACTTTTGGCCGAGACAAATTTTATTGTTGTATTAAATTCACTAGACACGAGGAAAATGCTATATCGAAAGACTGGATACCAGAGTAACCAAGAGTATACTTATGTACTTTACGCAATCACGACACGATTACATCTTAAGAGAACGAGGCTGTCTTACATCTCATATTTATGTCAATGAATTAACATAATAATATATATTGTGTACCGTTCTCAATTGTATTGTTGTCATAGATATTTTGTTGTATAAAAACATACGAAACATGTACAAGCATATAAATGAATATATTATATGTTTAAAGTATATACACCAGAAATGCAATTCCTTAAATAATTTTAATTTATACATAAAATTCAATATATAACGCACCTCTTTCTCTATTTCTTTTCTGTAGTTATATAATATAACGTTACAATAATTATATAAAATAATGAGAATACTAATAAGAACACTAATTTATAAATTAAATAAAATTTATTACATTATAATACAAGATTGTAGCCCAATGCAAACATCATAAATTATTAGATTGTGCAAAATTAATTTTTATTTCTAATAAATTCATAGTAAAATCAGAGACAAATTGAGAACAATTATTGTAACTGACTATTACATACATGAATTAAATGGTTGATTATGAAATTATGAAAAACATTTTGGAGTTAATGTTTATTGTCTAACTAAAATTTAATGTTTATTGTCTAACAAGTGAAGAAACTTGAAAATTAAGACAAAACAATTACACGGGGATTTCGTAAGGATTTCCTTATGATTTCGGAGACAACGTCCCTCGATTAAATCAAGCGTCACCCCTTTGCGCGGTGAAGGGAACCGCGGTCAGTGACTGTCGTAAAAAGTACCTATGTCAATCGCAATGAAACGTCGCCGCGAGCGGCTATTATGCGTATCGGTTTGGAGGAGCAATAATGCGCTCGAAAAAGGGAAAGGGACGCGGATATCAGCGTTATCACTCGAGCGAAGGACCGAGGAGACACGTGAGGCGCGTCGCTCGCCGGAGAGGCTGTCGCCTGGCAACGGGCCGTCGTCGACGAAGGTCGTGCGTCAGGTGAGAGTGAGACGAACGCTCGGTATGCCCCGCACGCACAAGATCCGCGGTAAACGGTGCCACGTGTGCGGCCGAGCGTGGGGTCAAAGTTCGCCGTCGCGACCTCGACGCGGAGTGGGAGCGGAAAGGCGACGGACACGGCCGACTGACGGGGAAATCGTCGTTGCGCAGTTCGGAGACGCGCGGGTTCCCAGCTCTTCGTCAATTATTAGCAAATTATTATTAGAAATCGACGGACGGAAGGCTCTCGTCGCCTGCGCGAGCGCTTCCGGATCCGCTCCGGAAGCTGCTGTCCGCGCCGCGCTCGCTGGCGAACGCGCGGCGTCACGTGGAGCGCTGTTAAAAAAATGAGGCGATCGCTTCTGAGAGACGCGGAGAAAGTATAAATTGTTTCGCGGAGGATAAGAAATTACATCCGTGGCGCGGTGCGTTACGCACGACGTTGGTTCACGCGACTTTCGATCCGCGTTAGATTAGACTCGCGGCGGATCGCGGCCCGGTAATCGGGCGGCAAGCGCTCGGTGGCGAGATACCATCGGCAATAAGCACGGAACAAAATAAAGGAAGTTATTACAGCGTTTTATTTTTGCACGAAGGCCGAGGATGACACAAACGAGCCGTTATATCGCGCGTACCCGCGCGCTAATCACAAAGAGGGTTTGCATCATTTTCGCCATTCGCGGCCGGCAATCAGGCCAGCGGACGGTCTTTCGTCAACGAATCGAACTCGCGCGCATAAACGTATAAAAACGGCGCACGTGCGGCTTGTCCATTGGCGCTGGCTCGGCGTTCCGTACCGCGCGATACATCGCACTCATACGTGTATTTTAATCGAACCGCGAGCGTGGAGCCACACGTGTCCGCATGACACACGAACGGTAAGGCGAGCATGATGAAATTTCAGGAGCGCACTCGTCGACGAGCGTCGTTTTATCTTCATTCTCGAGAGATCCTATTTATCGTTCTTCACACTCGAGTGACACAGATATTCCCTTGAAAAACTTAATTCAATTCTCTATGAGATAACAGACAGAAGTGCACAATCGAAAGGGGGGATTTGGAGATCGTCCTCGCCAGCTAAAACAATGCTTTTTTTTTATTTTACCAGCAAACCGATTTAAATGAAATTCCAGGGAGAAATGACGTCGCTTTGACGTCGAGCTTTGGAACAATGTAGTACAAAGTTAGAGCAACCTGGAACAACTTAAAAAATTGTAATTTAAAAAAAGGGGGTGTCAACTTCGTGCACTCGGTCTTCTCTCCCTAAAGATTTTCGAGTGGAGTCGGAAATTTCTCGCAGGCGAGACCCGTTGAACGCCAACTCGGGGAAAATAATACTAATCGCGAGATATTATTCTCCTGTCCTCAATGGTGAGTAATCGCGCGATTATAACCATTTGAATTTCTATACGCAGGCAAGAGACCATAAATTTCTCGAAGTGCGTATTCCTTGGTAGCTCCGAGCTTCGCGAGGCTTGTTATGAATACCGCGTGTTACACAATTGCGCATTAACGTTTCTTCATCGCGAGTAAATGGATTCGAATATGCGCGCGGAGTCAATAAATTGCGCAAAATGGGCGCGAGAGTATCGCGACGCGTTCGATCATTGTCCGCCGTAGCCGCGATTATGCGTACGGGTTTTATGGGAAAGCGTACTGTTTTTTGTTATAAAGACACGTCCATTGGATTATCGCTCGTCGCGTCCAGTCTGGATGAGCCATTACGCTGATGGCGGAGGAGCGATCCGTAAATTTTAAGTCCGGTTTCACCAACGTTGTTTAGCTTTAAGCTCAGTTTAATTCATTCTTTAGGAAGTTACTTTAGAAAGAGACGAACACGAATTAAACAAAGATTAAAGTCAAACGACGTTTGGTAAAACCGGGCCTTAATCATTTTACGACTTAAGTTTTTCTCTGCCTTGCCTTACGTTTACGACTAACAATGAGACAGACTTAGGCCCGGTTTCACCAAATGTTGTTTAACTTTAAAGCCTCCGCTACAATGATTCTCGGTTCTGTCTACAATGGTCGTAGTCGTAAGAATAATCGACTGCGATTGGTCAATTCAGTCAGACGCATAAGAATTGACCAATCGCAGTCGATTATTCTTACGACTACGACCATTGTAGACAGAACCGAGAATCATTGTAGCGGAGGCTTAATACTTGGTTCAATGCATGTTTGTCTCTTTCTAAAGTAACAGTTGGAAAGAAAGACAAAGAACGAATTAGGCTAAGCTTAAAGTTAAACAACGTTGGTGAAACCGGGCCTTAAGCGTCTACGGATCGTTCTCTGCCATCAGCCTCACTCGGCCACGTTACGGCGGATCGCGAAACAAATACTTACGATCCGCTTGAAATTCTACTAGTCAAAAAGAAAAGCCGCTAACGAGCGGCGAGCGCGACGTAACAAGCACGCGCTGACGCACTCGTGCGTGTTGACACGCGCGTTCGCGAGTCTGAAATGCTAAATCCGATTCTTTTTGACCGGGGACGCCTCGATTTTTCCCCCTTTTTCGCTCCGCGAGTCGCGGAGAAGTCGGCGATAACGGAATATGCGGCGGCGCGCGGAGACGCGCGCGCAAAACAGCCGGCAATCGGCGTACGCGCGGGGAAATGAGCGGCGTCGGCGCGGCCCTGACAAGCGCGCGACGTCGGGCCGCGATTGCTGAGTCACATTTCGCGAACGATCTCTCCCGGCGAAGAGTGCGCGACGTCGCGTCGGCCCGCTCGCTCGCTCGGACGGACGGTTTCTCCGCGTAAAACCTGCAACTCCGTGCTCCGTGTCGCGCGCGGCAAAAGTGTCGTCTCATCGCTCCGGACGTCGCGGCGCAAAAGAGCTCCGAGATAACGCGCGTCGCTTGATCCGCGGACGGGCCCGTCTCGCGTTCGAATCGGCCGGGACTCGCGTGATCGTATGATCGAATCCGCGAGTTCTCGCTCTCCGCGCCGCGCTGCTCCTCCGCCCTCGTCCGCCGCGCTTCGCGCTCGCAGCTGATCCGCGCCGCGAGGCCGCGTCTCGCCGCAGCCGCCGCCGCGCTGTCATCGCGAGACGAGACGGGGACGTGCGGAGCGGCTGCCTGTCAGAGGAGTGTCCGCCGGGCATGCGTGTGCGACGCGCGCGCGCTGCTGCTGTTGCATCGCAAGGCTCTTCTGTGGCTCGTGTGTGCGCGATTTTGAGGTTATTTCGGTGACTCGGTGTAACTGACCTACGCCCGGCCGCGAGGGAGAGCCTTTATTTCCGCCCCGGCGCCCCCAGCGATCGGTCGCGTCGCCCCGGGGAGCTTCTGCCGGCGGCTGCCACGCCGGCGAGTCGGAACGGCGGATCCCGGAGCGTCCGCTGGACAACGACGCTCTAACCTCAAAAACTGGAGCACGCGGCTACGCTCGCGTCTCGCGTCTCGTCGCGTGAAACGGTGCGTCGCCCGGCTGTTCCCTTGGCGAGAGGACCCTTGGTTGACGCGGGACCGTCTCCGCGTCGCTCGCGCGTCATGTCAATGAACGTTTCGCGGGATTGCGTCACTTCCTCGTGACGCCGAGTCTGTCGTTCGTATCTCGCAGGGACGCCTTGAAAATCCGTCGACTCCGACTCCGCTTTCGTCTTCTCCGCGAGAAAGAGATTCAATTCGGTAAGATGCTGTGCATAAAGAAACTGTATCGGGAGGAGCTGCTGCAGCTCGCGCTGCTGCTCTCCCTGCTGCGCGTGGACCCGGAGTCCTACCTGGGCCTGGACATCCAGACCATCGGCGTGGGCTCGCTGGACCTCAACAACGGCTCCGGCTGGCACACGGACCACACCATCGTCCACCGGCCGATGTACGTCCACCCGAAGAACCCGGACTCCATGCTCCTCAACTACCAGCGCGACCTCTTCGAGGAGCTCAACTCGCTGGGCAGATACAACAGAATGAACTCCGGCCTCAACGCCATACACGCCTACCTGCTCAACGTCGAGGAGCCCGACGGGGACGCGACCGTGACGGCGGGCTCCAGCGCGCCGGTCTCCGCCAATGCTACCAGGAACGTGACGTCTCCCGACCCACCGACTGGCACGCAGAGTCCTGCGGAGCCAGTCGGCGCAGCGGAGCTCACTCAAGAGGTAACCCTCCTTCTATTCACATTGGCAGCGCGGAGGACGCGTGCAGTTGGAATAAGGATTAGCATATGTCGCGATAACATGGACATTTCTTCAGGTTGCTAGAGAGCTGGGCACTCTATGCGCTTGAGCACACAAGTGGGACTTGGTTCACGCCAATCTGCCATCAAGTAACTGGCGCTTCGATTAGCACACATAGCTACCGTACAGCACACACGTGGACCATGTCTCTCTTCGCGTTACAAATTGATGCTAATCCTTATTCGTTCGCTTCTCCTGCTTTGCGAACCGATGCTCGTGCTTTCAATCTGACATTTATGCCTGGTATTTGAGTATCGTTTCAGGTTGTATCAAGCGTTGCGTTGTTTAAACATGAGAAGTCTTTGTCTAACCCACTTCTTATTTCAACATATAGCATTTCTTTGGACAGTTAATTATACAAGATATCCCTTATAATTAATCATACGAAATATATAGAGGACAGTCCCCTATTACGAGATAGGCTGCTAATGTGAGATAGCGGAGTTGCTGCTAAATTAACAGGCACCATGAATGTATTGCCCTTGTGGTGAAATCTGTTTAGTGGAAAATTGATAGATCGTTGCGAAACAAGATTTGTGATCGACTTTGGACGTTGAAAAACCTACTGTCTCGTAATAGAGGACTTTCCTCTACAATTTCCTTCAAAAATGTCATAATGCAATATCGAGCCACACAGGAGAGCATTGATACTTTATATCGTATTATCACTCGTTGCGTCTTACAATACTTCTTCTTGCCAAAGACACGGACAATCCCATAACGTGAATCAGGCAGCATGCAAAAAAGTCAGACTTAAAAATAATATTTGGCGGCGCGTATCTGGAACATTGTTTTTCCTCGCGCGAAGCGAACGTTCTAAAAAATCAGAAATAACCGCGTCCCGTCACGGCCACGTTGGTAGGCGGGAGAGCGCAGTATCGCTCTTTGACAGCAGTGTAATCGCGTCATGTAAATGACCCCGCGCATCCTTGCGACGACCTTGCTATCTGCGGAGGCGCCCTTCTTCCTCCCCGCCCTCTCTCTCTCTCCCTCTCTCGCTCTCGCTTTTGTCTTTCCCCTCTTCTTTTCGCGCTACTAAATTGGCTCGTAGGTAACTTTAATCTTTCATCAATATCAATTGAATCCGCCTCGTGGAATCTTACGCAGTTTATATAACGAATAATTACGTTTTGCGTCGAGTTGGATAAGACTTTGATGTGGTATCTCATACGCGCGTCATTATAAACGGTCAAACGTGGAATTAGATAGACACATAATACACCAAACTCGGCCAGTTCTTTTTATGTGTACAGTTTATTTTTACTTTTACGAGGGATCGTGAATGGACATTCTACAGAATCCAGACGTATTTATCAATGTATCTGTACGCGTCTTCGACTTACAATTAGAGATGTTATCTAACAGCATCCAATATTCGTTTCGTTTCGAGCTCGTGTTGTTTCCGTGTCCTGTGAAAGGACGCTTATAAAATTCCGTAGAAATTCGTGAAACGAAGTTTACGAGCGTCAATACCATAAATGTTGCCGCGTGGACGAAAGACAACAGGTTGATGAGTCATAAACCCACTTTACTTTGTTGTACACTCTGAGATCATGGCTACGTCCGCCCGCGATTCGTTTTATTTTCACGATTTTTCTTTGGCCGAAGCTACACGATGATCGGTTGTTTCCTTCTGAGGACAGGCGTCCTTGCGTACGCAATTTACCTATACCTGGCCGATCTGGGTCAACTAATTGCGAATCCGTCCTCAATCGGCTTAGCGACGATCGCTTTGAGTAAATTTAAATCCCTCGATCGTATACATTGGACGGCAATGACGCATTATTACGAACGACCGATACGTGCTGTGTGATAAAAAGTATATCGTCTCGAGACTGATACCGCGCGTCGTAAATGATAATAAATTAATCACGCGCAATGACTGCCGTAATTGACAAATTTTAGTAAAGTTATTTACGAGGGGGAAACCGCTGAGGGCATTGTGGTGTACAGATTTGCGGCATTACTGGGCATTGCTAGGCATTTTTTGGGCATTAGTTTGGGCATTAGGTCTTTTGCTGGGGCATTATAAAGATAAAATAAGATAAATTAAACAAAACAAGATAAATAAGACAAAATAAAGATAAGATAATAAAAATTAAGTAATGCCCACTGGGCATTAGTGGGCATTGGTGCACAAGATTTTGGTCAGCGGTTTCCCCCTCGGTTATTTATTACATTCGCGACGTTCGGAGTTTGCTAGCAGAATCTTATATCGTTCTGCAATTAGAATATTCAAAATTTCCAGATAAGATAAATAATTTAGAATAAAATTCTGAATATTCGAGAATGACGCAAAGAGTAAAAGAATTGTTGCAAACATTGGCTTATTATTTTATGCTCGGTCATATTTATTGGATTACAATCATAGAAGTAAAATTCGTATGGCTGAAATGCGATAATCACAAATTTGATGGAATAAAGGACCAAGAGCCGTGACAGGGTATTAATGTCTAAATATTTCACATTTTAAATTTATTACGAGAAATATTACCTCAGCCATTTTTTGGCAATAAATTAAAAATATGAAATATTTAGACATTAACACCCTGTCACGGCTCTTAGTCCTTCATTCCTTCAAATCGTAGAAGTATAATTTACAGACACTACCTACTTTTGTTTGTTTGTGAGTTTCTTTGATTCGTGTTAAATCGAATTTAAAGCTTGCTTGTCTGACTCTAATACATTTTCACGAACCAACTAATAAAGTTTTTAGAAAAAAGGATAATTAATATCAGCTCCGAGAAAAATAATAAATAATTCTGAAATTAATTAAAATACAAGAAGAGACGTATTTAACGTGTGATCTATTAATTGAAATTACGTCTGGAGGCTAAAACTTTGGTAGTTTTCCTTGTGACAGAGTGGGACGTACCTAATTAGATACGCGATTGATTTACCTAAAAGAGAACATTGACTGGATTTAGTCATTAATGCGATCTTTGGTAAACTAAGGTCACGCAAGGCTATGATATCACTCGCCCGTGGAAGCGAAAGCTTTTCTTGAATAACAATCATATAATTTGCATCATAAAATTTTTCAGGTGTAATTAAACACTCGTGTTTTTGCAAAGATTGCTGGCTCTATCAAGTTGCGAATACGCATCGAATGTCTGAAATACTTGCATGAAATACTTGCATATTTTAGCACGAGTGTAGGTACGCAGGCCGTTATTCTAATTATTGGAATTCAATGTAATCTACGATAGTGTAGATTATACTTGATTTTCAATTAACAATACGAACGAGACCGCGATTTATTTAAATTATTTTCGGTGTATCATTTTTTTACTCTCAACTCTTAACTTTTATTTTTGTAATATAAAATGTCTTTTGTTTCGATATGGAGAATACATTTTGAGACGCTGACAGAACTTTTAAGAATTTTTAAGAAATTATGTGCTACTTGAAAGAGATGTTGTTTTCAAATGATAATAAACGCCTCGATGACGCACAGTGCTTCAAACACGGGATGACGTAATCGATCGCAGTAAGAGTGTTTTAATAATAATAGAGTGATTCTTTTGTTATCTCTGCTTCTCTCAAAGACTGGACTAACATTTCGTGAAATGCGCTTATGCGTCAAGTGCGAATATGCACTTTGATAAGTAAGCAATTTTCGCGTCGAAAATATTTCTGAAATAAGCTATGATATCATTCGTATAATCCAAAAAAAGTCACGGTTAATATGATGCAAAAGAAGTGACATAAGGAAGCATTGCTTTCATGGCATCAGCGTGTCACGTTTTTTTGTGCCTGTCACTTATTATACTTTTCGGAATAATACATAAATATATATATTATCGTCAAAGTTTTTAAAAAGAATGTTCGCATTTGCGACGCTGCAATAATCAACGCCTCGAGCCTCATCGATCTTCTCGTTCCGAGACAAAAAGTTGACGTTTATAAATAAGAATAAGTCAGCGGATCTGTGTAATTCTACATAAACATTTTTTACTTACTGACTGAATGTCACTAAGCACAATTAAAAATTACTCGCAAATATATTTTCCGTACATTACCGAGAACTGCCTTGTCCCAAATTAGACATCTGGCCTCATTCCAACATGCGAGTGACACGAGTGAATTTATCGGGCCTTCGAAGAGCATTCGGCGGAATTTGTATCAATTTATTTTGCAAAAAAGATCAATTGCTCAAGTCTTTCTCGATGACAATTATAGATACCGCGTCGATCAGCCTGGCCGATTCGAGTAAACGTTTCGGCGAGACATTGCTAAAAACTTTTCGTACGGTTTTCCGCGACGGCCTCGATTACAAAAATAATTGCGCGCGTTGAAAACGACTTCTCGTAAAAAAGGTATGCGCGAAAAGCAGACGTGGCCCCGATTCCTTGAGGATTGATGCGACAGAGCGGAACTCATAGTGCAAATCTCTCGTTTCCAGAGCGATATATACGCGTCCAGAATTAAGAAACAGTCGGGGATTTTCGACGCGATCATAAAAAGGCGCTCATGCAAAGGAATTCGCCTTTCTGTCTCTTTTTACGTGTTAAGGACGCGTTGAATGATTGAGTGCCATACAAACTTCAAGGCTTGCATTTTATATTTTCGCCAAAGTTTTCATGACACGTGAAGCAGATCCTCGTTTTGATCGGTAGTCAGAGTGTTCGTGCTCTTTTTTTTTCTCAAAGATGTGAAATTTATATATATTTATATATGGATACGTGCAAATTAAACGAAAGAGTGACACTAACTGCCGCAGTAAATATTGGCACGCGTTGAAAGTCCTACAGAAATCGGCCAAGTATACAAACGGTACCCTCAATGTAAATTTACATGTATTTCGTAATATTTGGAAACTACGAATCTCTAATATTTACTTGAACACCGATTATAACATAATCCTTTGTATCATATTAGTAACAACATACCATATTACTTTTTTAACGTGTTCTATACTAGAAAATATGGTTGGAGTAAATCACATGCATCGCGAAATTAATTTGATCTGAGAGAAAATGCAAAAATTTTATTTTGTATTTTTTACGTTACCTCCTCACTTACAAATAGTGACGTATGTTATTGCATTATAGAAGTTTATATATAAAATTGTATTGATATAAGTGTTCTAACATATTCATTTATTATTAAATTTTTGAAGATGTAAATTTTATATAAATATTTTTTTGTCAAAGAATTAATTGATATGTTTCTCCAAAACAGTTTGGAGTAAATTAACTCTTTCCTCGAGTGTTTTTATGTATGAAAATTGAGGATGTCGGACTTTCCCCGGTTGTAGAAAGGCAGCTGCAACCAAGCATATCTCGAGAGAAATATACGTAGCATTTTACGTAGAGACGAACACAGATCTTTGACGGATCGAAGTTGGCAAGCTGCCTTACTGCGATCGAAGTGCACCTCCCACGTGCTGATTACTTTGTAGTGAAATAAAGGAGACAAAGTTAGGGTTATACGACAATGCTTTATTGGCAAGCACAGATGATGACAATAGTTTATTGGCAAACTCTGATTTTCAATATATATATACTCATACATTGCATTCTATTTTATAAATACAATGTAACAATAGATCCAATTTGTAATAATAGCAAAAATGAATTTGTAATTAACTATGATAATATCAACGGTATTATTGCAATATTTCATATGAATTCTATTTTTAAGAATAAAAATAGTACATAATTCTTTAATTCACCGACAACATCACACATAGTTTGTGACGTAGCTATTTTTCATCTTATAATGAACTCGTAAAAAATGTAAATTTTAATCGAGATATTGACGTATAACTCAGACATTGTTCTATAACTTTATTTCACAGAAATTTTATTTGCTTAATTCTAATATTTATTTATTTTCTTCATATTATTTGTTTTTGTGTATTTAATTAATGCAATGGCAATGAGCTAATAAACATGATGCTCTTAGAGATACTCAGGCAATAAAAAGTAGTTACTTAAAGTAAGATACATTTATCTAGACTTGTGAGTTGAAATTTTAAATAACAATGATAGTAAAGTACAGAGATACCATGGTATATTTTCATTTTGTCTCACCAAAATTCTTTAGGTATAAAGTGTTCACATATAAGACACACATATAAATGCAAAAAAATTAACAGATAAAGAGCTATTGGTATAATGCAAGGTCTAAGTACCTAACATTATGGAACGAAGGTCGACGTAGTGACAAAGTCAAACGTTTTACTATCTCCGTTTGCTCATTTTGTTTTTCGTTTCATTTTTTTAACTGCTTTTGCGTAATATTCAATATTTAAATGTGAATTTTCAATACTCCCGTTTTACATTTTCATCTAACGTAATACATACAATAACCTTTTTACCTGTTCTCGTATGAAATGTTGCTCGTATGTGTTAAAACTTTCTAAAAGTATTTATAAATAAAGTTTTGTTAAAATACTTAAATAAAATACGTAATGCAACGTAAAAACATAAAAATATTACGTATTAGTAATTAATTATGCATTTAGGTACATTTGATGACAATTTACTAATTTGGAATGTATTATTAATAAGTGGTCTAACGTGAGTTTAAGTTACTCATTGATAATCGGTAGCACACTCCAAATTTTTATAATACCGACACGTTCGACTATTTTATCGTTCATTATTTTTATGATCGAAGTAACGGGAACCTGTCCGTTGTTTTGCACCGATTGCTCTGCCAAGTTTTAAATCGTGCAATGATTTTGCAACGGGTCTCGAAGTGATGTACATAAACAGGAAAGACGATGGATTAAATCAATTTTCGATTCTTTGTTGTGAATATACTCATGAGGCAAACATCAGCATATCAATTTACTTGAATAAATTTGTCAGTTAGCGACTGATTCAGACAAGCAACATTCTTTTGCTAAGAGAATGTAATGTATAAAATGTCGATGCAAATAACATCCCGGTAATTTACAACATACGCAATTAATAGGATTCTCATATTTCTCCGAATTAAAAATTGGTCTCGTAAATGCTGTTTCCATCACTATAAAGAACTGAAAACTCGAAGGACTTTTGTCATATCCAATCTATCGGAATATGGAAAAGCTATTATGAATTTTTACGTTCATATAAATCTGACACAATTTGAAAATTAGCCAATATTGAAAACGAAAAGTTTCACCCCCTAAATGTCGAGAAAAGCCGCTAAAAAAATACGAGTCTAAAATTTTTTATGCTCTACAACATGTCCGAAGCGCATCGAAATCGGTGAGGGACACTTTCGACCGTTCCCTTGTAAAAGTCAACTTATAATCCGTCGGTTTATAATTAACCAGTGCTAGTCGATTATTGTCATTGAATCGGCCGGATCGCATCGTGTAGCAAGTTCTTATATTTTGCATAACTTTTTGTTGCATATATACATTTACAATGTCGTGCGCGTATCTCTATATTGCGCACAAGTGCAAAGGTTGAGAATGCTCAGCCTTCGCGTTGAATGTGCAGCGATTAAACATAATCGTACGTGATCTATCATAGAGATTTGATTATAAAAGACAAAGTGGGTTTTCTAGGTTAAATAATGTAACGATCGAGCCTTGGATGAAATTACATTATTGTTCGCCTATGAAACCTACATTCTCGTCGAATAATTTACATATTTTTTCATATAACCGCCGATATCACTTTTTATCGTGGAAAATTCCATTGATTGATATCGAAGTTATTCGTATAAAATACCTTTGCTCGCTTTTAAAACTTTCTTCTTTCGCATTAAACTGCTCCGCTCTTTATTGCAGAAATTTGATAACACTGATGATCGCGTCTCTAATTATTGCGATCATTCGGACTTCTTATTATGAATTATAATTGCTTATTATTATGCAGACGTAATAATAATTTTCTATAAACTACTAAGCTATATCACAATCCGGCTGGTAAACAGCGCGTAAGAACTATGCTATGTTTACGCATCCATGCGAATCGCATATTTATTGACTGACACAAGACACGAATCCATTGCTTGGATATTAGGAGAACTCTTCGTTCCTCGCAATTAATAAGTATCGGGTATTCGCTCGAGTCGTCTTAATTGTACTTAACTGCTCTGCATAAGCAAAATGTGACACCACAACGAAATGGGAAGCACGATAATATCACAATACTAATTTCAATTGGGATATTTCAATTGTTGATCCTTTTCGTCGGCTTTACGTTTAATTTAAGAAACCTTGCACGTAAGAGGCTTTAAAATTTATACCTACTCTCGCATACCTTTCGGCAAATTTTCCATTTATTTATGAATCGCAAATATCTAATGAATACTGTTTCTTGAATCGTGACACCCGATCCTTGCGATTAGAGCCTCGACCAGTCGAAATTTCGTCAATGACAAAAAACGAAGCTCGTCGCGATATTCGACGTTCCTTCTAGCAAGTTTTATCGTTCGGTAACGAACGCATCGTCGTCGCGTCACGTGTCCGTCAAGCGTTCCATACATTTTCATAAATCAGCATCGCGAGCGTATGCAAACGATGACCCTGACGACCCGTCGCGGTTGACGGACGAAAGTCGCCTCGCCGATCCCGAGGTGCGAGTAGCCGGCAGTACGACGGCACGCCGCGCGACCGCCGAGTTAGATGCCGCGTGTGTACGCGTCGCTGGTCGCGCGCGCAATTAATCGGAGCACCAGGGATCGGCACTGCCGTCGTCTACTCGGACGTGTCAAATGGCGCGCAGGAAGAGGAAGCAGCCGAGGATGGTCACCGTGTTCGTGCCGGTCGACGTACGTTTCGTATCCGCGTTAGTGGGCTAATCCTCCGGCGAAAAACGAAATCCGCCGCAGCTCGCGCGTTGATAAAAACACGCGCGTATCGTGTGAAACGTTCGGGTCACTGCAGATACTTAAATTGCAAAGGAGGAAACTCGGGATGCTAATGTGCTTTTTGACGATGCTTTCAATTCAGAGAGCCTAAATAATTCGTTGCCGTAGTATAATCCACGCGGTTAAACTTTCTCTTTGACACAAAAATCCCGATATATGTACATAACGTATTTTCTTCGTTTCGACACGTGTCGTTTTTTTTATTAATAATTATAAGTTATTTACTGTGCGTTTTATTTTTCATTAACGGCAGTCTAAAACAACAATATTGCTTTGTTTGTTTCAGGTATGTATGATATCGCATCTTAAATTTGTCGAGGCTGTATATCTCGAGCTCTAAAATCTTGAGATAGCTTAACATCGCGGTATTTCTCTGCTGTGCGCACAGATCTACAATATTTTCATACTAATAACACCGAACGTAGTGCACAATGTTTCACATCTTTTGGTAAGTTTTGAACAATATGACAACTTTTCCACTTTTCACGTATTTCCCTATTTTATTCATATCGCTCGCATACACTGTCACTGTCACACTGTCGGTTCTACAAATCTTGTGCCTTCTTTAACTCGATTCAGCGTCACCAATATCAGTAACAATAGACATCTCATGGGCGAAAGCTGAAGTCTTCCTCGATAAAAATAATCGAAGACTGTAATTGCACCGAGATTCCTATGATTCTTTCATTACGTGTCCTCTTATCTAAAATCTACGTTGTTTTAACGAACAAATATTTCTCCGAGTTCTCTCTTCAACGCGAGACAAAGATAGAAATCGAAAGTTCCGCCGCGAATATATCGTTCTAGTCAACGAAGATCCCCGTGAATCAGAGCGCAGCTTCTGATAAAACGCCGCCAATTTACAAACTAACGCAGCGGTCGTCTTTGTCGCGTTACTTTACACCGTTAACGTAAACAACGTTGCACTATTTTCGACTTCCATAAAATTAGCACGGCCGCACGTATCTATGCAAGCCACCGATTGTCAGGTAAACATGGCGTAGAAAGAATTTTTTTTGCGCGTTTCGCCGAATCGAGGGTGTGAACGCTTTTACCAAGGTTAGCGAGGTCGAGGCGGTATCTGCAAAAATAACCGCGCCGCAACGTTCGTTCATGAAAGAGTGCAGCGATCTTGTAACCTTCGCGGGTTAAACCCACGCGTCTTCGCGCGTATTTGGCAGTCAAACGAGAGATCTCGCGATCTTTGTTGCACTTTTCGCGAGGCTTCCCCCTATCTGGTCGGTCGGTTGCCGGTAAATTGCTCGATAAATTACTCGAACGCACACCTCTAGGTTTTTAACATCGTTTAGCTTATCGCTTTACCTCGTACGTGTCGAGTACGCCAGTATTTCTACCTTTTCTCACGACTTTTAGACATCTCTTTTAGCGACAAGTTGAAATATTTATTTATAATAAAATGTTAAAGATGTTTTTAAAATACTTTTTCGAATATTCGCAATTAATAAATTTTTGGAAATGGTAAGTCGCCAGTGATAAAAAACATACAATCAAGAATTAAAACGACCTAGGCTGGCAAATCTTTTTATTCAATAAATTAAATTACGAGGTTTCGGCCAGTAATACTGGTCCTTCTCAAGTGTATCTTACGCTACTCCTATCAATCGTTATAGCAAAAGATCTACAAAAATATATGTTGACAATTAAATTTCTATTAAAATAAAATGATGCAATACTGGTTTGTTTACATTTCTAAAGATTACTTCGTCGAAACTTTCTTTTTTCAATTCATAAACTAAAAATTAATATTTTTCATCGAGCCTGATACAAGCGTCGTTTTTCATAATTTCTATAGTTGATGTAACATCGTAATCAAAGGAAGATGCAATGTCATTACAAGTAGATACAGAACAGCGCAGACGTCATTCGTTGCTACGTGTATACTTCTCCATCGAGCACGTGGCCATTTCTCCATCGATAAAACAGTATAGTAAGGCAGTTTAATTGTTATCGTAGTTTTAATTACCGATTGCTGGTCAAGTCATTCTCTGCGCTGGACGCACATCCGCAAACGAGAACTGCGTCGTTCGTTTAAAATGGGCGCTGACATCAAGCATAATAATCACTTTCTTGCACGAGCGGGAATATATTTTTTCCTCCGTAATATCAAACGCACGCTTTACTGTGATAAAAAAAAACAGCTCGCGCGATATGATACGTTGCATTCGCGACTATGTTTAAGATCGGTCCAGCGTGTTATCTCTGATAAGGAAGCTCTAGCGTTATCGTGTTTAATGAAAGTTATAAAGATAAGGTTTCTCTTCATGAACTTTTGCAATAATTAACGCACCGGCACTTTTGAAAAATACCAGAGCGAATTTCGCACACGAGCAGCGATGTAACCGGCGGGGTCGGCGACGATTAATTGGGAGTGACAATTTTTCTCGGTACGTTAATCGAACCAATTTACACTACTGTGAGTACGGAATGCGAAAAGAGGGAACTCATTCAATTTGTGTGCGTGCAAAATATAATCCACATTTATTCTAAATATCAACTCTGTTTTTTGACACGCGATAATTTTATAATCTTCAGATTCAGACTAGTTGGCACTTGTCTGACTTTAGAATGTAATCAAGACGCTTTTAACTTGAAAAAGAATTATCGGTCGAAACGTTGTGTAATTCCTTTAATAAAGTATTGCCAGATACGTCGAATAATTTTTCCCATTACGTTTTTATTTGAACTAATCACTGGCGAAGAAAATATTCTCAGTATAAATATGAAATTTCCTAAATTACTTATGATTCTATCTAGTATATTAAGTTCAAGTCGAGTCCTGATCGATTTCCTGAATCGGCTATTAATTGATTAAAAAAATATCAACTAAACAATAGATTTAGTAAAGCGATATTTTATTGTCAAGTGAACTAATAACATATTTTCTATGCCCGACAATGAGTTCTCTCTTTTCATTGTATTGATCCATTTTATTCACTGCTCTTACTTAACGCATTAGAAATATTATGTCGTAAATAAGTTGTGACAGAAAAATTACCTCACAAGAACAAAATTAACTCACATTAAAAACAATACACAATAATAATTAAATAATAATTAAATAAAAAAACAATACACAATAATTATTAAATCTGTATCTAAGTACCGAGTTAAAAAAATAATGTAATATTTCTTAACTGATTTTCTTCGACGGACAAACAATATTCTTCATCATAAAGATATTCTGTAAAGTCGATTGAAAACTCAGTTATGATACATACTTATAAGCCATTATATCATAAGAACAAATAATCTTTCGTACACTGTCGCGCAAACATGTCTTCGCAGCTTCTCCGTTCGACCTCTCAATATTTTTTACGATAATTCTCAGCGTCGCGTGTTACCGTAAGCGATTCTTCTCAAGCACGCCCGGAGAATGATTTTTTTTAAAGCAATCTTCATTAATAACTGTTGGTTGCTCGTGGTAATTACGCGTTCATGTTCCATTCGCGGTATTATTATCTGGAATAATCGCCGACCTTGATTTTGCGAGTATAGTCACACGTGTATTGCCGCGCATACACCTTGTGATCAACTGTAACTATGCTTTCTTCAGCTTCTTTTCTCTATAAGCAAATGAAACCTTGTCGTCATTTCTCTCAATGATTCGTTGGATCCGACGAGCCAATAAAGCAACGCCCAAAATATCACGAGAACATGGTTAGCGCCAACATCCAATTACACTTTTCTCGCAAACGTAGTGATGTAATTATATACGGGCGTTGCATAAAAAGGGGAAATCAGTCAGCGAGGAAACGTAAAAGGATATTGAACCACAGGACGTGGAGAAAGTTTGATTTAGTGAGAGGAAAGGGACGCACAGTTCAGTGGAGTACACGAGAATGTGTAATAAGTTGCGCTGAACGCCGTTGCTGAATACTAAAATTCGTTTGGACGACGGAGTTTTGAATTCTCAATAAGAAGAATAAGACGCACGCGTTGTTACACTCTTCTTTCGAGTTTTTGACATAGATGTATGTACGCGACCGATAATGTCCGTATCTTATCTTCGGCTCCCGGTAGACACATTTTAATAATACATGACAATACTTTCTGTCCATTTCTCCATGTCCTCACAAGTCACCGTTGATCGGACAAGACGTAACGTGCACATTAATTAATAACACAGGAGCAGATTAACAATGTAGAGAACTTATGGACAATAAGATTCGCGATGCAACCAAGAATTCTGCGAAGATTGCGATACGTTTTTCAGTCTTTACGGACAAATCACGTTGCGGCTGAAAAATCACTGAAAAATCCTGGATTCTAAAAATGCATTTACACATAATCCCTTCTCAAACGTACAAAGCCACGTGTAAATTTTTAGCTGGCAACGATATATCTTATCTAGTTTGCCCCTGACCACTACTAACAATTTAGGGTTGACTCCGCCAATGCCAATCGTCGCGAGAGAATTTATCTGCGATCAGGCTCGATCAGCGACGTTAATCTTTAATATATTAACACATGTACACAGCTCCGTCGAGTCGTAAACAAGAAACGCGTGCACGCGCACGCGGAAATTACTTTTACCTTCGCGTCGACTGGCTTCGAGGTGTCAGTTATGCGGGTAAATTATTTTTTCATCGCCTTTTACCGGGGAGCCCGTTTAATTTCGAAACCTCGGGCTTTGGTTTGGACGAGAGCAGCCTCGAGAGTTCTCTGCAATATCGCGCGGACAGGCGCGAGTCCACGCGCGGCGTGGTTCCTCGCGGGTTCGCGACGCGAGTTGTAGCGCGAAAGAGTTGCCCATACCCGCGGCTCATCGTCATCGTTATCATCGTGACGCGCGCGTAGAGCAATCTGTCCTCGTCGGATGCCTTCGCCGCCGTTGCCCCTCGGCGACGCCTCGCCGCGCAATCGTCAGTCTCGCGATCGCGAGTGTATAATTCGCAGCGAGACCGTGTTGTACCGCGGGCGTGAAAAAACCGTCCGGCGATTCCTCTCGTTCGTCCCGGCGACCTCTCCACGGCCGAGGAAGCGAAACCCAACCGAGATCGCGGATCTCTGAGTGCGCCTCGATAAGATACGGTCAACTCGTTAAAAACGTGCCCGCCGCGAACCAACGATCAGTTGGTCGTTACGATCTTCCTCGAGTGTGAACTCGCGCTTGCCTTGTGTAACGTACACGTGAATCTGGTGTATACATCGTATCCGCGAAGATATCCCTGTGCAGACGACAACGACGACGTCCGCCAAAAATAGCTGTGACGTATCCCGACACTGGCGGAGCAGGACCGCGTGGTGATTTCTCTCTTGGCGCCTAGAAACGTTCTCTAAGTTCGCGAGGAGCGACATGAGTCTGGCGGCGGTGTCAAACGCGGTAGGTCGACGATACTGCTGTTAGAAAACTCCATTGGGGGATCGGGGCAAAAGGAAGAGAAAGCATTTTTACTCCTGGCGGGCGACAATGTGGATGACATCTCATTGTCGGAAGGACGTTGAGTGACGCGTAAAAACAAACTTTGAAAGGAGCCCGGATAGCAAAGTAATTCTCTTAAAATTATTCCTCTTTATACGCGCTGGCTGCACGTAGGATGCAGCGTTCATAAATTACTTCATTCATTTATACATTATTTTCTTGCACTTGACTCACTTTCGACCTTGCGAGGAATTTAAAAGCACATGGGCTAACCCAAATGTCTCCTTTCTTCCTTGGGCTTGTTGCCGATAAAACCGGTCAGACGTGTTTTCACAAACGAATCGTCACTTCAATCGGCAACATGGACGTTCCGGGTGATGTCACGATTTCCACGAAAAAACTCAGCGATGATTAAAATAGGCTTCCCGCGCGCAGGAAGCTCTTCCTGACGGTTCAAATTGCGCGCGTTGCGTTATCCCTAATCCATTAAGATCAACAATCGAGTGGTAATAATTAATTATCCCGTTAGAATGATGAAGAGAGCCTTGAATAAAACAATACTAACGCGATAATTGCTTAGATAAACCTTATGCACGAGTTTCCTTGACTCGTGTCTAATAAGTACACTAACCTTACCTTTATGCTATTATATAATAATGTGCGATCTTATTATTAAAATCATATTCTATATTAATATACATGGAAAATGGAAAAATGATATAACTTTGTGCGTATATACAATATAAAAATGTTTTTTACTTTCGTTGTACTAGATTATTTATTTGCTATAAAATATACAAAAGATATCCACGTATATAATAATGTAAACCCACTTATAAATATACATATAGAAAAATAAATTATATTGCATTAAATGGAAATATTTTATTATAAACTATTTTTTTAATTTTTGTCAACACTAATAAAATAAAAAAGATCTAACACTAAAAAAAGAAATCACAGTTCCAAATAAAATAAAATTTGTAATTGCAGAAAAATGAAAAGGATATCTGAAATATATTATATAATATATGCACATATTTTATCATTTTTTAGATTATTATATTAGTTTTCCATGTTTATTAGGGTTAATAGTTATAAAATATTTAAACTACAAGCGACAGCAATAATTTCATTAATCGCATTGCTATCAATAGAGCAACAGAGAGCAGTGACAAACATACATTCAACAGATTGACATACTATTAGAATTCTATTGATATTGAAACGCATCTCGCTTGGCGCCAAAGCCGTGACACTCTCGATGAAGGATAAAGTCTCGGCGCGATTTAACGATACCGTTCTCGGTAATGCCCAGTAGATAACACAATTCACTGACTGTGATGCAAGCCGACGTACTAATACGGAAAGCACACTGCGATTACTTAACTAACGATACTCAGTGATGATCGACGTAGACATCACTCGCACCCGTGTCGAATAAACTGTGTAAATAATCAAGAATATTCGATAGTCTCTGACTCTGGACATGTAAAACAAACTTCATCACTACGTCAATTATGAAACAATTTCCAAATATAATAATGGTAATTCCGAATTTGCATGAGACGTACATCGTATATGTTAGTATGTATCTTCTTATGTAAAGTTTTATCTCATGACGCGGATTTATCTAACATGAAAAACGGAGATGTCGAATTCTTCAAAACAATTTCCCCCTTTTTTTTGTTTTTTCTCGCCATACCTGGCCAGCAACAGATTGCACAGCATGCAACAAGTTTTTATTTTGTTGAAAAATTGTTCACTAGAGTGTTCTTTATGTCAGACATTTTAAACACATGAAGTAACGATTACGCAAGTGCTCATCCATGCACACATTACATTGTATCGTTACATTATGTGTAGCTATTATTTATATGAGTCATGGATAAACACATAACGATAATGTGACAATAAGACCTGTTAACATTTCAAAATTTTGGTAAATTCGTTTTCTTTAAATTCTTTGCGTACATATCGTATCGTTTAAAAAGTTTCCATCATATTCTTTTCTGTAAACTTTGCGTTCGTATCAATTCGAGATTTTAGGATATTTCAGACGTGTATACGGAAGCTAGATATGAGTCACTAAGCATGTAATTTACGTGGGCACATAGACAATGTGCATATTTATCTCAAGAACAAACCGCAGCATTCATCCTCTGATTCACTTCTATTGCAAATGAAACTCCAAATTACATTATTATAAAAATGAAACTCAAAGATCCGGTTGAGCTTAGCTTAAATATATTTTTTTAAACATATAAATCACAATTGATTAAAAACCCATTATTTTTTGCCGAAAAGTTATTAAGCGACGCGTCTTACGATTAGTGTCTCCTCGAAGATACGCCTCTATTTATTATTATGGATCTTCCATATAAAATTACAACACACACATTGCAATATATTACTATTTATTATTATAATATATTGCAATGTCTGTATTGTAACTTTTGTGTGTGTTGTTTCTATTTTTATATTATAATAATAAATACTATTTATTAATATAATATAATATATTGCAATGTGCGTGTTAGAACTTTTCTCGCAATAGTTGTTTAATGTTAAGAAAATGCAAATGCTTACGCGCTAATTCGTATCTGTCTCTTTTTTATATCAATTGCGAACATATGTCATAAACAATGACTTTGCAGCATGAAGTTCATCGTATCGAATATTAACTTATTAAGCTTATCACATGCGTCTACTATACATATGCAATTCAGTCTCACTCTACATAAAAAATGTTATCATTTGAAACTGATAGACGCAATATGTGAACGTACAATATAGTTGTTATTAATATCATAAAATTTTTATACTTATATGTATATTTGTAATGTTTGTAAATTCGTAGTAATCAGAATGTGGTGGTCTTGGTAGGCGCCATAAAAAAAATCCAAAAAAATTTCATAATTACATTTAAAAGAAAAATAGATAATTATATCAAATAATAAAAGGGCGTCTTCTTTTTTTTTTAGAACTTCCTCGGGCGTTATCTTTCAAAAACACAAACTCTCTGATTTATGAATAGTCGGTATATCGCGTCGAGGCTTTTACCATATTCACCCTTCGTCCGAGCGATCTCAGATGGCGCCAGAGAGTGAATTTCTTGCCGTAGATTTCTGCATTTATATTTTCTTATTTTCTCACGAGATGCAATGACCGCGATGCAAGCCGTGCGATCATCTAGCACTCGATCATTGATCTCGATCGATTATCGCGTGAAACATTATGTTCGTCCCATGAAGGTTTCGTGTGTACAGGAATTAAGAATGTCTTCCGTCCTGTCTGTCGATCAATATCCCTTTAGACCAGTCCGATTCGTCTTGACAAATTATGGTAGCTCCGAGATAACAGACAAGATACGCATCTCGGTTGTAGCGAAGGTGGTCTCGTATCACGTTCTTGTCAATGTGTCAAGTCTCGTTCACCACGTGGACGTTGAAAACTACAATACTTTCGCGCGCGCGCGCATTATCGGTATTGACCTATGATAATTTTATTTATACACCGCGCGGTCAGTAATGCCGATTGTTCTCCATAATATATCGGTGTCAGACTATCATTGCAAAAACCACTATTGCTGATGAAGCGTCACGAAACGCTGTAAACGCTCGTCATTGAGAATCAAGATGAGAAACCGTCTCGCCAGGTTGTACGTTGGATTCTTGCTCGTGATTTTTATTCCGTTCCGCAGATAACACGGAGAATCCAAGAATTCTTCTTAAATTCCTGAATTAAGAAATAAATTCTTTCTCCATTCTATTTCTGTTCTAAAAACATTCTTGAAGATTCGAAAAGAATTCCGCTCGCCAATTCTAAACTCTTTTCCGGATACGAAAGAAATTCCTTTTAGCTAAAATCTATAAAAATTCGTACCTGAAAAGGAATTCTTTTGGTATTTTTAAAGTTTATTTTGAATAGATTATACTGATTCATTTTTAAACTAGTAGTTCGACATATTTAACTTAATCAACATCTTGATTTCAGTTTATATTTTTATTTATCTATTGAACATATTTGCTATTTATTCTTGTTTGATACTTTTTGACTCCGACTTCATCTTTATATTAATTTTTTTATTGTTATGTTCTCCCTATCTCCTTTACACAACTTGTCGTTACGTCGGATGGACGTACCTTCGAACATAGTTCTCCGAATGACGCCCAGAGATGGATGTCAAACCCCTGTTTTATTTTAATATCGATGACGTAATAATTGTAAGTAAAAAAATTTCACTTTGTTCGTAATTTGACTTGCGATTTTATGTTGTAATCGATATACTTTTAAGTTGCAATGTCCTCTGAAAACTTGTAGATTATTAAGTTCCTTGAAAAGAACCACAACCCGCATGGTCGAAACGCCGGAATGAAATAAATAAACCATCTGCCAGCCTAAAGTCGTCTAACAATTCTTTTTATCGTTAATTAACTGGCGATTCACTTTCTTTCGTTGTAACTTAAAGAAATCCTTTTGGGGTTCGTAACGATCATCCATGCGATTTGTGTGCTCCTTGCGTTACGGAAGAAATTTTTATCAGCCAATTATTTCGTAATCTCCACTAATTTTGCAACTCTAATATTTTTCCCTCACCATGTTATTCTATTTTTAAAAGATCTCTTTCAATCCCAAGAGGTAAAATACCTGTTTTCTGTCAACTACCTTTTCTAAGCACTATTAACTGGCTATAGGGAAACACTCCCAAGTGTTTTCACAATAACACTAAACTTAAACAGATCCGTTATTTGGTCACCGAAAAGTGAATTCACCATTTGTAAACCCTACCCTTGTAATATAAGCACAAACAAATATACCGCAACTTTGCGGATCATTGGCTGTGTATTATTTTGTCAGTTTTAGCTTTTTGTAGCAAAATATTTGTATTAACATTTTAGATGATTTCAAAATTTGCGAATTACATTGAGAAAAATAAACCAATATGTTAAATATGCGTCTAAAGAAATGCAGTAAAAATAAAAAGTAAAATGTGTACTTCATGTCATATGTTACACATTTTTTTGTACAGTGTGTATTGAAACGAGGGAAAAAGTCTGTAACAAAAAACTCATAAATAATACAACAACAAATTATTATATTAATGCACGGCCAATGATCCGTAAAACTCCGGTATATTTACTATTTATTTGTGCTTATATCGCAAAGGTAGAGGCTTATAAAGGATAAATTTAACTTTTTGGTATAATGAACCCAAATAACAGATCTAACAATAAGTTTGACATGAGATTAAGACCAGTATTCACGGACCTTCCTTGTTTCAAGATTGTTTCAAATATAAGAACGGACTATGAATACCGACTTTACACTTGGGAGTGTCTTCTTGTTATAGAAAAAAAGAATTAGCCTTAGAGGAAATCGTGATTATCCGCATATTTGAAAGATTCCAGTCAAAGACATGAAAAATGATTGTCTCAACGGGACACTTTGGTATCGCATTATTATAAGATTTACACTTGGGGTTGTTTCCTTGATACAAAAAACCAATCTTCTTGTCGGGGAATTTAGTGTATAGGTTGCAACCATTTCATCGTCAGGTCGCACCACAAAGAATTAACGATCGATTATCCGTATATTTTAAAGATTCCGGTCAAAGATGTTAAAAATGGTTGTGTCAACGGGACACCTTGGGCGGCTCGTCGTTTATACCGAGATTACCATAAACACCTCCGCTGCCGTTTTCTATTGCGGTACAAGTGGGTATAATAGTTTTGCGTCCCTTTCGTGTCTCGGAGAAATGTTAGTGTGGTGACTAATGACACTAGGTGGAGGTCTGCGTGAAAGCATCATGCGGAGAAAGGCAGGGGCGTAGTAGCAGGATGCAATCGAATCATCATATTTATCTCCCATGTTAATCTCGTCAGGAGACGAATATAAATCTTCCCTCGCTATTCCGTCAAGCGCATCATCTTGGTCGATTCG
Source organism: Vollenhovia emeryi (assembly GCF_000949405.1). Taxonomy (NCBI): domain Eukaryota; kingdom Metazoa; phylum Arthropoda; class Insecta; order Hymenoptera; family Formicidae; genus Vollenhovia; species Vollenhovia emeryi. The sequence continues at coordinate 1,625,580 of NW_011967234.1, read as the reverse complement.
TACTTCATCTTAGAATTTCATGTACGAATACTAGAAACTTGAAATTAATTACGTTCCCCGGAGATTCGATTCCAAAATCGGCATGAAGCACAGTCCTGTTATTGTTACCGATGCCCTATGCTTCAACGACCACGACTTGTATCGCGCCCGTAATACTTTCCGACCGCACGGCGCATCGCCTTATCTTTGACGATCGCCGAGTTCCATTGCGTAAGGGGCCGGTGGATCCTTTTGTGCGTAAAAGCGCATGCGACGTGCGCGCGAGACAGCGGTATCTTTATCGGCTCATTAACGACGGAGACACTGGCAATGATTGTCACTGGTAATTATCGTGACTGCCACGGAGACAGCGCTACAGAGTAAAAGCCGCGTTCGTGCGCCGCGTAATGATACGCGCCGCGATATTCGAGATTTTATCAGGCTGACGCAGCGATGTCTCTTTCCGTCGAACGGCCGTCCGTCCGTTCGTCCGATTCCTCCCGACCCGTCGACCTATCGAGCTCTCCGGATTCGGCTCGCCTTAACCTTCCTGCCGCCCGTCGACCGCATCCGGCTCGTTAGCATTTTTTTTTCTTTTTCATAATCGACACCACAAGTTCCGTACTAAACAAAGTGCACGTTGCCGCCGCGATGCGCGGCCGATTTGGCGTCGGACGCTCCTTTTACTGCCGTCGAATTCAAAGGGACGCCGTCTTCTTCATTTGTCAAGCGCCGTCCTCTTCAGCCCTTTCCCGGGCTCCGTGCCTTTTCTACGTACCTTCACCTGAGGATTAAAAAAGGGCAGCTATCTTCCATTTCTTAGCAGCAGGTACGTCTCGATAAACTTCAAGCCCGTGCCATCGAGAGAATGAAGTGCCCTCGGCGAAGGGCGCTCGATCTCTTCTGAAGTCCGAAGTCACTTAGTCACGAGTCTTATTGTTAGCTTCGTCTCTCAAATATAATTTAAATCGGGACTTAAACAGATTGTACACGGTTTGTATACATTACACGACTCGACGTTTTCTAAAATTCGACGTATTTGATTTCGTATCTGCATGATTTTGCCTTTCGTGACGTTTCCAAATTCATACATTACTGAAAAATTAAACTGCACACGTTATTATGTATCTTCAAAAATCTTATTTCGAATCCGTCCCATCGATTAAATTCGTCTTTCTTTCATTAGAAGCTTTTGCTATTTCAAAAGGGATGCACGATGCGTTGAAAATTTTAGTACGGCAGCGTGAAAATATCGGTAGTAGAGATTCTTCTGCTTTACCTATAAGCCATATCGAATTGCGTATGTGGGTACCAAGAATACATCTCCCTCGAGAAAGGCTTTCTTTAATTTTTCCCGCGGATCATTCCGGGGAGATAGGTTCCGCGGCGATTCCGTTGGAGCGGACGATTTCTAGGCTCCCGTCGTGTGGACTGTCTTTGAAAATATTTTGACGTCGGGGAAGATCGCCGTGTGATCGATGCCCGTTCCCCGGAGATTACATCGTGAATTGCATTTTCTCCATATGAACGCACATCGCATGGACTGCAGTTCTATGTATGAACGATTCTCACAGAAACCGTGGTGTGCGGTTGGTCGAAAGGACCTTGGCCATCTGCTCTGCGGACTTTGTAACTTGGCGAATATTTTCTGGAAAACGCCGTAACCGGAGAGATCCGAGATATATTGTATACGGCCGTGATGGTCGTTGATAAAAGAGAAAATTTTCGTAGCGCAGGATAGAGAGTCGTGTATTTTTCCAAACTACACGGAAAGAAAAATGTAGCTGCCGTAGCTCAAAACTGCGCGTGGCAACTAAATTTTAGTTGTAAAATATGGATAGCTAATATTTAGTCCTGATAGCTAAATATTTTGCTACTGCATCTATTGTATTAGCGATAGCAAATCGTTTTCCGTGCTTTAGAAATTTATGGCAGCAAAATATTTTTAGCAAACCATGATTAGTTACGGTAGCGAAATATTTTTTATTGTAGTAAACGTACCTACGCGCGAAAATTACAGAGCATTCTAACAGTCGTCGGGAACATAATGAACAAATTTTAACGATTACCGCTCGCGGGGAAAAAAATTCTCAAGGTTAAATCCAGTGATTAGTTCCGATCGCGTCTTTTAGGATCTTATTTGCATTAATGGCGGCCTGTGCCTGAGCGAAGGCGTTCATCGTGAAATCGCCAGGCCCAAGACCGGTTTTCTTCCGAGCGTAATTATAAGGTTCGAACCAATCGCGCGGTATCTCGAAAAAATTCAGGGCCCATCGCCACCATCGGCTTAGCCGCAGACGCCATTTTTCTCCGGGCTTTGTACCGGCGAATCTGCCTCTCGCGAAAAAATTTGCATACTTTTATTCCCGTCCAAGTGTAGCGGTTCGTTATCGTAGAGGACCAAACGAATTTGGGGTAGATAGCAGCGCGTCAAGTGCATTTTATCAGACGCGTCGGATCTCCAGCGGATTATCAGAGGACACTCGGAATGAGGAAGACGCGTTAGTAACGCATTTAATTGATCGCTATTTATGAGACACGCTCGAAGGCATTTCGCTTCTTTCTTTTTTTACTTTGCCAAACCGTAAATACATTCGCAAAAATTGCACTGTAATCTCACTGTAAAGCAGTTCGATACGTGGTTTCTTGCTCGCGACTTGCGTTCTTCCGATGTAATTAAGCGACTTTATTTATGTTTGTTACGCTATTAAACTGGAAGGCGAAGCTTCGTTGCTATGCGTCGTCTATCGTCTTAACTTAGAAACAGCCATGAACATCGACGCGAGCGAAAAGAGAAACGCGCAACGTCTTCAGGTTTCCACTAAAAAAATTTCTACCGATTTTTGCAGTGGCTGCATTCATTGAATTACGAATAAACGAGTGCGATTTTATAGCAATGGTATTAATTGTTAAATTGGAAAATATATATAATGCACGAAAGGATGTGAGTCCTCTGATGATAAATAAAGGCGCATGTTGATTTAATGGCCGCAGTGGAACGAAAGAGGCGGACGAACAAAAAGAAAATGGCTTGGTTCATGTTCTTGCGACGATGACTGAGATTGGTTCCGCGCTTTCTTCGGCTTATGCCGCGCATGGCAGATAAGGCACGCGCACAGGAAAAGCTCGGGGATGAAGATAAGAATTTTTCTAGTAAAACGGAAGATCTCATCTGGATCGTGCGAAAGAATACGCATGTGATAAATGGTCTTCCTCAAACTAGACCGAGCATATATCCTTCTCGAATCATGTTTCTCTCGTCGAGACCTGACTTGGGTGGAAGGAAAAGGTACACCGATAATATGGCGGATCGAGATATTTTACGCTACTGCGCGCTAGTCGTTACTCTACGAATGTTCACAGACACCTGATCAAATTTCCCATTTACTTGCATAACAATTAATGTTTTCAATTATTGGACGAATGTCGATCCGTAATAAAGTGATTTAGCACGAATCTTCGAGAAGATTGGTTTTGTCAGGAATTTTTGTAAGCGTCCAGATTGGGAAGTAGCAATTGATATCATATTTAACAATGATAAAAGTTTGCTTGATCCACTGCCGACAGAATCTAGAAATGGCAGCGGAAACGGTGTTTGATCAATTATAGAAAGATGCGAGCGCGATGGTTTATTAATAATTAATTAACATGCTTATAAACAATTCGCTACATTGTCGTCATAGACTGAACAAAAAGTCTCATTAAACACTGACAGGCGGTTATGTCTCGTATCGGCGTTTTCTTGCTAATTATCCCGAGGACGTGCGTAGGATTTTTTTCGATTTCATCTGAATGGATTATAAATTAATGAGCTGGTGCAAGGTGATATAACACGCAGAGAGGTTATTATCTAACAGTGCGTGAAAACAGTATTCTCGTCCGACATCATGATAAGGATCATTGTGCAACATTTTATAATGGGTAATGCATCGTTATTGTGTACACGATACGCGTAAAGAACTTACAACGCCCCTCTCTGTTTAACCCTTATTAATCCCAAAAAGACCTGTTTGTCTTGATACAGCTTCGACAAACAATGCCTTTCCAATCTAGGTTAACGAGAAATCGTGTTTATTAGCTTTACGACTTTATCATGCAGATTGTTGTAGTACTTTCCATTTGTTACGTGCGCAAAAGAAATATCTTTCGTGTTTCGCGATACGGAGCATATCGATTAAATATCGATAATTAGAAATATAATATATACTTTTACATTGTGCGATCGCCGTCGCAAGATAACAATTGATTGGCATAACATCGTTGAATTCTTGTTCGTAAAATGTAGATAAACTTAGATATCGTAAAATGAAGTTAAAGTTTTTCAAAGATAAGCTTCTTTATCGCAACACGTCTTATTTATTATAGTTAGAATAAGAATACAAGGCCCTAAAGAATTTTATCTCCATTTTAATTCTTTATCTGTATATATCGTTTTGGAATGTTTCAACTTCGTACTTTTCCTCGCGTTGATATCTTGCCGAAAATCGTGGCCGACACGTGTACTCGGATCTCGACACGAGAGTGCTGCAGCCTCTTTTTGGAGTGCGCATAAAAAGTGGCGAATGCAAAATACGTGGGCTTGGCATCGGCACCGCGGGGTTCGCGGCTCCGGGGTTGAGGAGGGAGAATATACGCCCCTGTCGGGGTGAACGATCGTGAGGGCACCGTCGGCGTTCCCTTTGTACACGCACCGCCCCCCTCCCCTTTCCATCTCCTCCCCCTTTCCTTCTTGCCGACTGGTACCTCTGGGATATATCCCGCAACATAAATACGCGTCTCTCCCTCCCGCAATTCCCCACCCCCTCCCCCCTTTCTTCCTCCGCAATCCTGTCGGTCTCCCCTGTCGGTCGGAGTTGCGTGGATACATTATACGAATTACATTGATGATACGTCGATGGGACACGAGATAGGGGGGTGCTTTGGCTGCACCGATAGCGCCGGAACTATTTTTCATGCTGCCCTCCTCGCTCCTCCCCTACCTCTCGTCTTACCCGCCTTACCCGCTCTTACGATCTTACGTCCGCGAGCGTTCGTTTCTTTTTTTCCGTTTCGCGCGAAAGAAGAAAATAACGTGGCTCCGACGGTCTTGATTATGATGCAAATGATCGCATTTCAGTACTCACGCGAGCGCCATAGTCGCGGTGCACCAGGCCGCAATTTCTTATTCGTTAGTTCGCTCAAGGCGCCGCGATAATGAGTTTAGCCGCATGCACCAGTGATATTTAAGCGAGAAAAATTCAATGAGATTTCTGTGACAAATTGCAATGATTTCTTCAAAATCGATAGCTACCTTATAATTTACTTTGACTCATAATTATAAGATCATTTTGATATCAAAATCACAGGCAGGAAATGATTTAGTAAAGTCATAATCCTTATTTGTTGTACGGCGAGTTGTATAACCGGTTTTGTCATTAGAATTTTAATCAATCTGTGCAATTAGTATTTTTTGCGATTTAATAGTGGAGAATACTCTCCACATCGTGAATGATTATTAGACAAAAAGTGAAAGGATATTATTACGAGAAATGTAAAAATTCTAGACTTTTTCAAACGATTGCAGCCCACCAGTCGGTTGCGAACAAATATGTACTTTAATTTTCATTTTTCTCGTCTTAGATTTTTAAGCTAAGTACGTATTTATGGGGTTAGCTGTGTATATGAGATTAGAAAATTTATTTAATTAAATTTTAATATAAATGTTTATAATATTTGAAATTTTGGAAAGACCAAGTTGCACTTTGGTCTTTCCTTTCTCATTAGCAGTAGAAAGAAGTAGTAAGACACTATTTTTTCCCCTATTAGCAAATTGTAATTTGAATGTATTTCTGACTATTCAACTAAATAAATATTTGCCTAGACGTCTCTAAAAACTGTCGCTAGTGCCATGTGCCACTTAACATTGATCGCTGGAGAAAGCAAATTATAACTCCTCCCGCGTAACTTTGGGAGTCACCCCTTTTGGGAAGTCTCTTGAGGGTTTCTGATGACTAATGTTAAGTTTCACCCTTGCCTCAGGAAACTTTGGCCGTAATTAAATCAACCTTCTTTTCGGGTTTTTTTCCCCGTTTGCTCATTACGTTATATTAGCTCGATCGTAGCATCACATCGAGTATTTATATTATATTTATATGCTCGAATTTAATTAGATATTTACAACCGGATATTTACAACGATTATTATTTTGATTGTATCTCTTTAATCTCCAGTGTGTAATACTAATCAGTAAAAAGCATGCTTTTCTTTTAATAATGGGAAACTAAAAAGCAATTTACTGCGCATTGATTACGCTTTATATGGCCGAAAATATTGTCTGTATATACGAGTTACGTTTTGGTAGACCGATCGTTGCTTCGCGGCAAGACAGGCGTCCCCTAGGATACGCTTCCTCCCTCTCCTCCCGTCCCAGATCCCATAGGATCATTAATCAAATTCCCCTTTAGCCTCGCCTCCCCCTTTATCCCCGCCTTGACCGAAGGCTCGGCCGCCATTACTGTGCGGCTGCATGCACAACGCACTAATTAAAACCAGGAAATTAATGTTTTATTCCTTTACGCCTACTCCCCCCCCCCCCCTCTCTCTCTCTCTCTCTCTCTCAATGTGATGCATCGTGTGCCACATGGACAATTTCGTAATTCAAAAGACGGGGCTCGATCATTTAATCCGATTGAGACATATTCTAATTCATTCTAATACAGAAAAGTTGCTAGATTTTCTTATTTCAATATTGATAGGTAGAAATGCTACATATATATTTTTAAATGTAAACAGAATAAGAGAATTTAGTATCTGTTAAAACAATTATTACTGCGAAAAATAAAAATCGTAGCTATTTCAATAACGCTTGCGAAAAGAATTCTGCGTTTAGTTTGTATGATAAAGAATTTTATTATAAAAAGATAGTTCCTGGCGAAAAATTTTTTGTTAAGTTTAATTGTTTGTTTTATTGTTGCCAGTTCTTTAATATGCAACCTAAGCTTTAGCTTGTTTTATAATAAAAGTTTTGCTACGAGTTCCGTTTTGGGGGTTAGTCGAAGAAGTAATAAAAATAACAATTTTTCTTCACGTTCTTTTGACCAGTGATGCCTAGAGTTCGATAGGTGCATATCCATAGAATAGGATCATTAGTGGTCAGTACCTACCTCAAAGTGTCTAAAGTTACTCAGAAATATAAAGGAAATTGTATAATGGGTGTAAGACAAGATTAATTGTTTGCTGTGATTTTCTACCTTTGGGGACCTTTCGGGATGGCTTATTTACACCAAAGGGATAAAGAAAGTCTTTCGTGTTTTCTTTCTTGAGAAGAATATACTTGTGTCATAGCGGCGAGATCTATGAGATCAGAAGCATTACACTGACAATAGCTACGTCCAGAATACGCACCGCTCACACCGCCCAGTGAGCTTTCGCATCTAGTCGGTATATTCTCTTAGATCTAAAACCAACGGCACACGATACTATTTTTCCTACTGGATTGCTTACGAGAGCCAATCAGGACGTAGAGTTTTAGATCGGGTGACTTAAGACTAAAGCCAACGGCACACGATACTATTTTTATTAAAACTCTGCATCCTTATTGGTTCTCGTAAGCAATCCAGTAAGAAAAATTGCATCGTGTGCCGTTGGCTTAAAAATGTATACCGATCAGACACATGAGTTCATTGGCCGCTCAGTGAGTGGTGTGTTTTCTGAATGTAGGCATTGTGACGGTTTGTCAATTCCTTGGGGACGAAAGGGTAGCGTGAAAAATTGCATACAATATCTGGCTAACCTAACGGTAAAGATCATCAACGTTAAATCTCTCTATTGTCCATAATCGATTACACCATTCTGACAGATTGTTTGTCGGTGAATAGCCCGGTGATATTCCGGAAGGTTCGAAATACAAATGCCAGATTAGACAGAAGAAAGCCGTGGCATAAGCAATAATGAGATTAATAATATTCGTGAATCTTTTTTATATCGCTGAAAGGACTTAGCCTTTCATCCATTGATTCCATAGATCTACGAGACGCTCGTGAAGCAGTTATCTATATTTTTTACAATATTATTGATTTTTACAGTTTTATATTAAAACGCCTTTAATTTTATTTTTGCATACAGAAGATTTAAGTGTTAGTATTCTAAATCATCTTTTGCAAAACTTGAGATCTCTTACGTGGAAATTAGAACTTTTGAGTAAATAATTAATCGTTGATATCCACATTCTTTTTCTCAGTCATCGTAATAATCTAGCGTTGCAAGAAACTTAGCTGGAAATAGAGAAACGAGCGAGAAGTGGAAGAAACTGTCTGAGCCGCACAATTGAAAGATAAATAAAAACGCAACGCCGATGAGAGTCGCTCGAACGGTTTTAGGAGAGCCGTGAATTAGGACAAGTGCATCGACTCGCACGAAAACTAGAAAGTTGCGTGGTCATGTCTCGACGACGGTGGTTTTGCTCGAGGAAGAAAACGTCGTCAAGAATCGCAGATATAGACCATTGTGTCTCTCATTATCGCCAATGGCGATACTTTTTTTTTCTTCGCGATCGCTCCGAACCGTCGCGCGGTACGACAATTAGCCGAATATCACGAAAGAACGGATGCGTTCCCTGGGCATGCCTAATTATCCTCCTTTTGACAATTCATTTTGTTTTAATTGCAACCGACTTCCGAGGTAATACAATCAGCGTGAAACGGCTGCCAAGCTCTACTTATTGTTCGCCCGAAGTCGCGGGTAAAAAGTCGGACTTGATCCTTTTGGACTTGACGGGCTGCAATTATATTTACAGTTACGGAGAGTCGAACGTATCGATGCCCGGCTGTAATTACTCGATACGCGCGGCGATAGCCGCGAGCAGGGATTCGTCTCTTTTGCGGTGAGAATCGCGGAAATAACGGGAGCGTTGCACCTGTTATGGCCGCACACAAAAACAATCGCTTTTTCCGAGATAACTCGCGGAGATACGTTTGGCGCACGGTGTATCGGAGCGCCGTTTCGCCATCGCGGCCTCGCGAAACCTATCCGCGACACATCCGATTCAATCGGGGGGACGGGCGATGCTAGATAAACGGTGGCCGACCATTACGAGCCCACCTCATGTAATTACTGATCCTCAGATACATCTTCTGCCTTTACGTCGTCGTTTTGCGCCGGCGAGGTCTCACCAGGTGATTTTCTCTGATCGAATCTTCTCGCCGGCACCATTCATGGCCCCGGAATTTCGAGGTATCAGCCATTTTCGATCGGGTATATCCTATTCTTATAAATTACGCGATTACTGACACAGCGATTTCGCCAATTTCGAACTTATAGATCCGCGCGCCTGATAAGATAACCACGTTCTTTTAATCTAGCCAAGATACGTGACAACTATTCGCCTCGTATATCATCGGCTCGCCTTTCATTTCGAATACAAATTGAATATAAATTTTCGCCCGCCGAGGAGCCACAAAAGCCGGCCGTCGTCGAAGATCGTTTCGATCCGGACGGTCGCGCGGAGTCTTTTTTCGGCGCGGGCCCGGTCCGGCCCGCCGATGTAAATCGAGTAGAAATCGAGGGCGTCGATACCCGGGCCCGCGTGCGGCGAGAGGACGAGCGAGCGTGCGTGCACCGTGCATCGCAGCGCGGCGCTGCGCCGTATAAAACGTGGGCCGAGCGAGAGATACCTAACTCTTGACATCGCGCCGCGGAGCCCAGCTGTGGGCGCGGCGGATATCCCGCTGTGTCTCTCCAGCATGGCCGACGTCATACGCACACCCACGCCGTGTCTCTCCCTCTCCCCCTCCCTCTTTCTCTCTGCCTCCCACTGACCGCCGATCTCCCCTTTCTCGATTCTCGCCGCATCGAATTACACGGTCAGCGAAGTAATTTACAAAGCTACGCCCGCACGGAATCGTATCCGTTACATCCCCCCGCGGCGACCGCGGCGACCGCGGCCGCGGCCCGCGCGCAAATTCGCGATCGCCGATAACGATACCGAGAGATTAATGGCGCCGCGGTCCCTTTGTCTTTGGCCGGCCGGGGCACGTCGGCGAGCGCGGTCGCTGATTAATTAGGAGCGCGGGCGCAGTAATGGAGGATTGGATGTGGAGGGTGATATTTCGCGATCGAGAAAATCACGTCGCTACCTTCTCGCTTCGCGTTCGCGAACGCGTAAATTGCGGTTGTTGTATACACGCGTCAGCATTTATGTATTACGTATATTTGCAGACATTAGAGGCCGAATCGTTAAAAATATTTCGCCGAAGCTGAAATTGTTTTAAAGGTGATTTTACATAACTTTCAGTCAGAGGTTGCTCGTACGCAACGATTTTACGATGAGTTGAAAAGTTCCGGTACTGTCGAGGAATACATTATGTACTGTATTTTTAACGATCCTGCGAAAACGTCATGGTCTTCTCGCTGCATGTGCCTGGTCTCTCAAAATACATTAGCCCTTCGCCGAGGAAAGCCTCGAGGGAAAGGAAATATTTCGTCAAAGTTGATTTTGCATAACTTTCCGTACAAGTTGCTTGTATACAACGAGTTTACAATGAGTTCAAAACGCCCGGTACCGCCGAGAGATACACATTATGTGTGGTATTTTTAACGATCCCGCGGAAACGTCATGGTCCTCTCGCTGCATGTGCCTTGGTCTCTTGAGATACCTACATTATCCCTTCGTCGAGGGAAGCCTCGAGTGAAAGGAAATAGGAAAAACCATGTTGAATAATGAAGGGACTATTCCGGGGCATTAAACAGGCCGCGATCGAGTTGCTTGCGCTTGTCCAGCGCGAGAGAATCAAATCTAATCGCTTCCTGATTCAATTGTCTATTCAGGCATTACGCGAAGAGCCTCGTCCCATGTCCCTTCGCGTAACGTTTTTGACAAGAGTCGCGTTACGAGAGTCGCCGCTTCTTCCTCGTGGACGTACACACGTCGCACTTACGTGCTCGTCGTATGAATACAGCGTGGTGGTTTCCTGTCCTCTCGCCGATGCTTCGACAAGAATCGTGCCGTTTTAGCCCACGTGCAGGCTGCTGACGAGGCGAAAGCTATTGCTACAGTTTCAAGTATCGGCGTATCCGCGGTATGGTACCACGTGAGAACGCCCATGAAGCACCGTGTAACGAGCGCTGAATACAATAGGAATGCCTGGACCCTAAACACGCGTCCGCGAACAATAATTGACGCGGAAGTGCCGCGGAAAAGGCCTGCCGTTCGCCAGAGCTCGCATATGTCCCGCTACACACTTAATCCGTAAACATGGCGGTTCCAGCAAGCGTTACGCTTTGGCGCCGGTTTATCGGTAAACGGGGAAACAGCGAGCAAGAAATGCGAAAGGCAGTGTATCTTCAATAAAGCCGTGATTCCCGTTTATACTAAACTTGCAACTCAAACATTTTTAGGTTTTAGATATTACCTTAATGCTAACAGCAGGAAGAGTAAAAATCAGGAAGTTAACATTACATAATTAAGTATCATATGGTCTTTAATTGTTATATGGCACTTGTGTTTTCTACAAAAAAAAACTACTTTTTGTACGAAAGGGTCCATCATTTTTCCCACAAGAAGAAACACACCCTGGCCGCGCAATCGCTAAAAATATCGCAATCGACATTTTTCGAGAGCAACAATTTTCCCACGGTACTTATACAAACTGGCGCATAGATCGGATCTCCCTGCGAACATGTTAATCGTTTCATGTATGCGCCGCGAGTTCGGAGAGGGTTTTAGATTGGCGAGGAAAATCCGTAGATTGGTTAACGAGGCTCAAAGTACGAACTCGGCGAAATTGGCTCGATTAAAACCCACGGGGCAGCTGCCCCGAGGATTGTGCCCCGTCATGTGATTGGTCCCTTCTCCCGGGTCCTTTCTTCGATCTCCTCCATTTCGAGATGCATCGATACTCGACCATCATTAATCATGCACTTTTGTACACACTCGTCGATGGGACTCCCTGCGAGGGACATCCGAGACGCAACAAAAATGAATCTCGGAGATCGAGACTGGGCCTGAACGGCGATCGAGGCCAGATGTTATTAACTTATGTAAAATAAACACAAACGAAAGCGCCGCGCGCGCAGGGCACTCCGTTGTGGAAGCATCGGAACATTAATCGTGCGACTTTTCGAAGGATGGTAGCGGTATTATGATTACTTTCGCGCAACAATTTTATTTTAATTGTAAGCGCTAGTCGGGAGCGCGTCGTAAAATTAAATAACGCATCGGGCATGCGTGTTAATGAGACAAAATTGATTTTAAAATTGACTATCGTCACCCTCCTGCAAATGTCTCCGATCGTCTCCTCTTTTTAATCAAATGTACACCTGTTAAGAATTTCTCTTCTACGTACTTGACAAAAGTGTCGTATTAAAGTACGTGTCGGTAGACAAATAGAGACAATTATAGTGCTCTTTAATATAATTTCTGAATGAGTATCAAGGAATTAAGTATCAAAATGAGACAAAACTTCCACCCGTATAACTCGCGTGTATTCGATTTGCATTTAAAGTGAAACCCGCATGTATTCTCTTTCGTTCCTGCAAGATAGTGAAAAGAAAAAAGTATGTTACAATAGGTACATTTTGTTTTAAAGGACTATGCGTCAAATTAAATTGGCGTGAAATAATAAATTATTAGTGCATAATATCGATTATTGGAACTTCGCACTGAGAATGGAAGAACAAATTAAATTAGTATAATAATATCACGTCTATTCTCGATTTCAGGATATGGACCTGATTGAGGTTCTTTGGAAGCAGGATGTGGATCTGGGATTCACGCTGGTGGAACCGACCACGACGCCCACCAAAAAGCCGTCGACGTCTGAAAAAGAATCTGCGGACGAAATCGAGAAGCTGAAAGCTTTAGAAGCTATTAATGCCACTTATCGAAAGGTACGAAAAGGCTTTTATTTTCTTACTCTCTTCCCTCTCGATCGGTATCTCGCGCTATTCGAATTTTACGTTGTTCATTTTTCGAACTCGCACGATTGTACGGATTTCCAGTTGTTTCGAGCACCCAATCACAGCGTCTAACGAGCGATTGTCTCTCGAGAATGCGTCGCTTTCTGCTTTCACGCGTGTTAGAAGGAAGCGCGTTTGCTTCCTTGGACTCAATTTAAACGTTCGTTTCTCCATATGCCAACGGGCCCATTGATGTCTTCCTGTGTCCCCCGGACGATTATCGCAGATAGAAAGCTTCGGACGTGCACCTGTACGATAAAGAATGCCTCGCGACGTCGCGTCGCACGCTTTCCGTCCTGCCTCTCCGGTAATCATCGACCAATTGGATTGTGCGAATAGGAAGCGACATTCCCCGTGACGCGCTTCAGAAGAAAAAGACTTCCAGATTTGGCTTCCGGGTATTTATGTACGTGTTGGAAAACATTTCAGCATTATTATTCATATTTTTCGTCTTCTTTCTTGAGTGTAAATCAATTGTGTGATAATTGATTTGAATGTTATAAATTTGCATTGTGATTAATTAAAAGAAAGTATTTTCACCAGAATATTAGCTAATCGCGATGCGCTGAGAATGCAAATACCGACAAAATACTATGCCTAGATAGATTCGTATCGATTCGTAAAATAGATGATGATGCATCAAACAAACATGACACTACTAGCTCGATCAACAGTGGAATTCGGCGCACAGGGTGGTTATCTCCTTGTCATCTCTTCATCGTGCATTGCCGCATAAAGCTTATTCAGTGGACGCGCACCCGTCCTGAAACGTCAACATACCGCGAATCTTTCGCGAACTCTATTTTTTGTTTCGAGAAACAGTATTACTCTCTTATCCTGGTTCTTTAGCGCATGGGGTTTCTGCGCTCATAATCGCTCGTGGATGATCGATCTCGCTCGATCGGAGACACTAAGCCGCCCGAAACCGGCGGTCACGTTCGGTAGACCCAGAGAGAGAGAGATTAGGAATCATCCCACGCGTCCTCTCGGATATGATCTCGGCCGATATTCCAAGTCTTGCTCGTATCGATCATCGATCTTGTCTTCCTCGAGTTATACGCACATCCAAACCGAGGTAGCTTTGTCTTGCAATGTAACCATATTATATCAGTGACCTACAAAAAATGTATCTTCGTGCATGCAGCAGTTGCTTATTTTCACATGAAGATGCTGCAATTTCTTCCGTGGATTTCAATTTTTTGTTTCTTTGTACAAGAAGATCTATTGGCCAATATTTTGTTATTAACGACAGACATGAATTGCATCTGTTTTCATTACTATCGAGAAACGATAGCAACGGAACTGACTCTTTCCCCTATTTTCTCCACCTCCACCGAAGAGTCGATCAAGTCTCTACTAATAAAATACTGGAGTAATATGCAATTAAATTGAAAATAAGATGAACAGAATATTGTTTCGATATCTACATGTAGAATTCGATTATCATCCTCAAATCAGCTCATTTTAATTTTCTAACCACGAATGTAATCTGAAGCTATGAAAAATGCAGGCTCTTTAGCTGATTGGATCCCAGTTGATTCTCCTCGTGCAAGTAAGTTTTTCGGTACTGACGATTTTTCTTCGCTTGGCGTGTTTCGGTGGATGGACACGAGGCGCGTTTAAGTATCCGGCAGATTCGAGCCTACGAGATCTCATCCATACGATGGTCACCGACAATGACGCTGCATCGACGTTCTGGGCGGGTAGCCCATCAGACTTCTCGACGTTCTTCGTCTCCCTCTCTGTCTCATCCTCTCCTCGTCCGCTTCTTCGCTTCTCTCTTCTTCTCACGACCTTCGGTAGTCTCGTCGTTTCTTCTTCTTTCTTTATTTCTTTCCTGGCGTCGCTATGCGCCGCTTCGTCTCCACCGGCCTCTTCCTCCGCGAAGATCGCATTGTTCCAGCGGGTTCTATCTTTGTGAGGGCTCGCCGCCGCCTCGAGAGCCCAATAACACGGGGAAGACCCTCGATCCCGATCGAAAGCCGACACATCGATCCGAGACGCGATCCGCGAACAGCTGAGAACAAAGAGGAGTCCAGTCTCTCGCCTTCTCCCTCTCTATCTTGCACTGCGACAGATTATTGACAAGCATTGTTCCAACGTCTGGCCACAGAATTGTTTTAACTAAAGGCAGGCAATGATTCAAACTCGGCGTCGCGCTGTCAGAGGTGATAATGAGAAAATTTGACACTGTGCGTATCCTCTTGAATCGCATATTGTGTTCGTCCTTTTTCGATTTTCAAATTTATTTAATTCCGGCGGGTTTAAGTTTACTGGTACAACATTACTAGCGTATTTTTTCATTTTTTTTTATAGATATCAATATTTGAAATTGTATGTATTGAGTGAAATATTGCTTCATAAAGCTTACAACCATCGGCTTTAAGGTGAACAGTGCAATGAAAACACTATAAATGATCTTGCTATGTAGAATATTTGTCAACATGTCGCGCCATTCGATAACGGCCGCTAATGTCGCTAGGAAGAAGCTAGGCAAGTGAATTGCTGTAAAGCACGTTGCATGTTTCTGTTGTACAATTATCTCAAGCCGCCGTGACTGGCGAAAATTTTTAATCCAGAGCCAAGATTTAAATGATCGGTGCACGTCGCGGCGACAGGCTCCATTAGAGCGACTCCGTCTCGCTGCGAAACGGGAATGAATTATGGAGGCGTTTAGAGGAACGTCAATCTAGAAAGTAGGAAAGAGGAAGTTCGATCGAGCGATTCAGGATGGAAAGCATTCATCGCGAAGACAACAAATTTTTCCGTGCTTAGCAGACGTGGTCACGGTCCCCCTCGATTTCATGTCTGTTTATTTTCCGCACACGTCTGCGGCTTGTGTCTGTCTGTAAAAACATTATCGATATCAATTAAAAATGCAAGATCCGTCGATTACATTTAGAAATGCGACGGCAGAAAAAAAAGCATCGTATCGATGTTTCTGTATAAATACTCGTCTTGATATCTTGATCGACATTCGCTTTATACGTATGGAGATACTCTCGATACGTCGTCGCGCATCACTAGATCGCGCGTATCGTTGCGCGTTTCATCGGTCCGAGATGATTCGTAATTATTGGGCGAAGACGCCTGCAACAAACACGATGCAAAGCCCGATCAATTTCCGCTTACAGAACCGCCTTGCTCGGCTGGGTTGTTTCAACGCGGACGCGTATCGGCGCAGGATGAATCGCCGCGAGGCACCTAATTCCCGATCGTAGGAGATCGCTTTCTCGGGCTGTCGTGACTGACGTGAATTTTTAATTCACCGACGCGATTCAAATGAAGCGAGTTCTCCTAGGCGACGGGCTCCATTAGGGCGACTCCGTCTCGGTGCCAGGAGCTCCGAAGACGGTGGCTCGCCGGGCGGAACGCGGCGAGAAGAGGGGTCCGTGCGATGCAGAAGGAGGATCTCGACGAAAACAACAGATCCTCTCGCCCCGTCCTCCATCCTCGCCGAGTGTATTCATAAAACCATCAAAATGGCTAGCGTTCATTTGTTCCTGCGATGTATCCGTGAAGCCGGCAGGGTCTGGTAAAATGATAGATGTACGCAGCATCCCCCTCGGTACGAAGGGCGCCATCGACGGACCTATCGGAGCGGAAGAGAGAGACGGGGCCAAAAAGGACGAGGGAGAGCGAGAAAGGGGGAGAGGGAGGAGAAAGGGAGAAAGAACGATGTCGATCCACGAGGCGTTTCTTGTGGGGGAGAAGGAGAGACGGCGGATAAAGAGAGAGGGGACTCGCGAGCCAGAGAGATTGGAGCACTCTGGGAGGGGTATTCCGAGGGACGTATTGATGGTCCTGGAAATTGAAAACGCGCCCGGCCAGCCGAAGTGGGTTTGGCTTCCTTCTTTTGTCCCGATTGTTTCCGTTCCGGCTGGAATTTCGGAGCAAAATGGCGCTCGTGCGGTGATATCAATGATCTTATCGCGTTTTCAACATCTGACTTCCGGAGCTTTTTTTTGGCATCTTCTTACGAAGCGACTCTTTTTATTGGCAGCAGAATTATTAGAATTTTCTTTTTCTATTGCTACTACTTTTTCACGATTAACAAGATATTTCGTATACACGATTTTCCCGATGAAATTGTTTAAATATTTAATTATTGCCAGAGACAATTTTTTGAAACGTTAAAATTTGTATTCTTCAGAGTACTTTAGTCGTCACAAGTTGAGAATAAATCCAGAACGACGAGTCGCAAAATGTGAAACGTATCGCGAATTACATACGATTCGAGGCAGCGTGACTCGCGCCATATCTCCAGCGACCGCGATACCATATTGAATTCGTATTTACTCGCGGCGATCAAGGCTGATTTGAATTATGCTTTCTATCCGCGCTGGTCCTTGTAAGGCGGTTGATCGGGGCAGACAGTCGTAACAGTTCGTAAACGTTAATTGAGAGCTATGCCAGCCATGCAAGTCCGTATCGCTGACAGGACCTCCATTGTCGCATCGAGGGTTGCGTCGTCGAGCGGGACCGACGTTTCCTTCGAGAGTCGAAAGAGATGACGTTGTGGGCCCAAAATAAGGCACACGGCTATACACGTTCGTGACTCTTCAAAAATATTTTAGGACCGCCTTTAAGATGCAAGAACTTTTTAAGCTTACAAAGAATTTCTCAGGTTTTACTCAATCTTACACAGGATCCTTCCAGGCTTGTTAGATACTAGAGAAGTTAAGGGAAGAAATTGTCTGTGCGATAAGCTGTAATTTAATTCGAAAAAAAGTTTGCGAATCCATGACATTTCGAACATGGTGAAGCGTTCGTTTTTGTCTCGCGTGAGTTTGATTTTAGGACGCTAGGATAGATTGAATTTTGTATTCATAGCTCTGTAGAGCTCAGTGCAACGCACCACTCAACAACGATACATCATATCGTTGAATGAAAAAGTGACCGGAGCGTAGGCAGAGGGGGATGAAAGATTCGAGAGAGGATGGCAAGGGAGAGCGGCGAGGAGAGAAGGAGAGACGGAGAGGCGGATTTTGGCGGGCGGGAGAGAGATGGAGCCGGTGGTTGTGGATGGCCGCTATCAGGGACTCGCTATGATTAATGATCGAGTACAATACTGTTTTCATTAAACTCATTTCACTGCAGCTCGCATGTACCGCCGCGCTACGGGCGACCTATGGCCCGGGGCATACGCCCGCCCTTGGGCCCTTTTTCATGTCGGCGGTAGGGTCGGCTGGTCGCTTGATTATGACGTCTCTATAAGGCTCGACCTTGGCCGATTCGAATAGCGGCTCGAGTGAATTCGGCCATTGTTGCGCGAGCTTCATTTCAAATTCGTCAGCTCCACGGATTCGTAATCATCTTTGTTGAAATTACGTCTTGTGATCGAGCACCGGGTACCGATCACATCTCTCTTCGAGAGCCTCGCTTCGGACGAGAGCCGGGTCCTTCACCCCCTCCTTGACACCTCTCAGAGATGCGAGAACGTCGTTAATTACGGTCAGCGCTCATTACACCGCAGCGCTACTCTTTCAATCTAATTTTCTAGCTAATTTACTGGCTCCTCGTTACAGTTTATTAATTGATCAATTATAATTAATGCGCTAGATAAACTTTACTTTCGACGACGAGTCACGTTATTACAACATTTTTCGTCTCGCGAGATATTCTTACTTGTTACTTTTGCGCGTAACTTTATCTCCCCTGCGATTAATGATTACAAAGATATGATATATTCGTGATAAGATTTTTGTGTTCGATCGGACCTATCGTTATTTCTAGGATGATGACAAGGAGTCCGAGCCGCAGGAGGATGACCCATGGGCAGGACTTCCTTACACCGTAGACCTTGAAACTGGTAAGCTCACATTTGCGTTGTTCATCTTTCTCATTTTTATACGTAATACTTTGGTAAAACGGAAAGGGTTTCTATCTATCAAAGGCGACATTGAGCGAGCAAATTTATAATCGAAATCGGCGTTCTTTTACCTCGCCTGAATATTGATCGCAATTTTTATCTTGTTGAACGTTTATCGGAGATGATCAAAATCCCGTTTTCGGATACCAATTAAAGAGTCAGTCGGCGCACATGCTGTGCATGTTTTACGTTGGTCCGTGTGGCGGCAAGAACAGCTAAATACATCTGGCGCTCGGCTCTTTACGTCGGAAGCGTATCGAATTAACGCGGCAATTTGTAAGAGCCAATCCGAACATTCACTATAGTCCGAGCCTGCCGCACCTGGCCGCACCTTTGCGCGGCTAATTAGCATAAACACGCCGACCGAATGCACTTGGCTGGCCATTCCTTTGGAAACGCACCATATACCGTGAAATATCTCATCGCCATGTACCATGAAAAAAAAAACATAATTGAAGACGTACGGTCTTAAACGCGTCAAGTGCCAAATTATAAAGAGTTTAATTACATTGTAAAAATTGTCTGCGATCCTCAATAACGACGTTTAATCGAAAATGTTAGAGCGATTGAGCTGACTATTACAGTTTTCCGTAAATAGCAATTATAAAATGGTCGGAGGTTTATCTTATCGTAATTAAATAATTGATCCGCCTGAAAATAGAGGCCGCGACGCAAGAACAACAAGAGTTACCGCGTTCAAATGGAAAACGTACATCATATACATACCTACGAGTATAACAGTTGGAACGCATTAATAGACCGGGTTGCATCTCATTCCCTTTTTTTAATCGTTTCTTTGGCATTCTTGCCGCGCGCTTTCTGTCGCATAATAAAAAGGGAGGTAAGTACGTTAGCGGCGAGAAATGTTATGCGACACGAACTGCATGTGGGAGAATGTCGAGGACACTCGCGCGAATGTCGGGAGCGAGAGAGATGGAAGGAGACTGTAACGAGCGCGCATGCAACGCGCCGCGGCGTCTACCTGCATGCCAAGGTGCACTTTGTTCAGGTATATAACTACGGGTTTCCAGGCAGGCAGGCAGGCAGGCAGGCAGGTTCCAGTTCCGGAGGACTCGCTGGGGAGTGGCTTCAGGAACGCCCTCGCTACCTTCCTCCCTACCTCGCCTTTCCAACCCCACCAGTCTGTCCAGCCCTTCTGTCGGGCTCGGTTCCCCTTCTTTCCCCTTCTCTCTCTCTCTCTCTCTCTCTCTGCATTTAATTACTTTGCGCTCGACAGAATATACGCCTAGCTACGAGACACTCCGCGTCGAGCGTGCTATCAACGGTTGACGAAGGGTTCGCTTGTTAAATTCTCCTTAGAAATCCATACATCGATGTCCCGTTCGTACGTGACTTCGAGGACTATACAAAAATTGACAATTTTGGGAATACTTGAGACTGCCAGAGAAAAGTTTATTGAACGTTTCCTTTATGTAGAACTTGGAAGAATATCCGATATTAAATTTGTACGATATGTAACTTGTCCGCGTGTCGACACTAATATTGAAAAACCAATACCAGCGCAATAGAACGCTGTGATTTGAAGTATTCATTCGTTTACGATGACGGAATAAATTAATCGGACAGTGCGATAATAACTTTTTGAGCAGAGAATGGACCAAGAAGAGCAGCAGAGCTCATTACGCGGTTATCTCGTCGTCGATCAATCGAGATATTCGGCGCATGGCGTGTATGATTAATGAGTTACTAGACTAATACATAAGAAATTCTTCCATCATCCTTATTCCGTAGGGCTTGATGGGAGAAAATGGTGATCCGACATAGCATAAAGCAAGAGAGCTGCGTGACGCGTGCGCTAAAATAGCAATGGCGGGTTGATGACTAGAAATTAATAGTAAAGCAAAATTTAAAATAACCGACGCGAATCGTGATGCAGGTCGTAATGCTCATACATTTATGCGAAATCGGAAAAATTGTTTGCAGCTAATCTCCATTGCGGTTACGACATTAAGGCTATTATTACTATATTTTATATATATAGAAAATTATTTAAAATTATTTATGCGCTATTGCTTCTCCCTTGATAATTTGTATAATATTTATCCTAACTTTTGGTCTCTGTAACTTAATATTAAGCAATATTGTTTCAATATGAACTTAAGTTAGAGCTGATAATAAATTAAAGCTAAGAATATTTATTACTCAATGTTATAAAAAATTGTGGAAGGTATTGATCTTTGTCGCTAGCCTTTCTATAAAGAAATTGGCTTTGAATATAATGCAAAATTTATTTAAAAAAACTTTGTGCCGCAAGCTGCATTGGTATTTGCATGGAAAATCATTATATATTCACGAGACGAATTTCGTGCCAATCGCGATATCCGCGCGCGAGGTTGGTAGTTCGAAATGAAAAGAAAAGAGGAATAGATGAAAGGAGGCAGAGCATATACGTTTCCGCCGCAGAGCGCAAGGTGCTTGTACCAATTTGACGAAGCATGATGGATTGTACGGCGGCTCGTATGTAAAAAAATTACATCCACGGAATAAATTATCATCGCATTGTCCCGAGCGCGGGCGCATTAGAAACGCTTGGCATGTTACCGTCTACGTATCGTGAATGTGTCTCGATTAAATGTATATAGGATCGTATAATGCGTTTTACTCGCTCGGTTGTTACACAATTATCGAAAATACTCTCGCGCCACACGTGGTTCGGCCAAGGTGAAACGTATTTTGAACGTCGGGACTATTATCACAGGCATACAGATCTTAATAGCAGTGCTCGCGATCGGTGATCGACTGAAATGAGCGTAACTCGATCGGGTCCGCTCCGTGATACTTTTATATTTATTATTACAATACGTCTATACGAACGGAAAGATTCGAATAATCGCGTAGCCGACTATTAGCACCTTCGATACTGAATAACCTTTATCGAGATCGACGTTACGCCGGGAGATCGGTTTTCGTTACGCCTCATGAGATTCAAGTCGTGTAATGGGCGTTCAGCCTCGACAACTCCGCCTTCTTAGATATGCCCGCGACATTATCTGCGACTGCGGCTATACGACTCGAAGAGAATAAGCTATACGAGATTATCGCGCAGAAACTCTATGTAAAACCAAAACAATTTATTGATCAATCGCTAGATATTGAGTAATGTTGCGCAAAGAACGTTTAAAAGATGGAAAACTAATGTAGAGGGACGGAGTTTTTAACTGGCGAAAGATTTACGAAGGCTTTTTATATTTCTTTAAATAAATTTGCAATGGCATTGTTCATTTCCTATTAATATTACCACATTGACAAGCATGGTGTTATTTATAAAGTTGAATTTCTTTTACTTCAATAATTTGGTTATTAAATATATAAAGGATACCAACTAAATGTTTCTGCCGATTCTATGTTGAAAATGTGCTTCTTTATTACCTCTTAAGTTTATAAAAGAGTAGCGGATTGCTTCTAATACTTTGTTACGTAATTCTTTATTACTAATAACTTCTGTTATTTTGTTTTATTCTCACAACATGGAGAATTAAAATTTTATTATTGACATTGCTAATAGCTAGCCAAAAATTCGTGCACTTTTAGCTAAAGAGCGTGCAAAGCAAGCTGTCTTGAGCAGAACATTAGGAATAATTTTGTTTTAATACGACGTACATACACGTGGTATTTTCTGTATTGTTTTTCAAGTTAAAAATCTTTTTAGTCAGAATACAAAAATATTTAAAAAACGTGCATTGTTAAACGAAGATCAATATTTATACTTGTATTTTGAACGTGATACAGTCGATAGCAGTGTAAATTTGCATTTTAAAACGGAATTGAATACGAAGTCCGCGAATATTTTGCGTCGTGCTCTAACAAAGAGCGTCTATCTCGTGGTACAAAAGGCAACGCAATTTCCTCGATATTTCGGTGAATCGAGGGAACGAGCTGTATATCGATACGGGACGAGTAGAGGGACAGCGAAATTGGGATTGGTGGGGACCTCTCGATGGGAACGCATGCGTGAGCGCATAAAACTGAACATCTGCCACGTGCGCGGGCGGCGCATAGTGCGTGGATTCGTGCGTGGACTGAAATCACGAGGGGAAAAGAGGGATGGAAAGCATGGCCGCATCCGCCATGCGCGGCCGCCCAGGCGCGATCGACTAATTTTCCGTCTGTTTCCAATTTCGGCATCGGCGTGCTAATTAGGGAATAGAAGCCGTTAGAGGAGTGCGTATGAGATAAGACGGGCCTTATCAAATTTCGTTACCTATATTACATTCACGGAGTTAGAGCGAATCAATCCTCCTGCGGATAAAATTTAGTTTTTTCACGCTATTCTGTAGGTGAACTCATTAAAAGAAGTGCGCAATTTTATCCGTGAGCTTTTATATCCTACGTGTATGATGACAGCGTTATTTCACGTTATGTAATTCTTCTGATTTATTACAGAGGAATAAATCGCAGAGTGAATGATATCTAAACCTCCAAAGTATTTAATTCGTTTACTTTTTATCTTAAACGGAAGGTTTTGAGTTAGCGAGATAATTCATTTTGATGGCGAACGCACGCACGTGAAACGTGAAGTACAGATTGGTCGATTTAGTTTCTTTCTTAACTTCGCAAATATAATCACGACCCTGTTATGTCGATAAGCGAATTAATAATGGTGTAAAGTCTCATGTCGACGAATACAGAAAGACGATATGAAAAGGATAGAAACGAGAAAATGCAGTCGAACGCAAGGAACGGCAGACGCAATCGATAGACCGCGTTAATTTCCGCTTCGATTCGTCAAGGATTGCCTCCAGGGGGAAAAAAATAATATCCGACTATCTCCACGCATGGCAATAGCCGTGACCAATTCCTGCCGAAGTGGATTTGGAATTAGACGCGGAACCCCACTTCGGACCGCACTCCACTCCAGATCGGGTGCTCTGCGATTCTCGAAAGCTCCTCGTCATCCTCCTTTTCGAATAACTGCAAAAAATCAACTTCGAATATGATCCCCTCTTTTTCGTGTCCTACTTAATCGCCCTAGAAAAACTAAACATTTCGAGGATTGTAACGGGTAACGAATGCGCAAGGGATCAAAGGGTTTCGTGGCGTCGAAGTCTCTCGGGAGAAGCGATGTCCTAGTTTATGGCAATTCGTTGTTCGGCGGACAATTTTTATGGGCGCGCGATTCGATTCTTCGCCACGTCCCCGAGAGGGAATCAATATTTGGAGCTGTGCGTGTTCCGCCATGTTAGTCCAGCTATGCCAGGCAGCGGCGCGGCGGCCCCCATGGGGGATGTGTCTGCGAGGGCAGCTGGCGAGGCGTGTATGGGGGTTACAGGGATACTCGGAGCCATGACTTGCCACATCCACCCCTGTAACACGAGCACGCACCATTACTCATATCGCGGCTCGTTGCACGCCACGGATTCGGGACGAATCCAGGAGGGCACTTCCAGGAAGCCTCGGGATGAAAATAGGCGGCAACAATAGCCGCGACGTCATGTCTAGCTTCGTGCCAGCATAATACGCAAAAATATAATCGCGCCAGTACAATACGTAATGCAAAAACAGAATCGCGTTGAACATTTTCGATGCGCTCTTCGACTTCACAATGTGAGTTTTGTAAGAATCCGAGTTGGATTTCTATATTACAAACTAATTCAATTTAATATATACAAGGTATATGTACTTGAACTCGTATATCGTACTATTAAATATTTAAATTTAATGGTATACACAAGATACACAAGAGAGCACCACCGTGCTCTCTCTATTTCTTTATGAAATTTGTTTTAAAAAGGCCCGTGTCAAATTACTAATGATCCGAAGCATTTTCTTCTAGAAAGGATTTTCTACACTCGAGCACTCGTGTACGATTCGCAGCAACTGTAGATGAGAGAAAACGTTCGACTTTTGCGTCATATACCATATTGTGCTTTCGCGCGCGTGTTAAGTACATAGAATCGCGCGCGAGAAAATTAACTAACTAATTAAACTGTGAATTCCACCTTCGGTGAAAACCGCTCGACGTCATGCGAAGCGACGATGCTCGAAATTATCTCGCGAATATCTCACCAGCGCAGAACATGCGGGCATTATCTGTAATGAAGGCTGACATTGATAAATATAATTGTAATAACGTATTATGTTTCACAGTACTCGCAAACCGAGTACGAATGCCAATCGCAGCGTTTGGCGTAATTGTATCTGCCCGGATTGGCCGAGCCGGCTCCGATTCTTCGTCCGAGCACCTTAATTAATCCCTTCGTTAATCTCGTATTAATAAAATGGAATACAGCGAGAGAGTGCAAGCGCGAGGAAAGAGATGAGGGAAGGGAGAGGGAGAGAGAGAGAGAGAGTCACTATAGAGCGTCCATTTTAAAGCCGCGTCGACGTGCTCAATAAAAGGGCCGGATTCCTTCTCGTCGAGCACGAGCAGCTTCCTCCGTTCTTTCGCCGCGTCCTTCGTATATCTCAAACGTTTCAATCCTATCGGCGGATTAAAACATTAACATAAAACTCGTATTAGAGTCAAGCTGCACAGAGTGTCGGAGATGACGACAGTCGCCAGTAACGATGAAAAATTAAGCTCGTGGCATCTCCTCCTCCTCCCCCCTTCCCTCCTCTTCCTTTTGGCTTTTCGAAGTTCTTGCCGCCGTACAATAGAGCTTGTCTACAGTCTGTAGAAGTCGTTACCTGGTTGAGATCGTCTCTACGATTTTGTGAGGTTTTTTGCAAATCATGCTAGTTCTATAAGCGACCGCTGTGCCCTGCGGCCCGTCGAAACCTCACCGAATTCGACTTTCGACTTTTGCTACCGGATAATATAACACAATATAACCGTGAGAGGAAAATCCGTTTACTTTCAGCATTCACAATCGTCACGATACTTTTCGAGCTCGAAGAAACTGTAAATTACTGACAATTTATTGAGATATCTTTTTTTTTTTAAATAAATAGGCATTTTTCGTACAACTTGAACGTTTCTATTATCACCAGATAAATCATATTAGAACATGAAGTATTCTTGACTAAGCTGGCTAAAACACGGACTCGAGTACGGGAAAGAATGCAAAGCCAAACATTAAATAAACAAAAGACCGCATTGCTAGTACACCGAGGCGAGGTTCTTCTGGTAGAATCGTGTTGATTTAGGATAGATATGTATCAGACCGCGTGGGTTAAGGTCAGCCTGTCACCTCAAGTACCATTAGCCCTTTCTAGACACCCTCTCCGTTCTACCTCCAACCTGTCATTAATGCATCAAGATATTTTTTTGTCGATGGACTTTCCTGAGAATCTCTCGCGAGCAATAAAAGGAACGGCTATTTTGTATCAATCAGGCGTAGGAATGGGCTATGTATAATGAAAGCAATAATGCGTAGATACTTATTTAAATGCACGCTTATTCGCAACTGTAATCGTAATATTCCTTACAATTGATCATTATTCTTAAGAAATTTAATAAAGGGAGTATCTCCGTTGAAAAAGGAATCTAGCCATTGACATAGATATAATGAATACACAGAGGTTTCTGGTGCAATATGGAAGCACAATATGGAAGCGCAACATAAAAAATATGCACGTTAAACATTTAAAGTGTAAATAACATTTCAAGATACAGAGTCTTTCTTGAATTGATTAAAATACTTTAATACTAAATATTCATAGCGTGTTAATTCGAAAACTTTTTCACGAAAACCATCGTCTACGTTTTAATAAATTTCTCCACTTGTCTCCAGTGGAGACGAAAGTTCTTTCACATATGAAAAGCATAATAATAGTTAGAGATTGACCGATTTAAAATCTGTTTTGTCATGTGGGTTACTATGTCCCGCGGAAGAATTTGTGCATCACCACAACTTGCAACAAGGAACTTTGGAAGCAGCCAAACCGTTATAAATCAGCATTTGTGAGGTAGACTAAGAAACAAGTATGGCAACAAAGGTTGCTACATTAATATTAAATATAGATAGAATATTGCTGCCAAGAATAATCATTTCTAGAGCAGGTTCCTTTGTCACATTAACGGACTTATTGAACTTACATATAAATTTGTGATATTATATATAAAGATATTTCTCACCTAAATGTTAGCAGAGATTTTTATTGTGAAAAAATCATTCTTCGCGGAATTCCAGTTTTATCCAAAATGATGTCCATTCGTGCACTGCAAATCTTCCAGCACAGAGCGCGTTATTCTCGACGTAAAGTCACGATAGCATCTGTCTCTCGGAGCACGTTTCTCGCGGGCCGACGCTCGACTTCGCCCGCTTTTGCGAAGTGTCCAATAAAACTCGAGTTTTTATTGGACAGGCGACGCGTTACAATAAAATATTCCGCACGAGCTACCGCAGTTTGCTCGGCTCGCGGTTTGAACGGTATACCTGAAGGAAGCACCGTCGCTTCGTGTCTGGCCGGTTGGCGAACGCCCTCCGGTATGACGGGCTAAGCCGGAAGGAGATAGGTAACGGGAGACGAAGTTTTCGGAAGTCGAAATGAGAAAAATGCACCTTCTAAGCATGACTCGACTACCGCCTGGCTCTCCCGGTGGACGCGTGGCCATCGAAAAGTGCAAGCTAGACACGAAGAGAGAACGTCATACTATGAGGTGGCAACAATGCTCATTGACGGGCACCACCAGATCGAGAATGACTTGTATGTATGAGGTGTTAGCAAGGTTTCTGACCTCGTTTTCAGAATTCTTCCTCGTGTACGAATGCCGTCTTGATTACCTTGCTCTTTCTGCGTGGCAAAACTGGAAAATTCGGATTTTGCGTTCTTCCTGCTTCACATTTTGCTCCAGAATCTTAATTTTGTCCGCTTTACGCTTTCAGTTTTATTTTAACCGCAATTTCAATTTTATATTAATCGATATCAATCGGAAATAAGTGGTTTTTTAAGTACATACGTTACGGTGGCGAAAGATTCATTTTCTTCGGTGTAATCATCAGCAGTGCTCATTACTGCTCTTTTAATTCTGGCCTAACGAAGTGTAACATCGCAGTAACGTAAGCTCCAAATATGCCGTGCATGCGTTTTCATTTCAGAAATATGGATTTATTAATTTTAATTCTATCTATCGCACTGTTTGGCGTAGCTTTTCGTGTTTACTTCCACGATTACCGAACCGTGTCATGACGTATTCACGGATCTGCAAACTGTTTGCTCGAAAAGAGAGGTGTGACATCGTTTTTGTGAGCGTATTCGATTACGCGGCATGTCCGTTGTCTGGGCGATGACCAACGTTTTTCAGCCGCCATTATTCCCTTAATTACGTTACCTTACCGTGAATTTCGATACCCGACTTCGTTTTACAATTGCTGGTACAACGCCTCATTGTTAGTCAAGATGGCTATCGATGTCCGAAACTGATATAGCTGAACGCAACCGTGAAAACACACAGGTCCAGTTTTTCATTTTCTGGTTAACTGTTAACCAGCAGTTAGTCGTCCCTTTTTATATTATTATCTAAGAATAGATAGAGAATCGACTAGTTTCTGGTTAACAGTTACCCAGAAAATGAAAAACCAGGCCTTAAACTGCAAAAGTGCTTTGTAGATAACGGGGAGACTTTTATGGAAATTTTGTGCAATACCAAAATAAAATGGAGTGTCACGCTTCTCAAAATATACGAGATCATTACTGATTTGCACTACTATTCCGCGGTCAACGATTGGTGTATTAATCACCACCCAGGATGCTCAAAAGTGATTGCGCGTAATTTTAATTTCCGACAGTAAAAACGATGAAGAATTTATCGCTTTGCACATCGTTGTGTTAAGTGTTACGGGGTAATCGCCGAGTCGGATGTATGCTAAAGGAACAGTAAACGGGTTCAGGCCACTTTCCGACGGCATGTTGCTATTGAGCGCGCCGTTGAATAATAAACTCGCATTACGCGTTTGACGAGGAAACGAAGAGAAAAAGTCGAAAGGAGCCGTGTCGGTGTCAGCCGACGTTCCGGAACGAGCCTGGAATATTGGCGGAATATTGGAAAGCACAACTTCATGCAGCTACTATTATTTATCGGCTGCATAAGGTGTCCCGGGCCGCGTTCCTCAGGACAATTCCGCAGGATCGACTGCGTATTGTTACGTTACAGTTTTGTCGACGGTCCTATAGCTCGTTCGCGGCGGCATACTGGCAGATACAGTGATTTGCACTTATTGGTTAATAAATCAGCGCTATGGCGCTACGTTTGCCATTAGGTGCCGATATTCTTCGACATATTCATGATGAAGTGACGTTGGCGTGGTAAATTGAAATAGCGTCACTCTCTTCAATAGTCCGGCTAGATCCGCAAAATTGTCCGTAGGAAACGACGCGAAACGTTTCAGATCTTGATGATGGAAAGTAGTAACTGATAACGAGCCAAGTTACACCTAAGATTGTGGCAACGTTTGCATTCGGCACGGTCACAGTTATTACGTGACACGATATCGGTAAATCATGCAGTTCCCCTCCCCAGTTTGAAGTGATTTTAATTCATGAATTTATGGCTACGATAAACGTGGTATGATAATATAGTATGCTAGTGATGTAGTGCTACTTTCTGATGCTATTTACGGAATTAATGTATTAATTAGGTATTCTTTATGGAAAGAATTAACTTTTATGGATTCGGGGGGGAAGAAGTTACGCTCCATTTAATTTATAGTTTCCCGATTTTAGCTGATGACTTATCCGCGCTGAAAAGTTATTTAACTGTGACGTTGTCGCTGACGATCAAGGATTGTCACGGTCACCAGGTTTATGCATTCATCGGAGACCTATAGGCACTGTCAAGCAGCCTAGAGTGCGCATAATAAGTATACCGACCGTATCGGCGGCAATTATGAAATTATTCCAATATATGCCGGCGGATCTCGAACTGCGTTCGAATGAGAGTGACGACACAAGAATAAGGGGTATCAATGGAGTGGGCATTTGACAGGATTTAGATAGCATCTTAACAGCGGTGGTTTACACGCTTTATCATCCGGCGGTTTTAACCTAGTGACTGGCTCTTAGAGTGGCTAGTCACTGTGAGGATTAAATAGGCATGTTTATATGAATGTACAAAAACAATGCTAATAATTGTAGCAGCAATGGATATCTCTCTCTCTCTCTCTCTTCCTCCCCTCCCCTCCACTTCCTACAGGTTACCTCTGTGGTTTCCATTATATTTTTGTTCCTCCTAACTGTACTTATTATAAAATTTTACGTATATCAACATTTAAAGCGTGCTTTGTGTGCTTCAAAATTATCTTTCAATAGAAGATATTTAGTAACTGGTGTAAAATTGGAACAAAGTTTGCGACGAATAAAAAAATCAATTCTCTCACACACGATATAATTTAATATGTAAAAAGTGTCATTATATATTTTTATATTTAATCCTGAAATTGAAGTCACCGAAGTTAAAATGTTTCTCTTTACTTAGTTAAACTCTAGATATTGATTTTACAAGTTGCTTAATTTTTAAATATTTTTAAGAGTACAACTTCTTTTACCTACATTTTCTCAACTCAGATGTCAACATAAATAAACTTTTTTTTCCATAGTTACATATCCGCATTTCCATATACATACGTAATTGTACAACCCCCCATCCCACATAAATTTTTCTCCTGCAAGATCTTTTATCTTTCAGGAGAAAAATTGTCCGAGTCCCATTGCGAGTGATATTACGACAAACGCTATTGGAGCAATTGGTGGCGGTCCTCAGGGCGAGAGGCAGGGTTTGCTAAGTCGGGGGATGACTCGGGGGATACCAGGGCAAGATGCACCCCTGAGTAAGCCCGTGGCACGGCAACGAGCAACGGATCAAGCCCGGGTATACGTTCCCGGATCGCAGTGGGGAGCCGGAGAATGGCATTACGGGTAGAGAGACCTTCCCTCTCTTCCCACCTCGCCTCCGAGCCGCGTATTGTCTGGCAGCCATATTGGAGTAACAGCCAACCCCGTCGTGATTGGTCCGTTTTTTAACGGAGAGCCCGTGGCTTGGCACAATACTCGACCAGCCCGTGGTTAGGCAATGCCTGGCTATACGATAGTCTATCAGTCGACTCCATGCTGCGTTCGCTTCGAACTCGTCTGTTGGCGGTGCCCGGATATTATGACTCTTCTCAAGATCGGATCGTATAACGCAGAGGCGATCGACACCACGGGACGATAAAGGGAATCCCCTATTCAGTCCTAACTTCGATCTGGTTCAGTCCAGTCTAGTCCAGTCCGGTTCAGTCCGGTGTGCGTCGAGTTTTCGCAATTTTCTCTCCAGTCAAAAGTCCCGTTGGAGATCCTTAATTGCCGCCGACGACGACGATTATGAAAATCTAAGATCATTCATATGATATATAACGCGCCAGTGTAAAAGACGCTTAGGAATGTGACGAGGATTAGCCTTTGGGAATCCTGCTGGGTGTTGTTTGCGCAGACATTTTGTTGCCTGTCGGAGTGATGAGAGACCGATGCTCCAGCTGCAGGAAAACGCTGTTCCCGAAGAATAACGTTGTCATTCGAGTTGCGGATCCGTAAACGAAACGATGTGTTTAGTGCGAGAACTTGAGCGTATGTTGGCAATTGTTTGCTATTAATACGATTAACGATTAATAGTTCAGTGACTCGAGTACTGTTACTGTGGTTAACTGTTGTGAACTGAGTTTTGGATTACGTTCCGGGTTCTTTGGCATCCTGGATTAGAAGCTAGCTCACAAAGGTATGCGTAGAAAAGCGACTTGTATACTTGTATCGTACTGCAGCGCGACTCCGAGTATTGCGTAACGCAAGCACGTGTAGCTGCTTTAACAGCAATTTGTCTTAATCGCCGCGATTTGACAACGGACATGCGACACTTCATTGACAATGTTCACGAGAGAGTTCAGTTCACACTTGTCGAATCTTATACTGTCGATTAGTTCCTCTTAAACTCGCCGATTTGCCTGCGGATATTTTTTCAAATGCTTGCCGTCTCGACTCTAGCATCAATCGTTATCAAACAATTAATATTTTCGCATATTCTGATGATTCTAAATACATACATCTCACAAAATATCCCAAATGTAATTTATCTATGATTATGGAAAACAAAATCAGAAAATTTACGAGTGCAATTGTTTTTTCAATGGAAAACTTTGAATTTATGCGACAGGCGATGAATGGTTATACTTGCCGATCAGTTTATGTCCTATTCTTTCAAACGCAGCAGTAATTACCAAAAGCAATTAACAAAAACATGTTATTTGTCAAGTGCGGTTATAGGAAGTTCAATTTGTTTGAAGAGACATGTTTTATCTATTTGCGACAAGTTATTCATTTAATAAAAAACATACCAAATAATGTTAATGTTATTGCCGCATAGCACTAGCAACTCCTTTCTCCACATATTCTTCAAAGGTGGATGCTATTAATTATCTTCCCGTTAGAGTTTAATCACGTTAAGTTCCTAATGAACTTCCATGTTTAGCTAAAAAGATCAACCACAAGCTTTTAAAGAGATACGATAAGCATAAGACACATCGAGGACACGTCCATCCAATCGACCGACCGGTCTCGCACACTCGTACGACGAAACAAGACACGACGAAACGGCCGACAGTTCGACATCGATCAGCGGCAGGATTGATGATCGCAATTACGATTTATCGTTCACGGCAGGTGACGCGCGACGATTCGCGCGTTCCTTCGGCTCCAAATGAGACGTCAAGCTCCGTTCCGGAGTTAACCGGTACCAGGTTGTCGCCCTTTTGTCGAGGGGTACGAACGAGATTATCGCGACGCATGTATACGCATTGTCACCCCCTCAGGAAAGGACAATCGTGCCGGCGCATTCGGCCACGAGGATTCTCTTCCGGTGACGCCGTCTGCGAACGAATTGGGAAAATATCGAACAAGAGCGCGTTTCTCTCGATCCTCAGCACAGGATCGTCGGCACCGAAAATTCTGTCGAGTAATGCAAGAATTATTATCCAACGCGTCGGACCGTCGGGTTAAAGGTAGAGAAAAAGAAGGGCGGGGGGAGGGGGATGGAAGAAAATGGTCGTTAAGCGTGCGCGCGAAATATGAGAAATGATCTGTCGACATTCCCGTGGCCGTGGAAAAAGCCGAACGCGGGCTTCAAAGAAGCCGTGGAATTGAAAAAGCCGGAGGGCCGCGCCATTAGATGCAGCGTGATAGAGCGAATTCCGTGCGACGGGGCTTGGTCGAAGGAAAATCCATTCCGACGGCAGAATCTCGAGCGTTGGGGAAAACCAGGACTTTCTTATTTACTCCTTAAAATGATAATCGTCAGCGATTGCGGTAAACTTTACACGACTGGGGACCAACTTTCAACTCTTCGTGCAGTCAACGCAATATCAAAAATCTATCGTGTGAAATTTGTGAAAAGAATTGGTATATTTTTCCTCTTAAACAGAAATCTTATTAGACGAATTGATTTTCTAGAGCAATAAGTATTAACAGAGTATTAACAAAAAAAAACGAGAATATAAAATATGTAAATATCTTGTATTGCAAAAATTCCCTTGCTAATTTTATGTAAAGAAAGAAAATCTGTCCTATCTTTTTCTCGACTGTAAATTGCTACTAAAGTATTGTAGCATCTATTTGTAACTTCTTTTGCTGCATATTTTATCTTATGATCCATTTCTCTTAATTGGAGAACGAGACAAAATTGCATTTGTTACATTTTCAATGCCTGCACATACGAAAAATTTCTACTGTGGGAATAAGGACGTGACAGAAATTATATTTTGTAAATATCTGTTATATAGCAGAGAGAAGCAAAAAGAGCACGGTATAATAAAAGACACAAAAATCATGCTGCACCGGTTAAAAATTATGCTTACACCAATTACGCGTGGCGCACACACTTCGGCGTGTGTGTGGCTGAAAGTAATTTCACCTCATAATTCCACCGGGCTTTAAATAGGCTTTACGTCGAACGGGAAGGGGCTGTTCTGACTTCCCTCAAATTATAGACGGCCATTATCGCGCGGTCGGCCTCGCATTTGGGCCAGACAATGGCCGCCACCACTCGTTAATGTAATAGGCATCCAAAAGGTACGAGCTCTCTCTCTCTCTTTCTCTCTCTCTCTACTGGGAGGCACTCATCGGTAGGAACACCGTGCAGGACGAAAATCCTCCTCTTTCACGGTCAACCTGTCCGCCGTTTCGTCAAGCGGACTTGCCCGGGTTCCAGGCAGCCCCCGAAAGAGGAATTATTATTTTATGAGATTATTATCTCTAATAACATCGCCCTGTTACGAGGAGAGAAAGGAGTACGCTTTTGTGTTCGACGGAAATGTTTCACACGTAGAAGTAGCTCGCTTGAGCGGCTCGATATTATCGATGTTTTGACGAAAGTTCAGGTAGAAAATCTAAGAGCCCTTTTATACTTAATGTTCTAACGAAATGTGGTATATTCTGTAGCACGTGATAGCCACAAATAAGAAAGTTCAACATCAAAATTCCTAAAAGTCAGCTGAAATGTATCATCGTATTCAATACTAGCAAAGCATGTTCAATTTTATATTATACGTTTATTGGTAAAATTCGTAAGCTAAATATATTCAGTTATTCTGTATTAAATATTTATTGTGCAAATTAAATCGTTAATCTTACTCACGATATCTTACTTTTATAAACGATATGTAACTATGATAGTGTAAAAATATTAAGTACCTTTAATGATTTTGATTAATTGAATAACTTTTATTAAAAACTCTGTCTCTTCTTATATCTATCTAATCATTCACAACATGCAAAATTGTTGTACAGTTTTAAAAAACAACATTCTGACGTCGAGCGATTCTCAAAAAAGGGGGCGAGCAATTTTTCAACTTTAAAAACTTTTATTGTTCGAATATAAAAAGTGTTACCTGTCTGACCGGGACGTATGGAAGTATATTGTATTAGTTGCCCGTTGCGCATTTTGGAAACCGTGAACGATTGGAACAGCCTTGTCCATGTTATCTTTTCATGCGTGCGCAAGGGATGAAACGACGCGATCGCGCGATTGGTCGTAGGGCGGGAACATACGTAGGGCTGCTAGAACGAGCAGGTGGATCTCCAACAACACCCCTCTTTGTCTCTCAATTAGTTAAGTTTTTCTCTCCCTGTTACCCTGAAAAATTTTTCCTGTCCGTCGCTAGCTGCCAGTTTTCGAGCGCCGCGCTTCGGGTCCGTTTCTGCCGAGTCACGAGTTTATTCGGTGAAATGTTCTGAATTTATTTTTTCTCACAATTCACGTACGCGTAATAAGGTGGTTGCGATAAACGATTAATCACGATGCTACTAATTACTTTGTTTGGGAGTGTGGATGCAAGAAAAGCGAAGATATTCGAGACTAACAGTTTTGTTGCGCGCCAATGAACGTGACAGTGATTTTAATACACGACTAGAACAGTAAACGGCTTTTTAAATAACGATAACCGATTGATAAAACAGTTATCTCGAAATTAAGTGTCGCAGTTATTCTATGTGTTATGACGTCGCAAATATAGTCAGATATGAATAAGCTCAACAATTATTTTGTAATTAAAGCAGTCGAGCGAGTATTAGCTTTAATTGCAGACATTACATAGACACAAACTTGATTGAAACGCAAACATTGGTCGATTTTCATCCCGACTCTTAATCTCTTACGTAAATATATATAAATATTCAAACAATTTTTATGTTCAATTATTGTAAATGCACATGAGCGCGTGTATGTGTAATTCTACTAATTTTTAACAATTTACTAATGCCAAAGGCAAATAATTAGAAGACTCTATTCTACAGTCTACTACAATGTTGGATAAAAATTATGGAATGCATATAAGGAAACCTGTAATAAGTTGTCGATGTCGTGTCAGATCAAAGTTGCATAATAGGATGGATAAGAAACCTGTATAACGTCGTAGTGTGCAATCAAACGACTAATTAAGTATTCTCGGGTGATCTCTGCGTGAACCTTGCGAACGCACGCGAACTTGTTTACGCTCGCTTATGTTTCATCACCTGCCGCATCAAAGCACGCGTGCTTCTCGCAATGAATCACATATGTAATATCGAAAACGCCTTAATTTTTCGTCGATCTCGCCGGGCTGCGTGAAACGCGATCTAGCTAAGTTTCGATCAATTCATCGAAGCACTCTCGAGCGTTTGTGTGCATCTTTGCAGGCGAATACATCCTCAGCTCCGGCAGTCAGAACGGAAGTGCAAGTAGCATCGTCGAAGAGGACGATCCGCTTCTCAACGAAGCATCGTTGGCTTTGGACAACCATCCCTTGGCTGACTTAACCGATGAGTCTCTGGGTTTAAACGACACTCTAGGACTCGAGCATGACTTTACTTCAGACTTACTCGGAGGTAGTCTCTTGGAAAGCGCCGGTGTAGAAGGCCTGCTCTGCAACGATACTCTGGGCTTTAATCTCGAGGAGGCGCTTCAACTCGTTGGCCTCGATGAGGCTCAACCAGAGGTTTGTGGAATAGCTTCGTAGCTTCTACTTGAAAGTACCCACAATTTCACTCTTTATGAGGAATAGACAATACATTAATATTTTATCTTTCAACGACGAGCTAGCTGCTTTACAAGACGGATCGTGAAACTGTAATCGCTTCTATCTTTGTAAATGGGCGATTAATCGGAATATTTTCATTGTTTACCAGTTGAAAATTCATATAAGATTAGCAAGAATTATTTTGACCTCGATAATAGTCTTTCTTCTCCACATACTCTCTATTTAAATATTATATTATATAATAATAATTTTTGTCAGCAAGCCTGTTATTTGAAACTGTGGTTGTTGAGAAAACGTATATTCGAAAATAAATATAAAAGGTAACGAAAGTCAAGGGCTAGTGTATATATGTACACGTGCGCGTGCGTCATCACTAGCGTTTGACTCTCATTGCCTTTTATATTTAGTTTCGCTTATTATCTACGGAGTCTACATTACTTGAAAACGTGTATGTGGTAGGACGGAATTTAATTTTGTACGATTAGTGCGCTGTGTTTGGCGAAGACGCGATATTGTGATCATTATATAAAGATTGATCGTTAGGAAACGAAGCCGGAAGTGAAGAAGAAGAAGAAAGACGACACCGCCGACGACTCCGCAAGTGCAGAGGACGACGCGGCCATTACCGCCTCGAGTAACGCCGAGGTCGCAAAGACATCCAGGTGCGAGGATCCAGAGACCGGCGACATGATTCACACACCGCAGTTTCATCATCCCCATCACCCTCCACATCACCACCGCTCCTTCCAGGTACGAGCGACCCTGATTTCATTGCCCGTAGATTAAAACCAAGGCCAGTGCCTCTCATTGCTGCATATACAATGTTACCGTGATTGCGACAATGTAATGATTTATGTACAAAGTACGCAGGCTATCGAACGTATACATATGTCGCCCAAGTAAATTAATGAAAAATTATCCTGAGCTATCCGACACGGTTTCTAATCGAGTGTCATGGATGATGTTGAATTATCGTCTCTCTATAATAACAGTCTTCAATGTCGCCTGATACGTCTCAATAATCTTCGTGTAAACAAAATCACTTGGAGGGAATTTTATTTTATTTTAAATCGCTTCGCGCCCAGCAGCCGTGTGCTTTGATACGACCGCGGTTGATAAATCGTTCGATTTGCAACGACACGTTCATCCAGAGCGACTCTCCTGCCGTATTTAATGCCACTCGCGATACGCGCAGCTGCTGCTTTTGAGAGACGCTGAAGGAGCTGCGGATGCCGTTGCCGGGAATGGCCACGGCGTTTGCGATTTTTTTCGACATTCCGTTAATGAGAGGTTTGGAATGGCACAGTGATACCACGCGGAGCAGCCGGCGATATACGAAGTAGGAAACAAACGTCGAGAAGATAAGAACCACGCGCAAAGCCGCACAGTTAGAGCGGCGTTTACGGTCCATAAACGGGACATTCTTTATTTACAACACCGCTGCGGCTCCATTCCCGCGGCACACCCCTCCCACACGTTTATACGTTAAAACCGCATGTTAATGTAACGAGGCGATTGAAAATGGATCGCTTCCGCGTGCTTTCGTACTTTTCATCGAAAAGTTTCATTCGTGAAAACTGTAATTCTCACGATCGACAGGAATGTCGCGTGCAATTAAAACAATGTGACGGAAAGAAAAACCATTTTAAGGGAAACTCTAATTTGGAGAAATCACATTTAAAGATTCTGTTTTTACGAAACACTTGGTGACAGCTACATTTTTAATAGTAACAAAAATTTTATACGTAGAGGAAGGTCTCCTATGATGAGATAGTAGGGTTTCTGCTAAATTAATAAACATCATCTGTTAGCTCCATCACGTATTTATTGTTCTTGAAATGAACTCTCTAAAAGTCAATCAGCTGATTATCACTGAAAACAGTGAATAGTCACTGATTTGCAGTTATAAGTATACCACTGAAAATCGCAGTGGCGTACTGTAAATCAGTGACTATTCACTGTTTTCCGTGATAATTCACGGATTGATTTTTAGAGAGAAATCTATTTAGTGGAAAATTTATTGTTAGATCGTTGCGAAAAAAGATTTGTGGTTGAATTTGGACTTTAAAAACCTGCTATCTCATAATAGGGGATTTCCCCCTCTATATTTTCACCGCTCTAATTACGCGTTATACGTGTTTCTGTAAAGTTTCAATTTGCAATTTAATTACATGTTGCGCATTCGATTTCTACACTTCCATTATCGATATTAAACTATCGTATATTTTCTAAAGTTTCGATGCGACTGCACTGTGTTATCTGTGTACCGATTCTTACACAAGTTTCATTATCCAGCAATCTAAACGCGGCAATCATAAACTACCATTACAACTCGTTGTTTTAATAGGAGTATTATGCTGTCATTTTGGACAGTTAGAACGCACTGTTTGTATTCGGTGGCACTCGTTGTCGCAGATTCGCGCGATGCGTTTTTACAGTTCGCATACACGCCGGCTCGTTGATTATAATTATTACTTGTTGGATTGCTTTGCGCTTGTATAACTCACGATATCACAACGTGATCTTTCCGGGAGACTTCATTTATGATTTATTACCAGGGACAA
Organism: Vollenhovia emeryi; assembly: GCF_000949405.1. Classification (NCBI taxonomy): domain Eukaryota; kingdom Metazoa; phylum Arthropoda; class Insecta; order Hymenoptera; family Formicidae; genus Vollenhovia; species Vollenhovia emeryi. The sequence goes on along the minus strand of NW_011967234.1, from coordinate 1,586,794 downwards.
TTTGTTCGACTATAATGTACTGCAGTGATAATTTGTACAACGGTAGCTAATTTTTTACAATTTTTAGAAATTTTTCGTTCAATGACACTGTTAATCATTTTCGAGAAAAAAACTCCGGTCTCCATAATTAATTCACCCTCAGAAAGGATTTCTGTTACCGAGGCAAAAAAATATTCTTGACGCGTTTATATTTCTCACAACCTCACTTAGTATAAAAATAAGACAATATGAAAATAAAATCAATAATTCTTATTCTCCTCTGTCGAATTAAAAAAGATTAATTTACTATATTGAGACAAAAGTAACTTATAAACGTAAGTTTATATATTCTGGCGTTTAGAATAAATTTCCCTCCATCTTGACACCGCGATATTCGACAAAAGACGATACATACTATCATTTTCTTCTAGATTTTAGAATTTTTTATTTAAGGTCAAAATATTCCTTTCTCTATAATAAATAGGTATGATTGGCGCTGTATCGATTCTATTTTATGATACATTGAAGTGCAATAGCATTGGATACGGAAAATTTTTCTGTGGGTGTACCTTCTTACAATCGTCTCAAGAAGCTAAAGTAGAATCTTTAAATTTTCTAACTTTTTCAAAATTTTCTCGCTCCCGGAGCTACGAGAAAGATCTATTATCATTTCTAGCACATACTTATAAAAGGTATCACTCGGCGTTTAAGACTCATTATCACTTTATAGCATTATAGAATTTTACAGCACGCGTAGAACAAGTTTTAGACTCGAATAGATCATGCCCGTTAGAGAAAGTCATACGTGTAAGCTTGCTTCGTAAGCCGTCTGTTCCGTTCGCGACGTGCATTTTACAATATAAATTAAATTTTATCGCAGACAGTAGCTGACCGATAATACGATTATATAGCAATGCAGTCATAGCCGTATATGTACTTCGTGATATAATAATCATCATCTTCTTATCTTTCCAATAACCCAGAAATGTGAAAGCAGAAAGATATGCGAAGAAACTAGTAATAAACTAAATTGCTTTTACTGTTTGCCCTTAAAATTCACATCTGTAGAAAGAATGCAACTATTTTGATACATGCATTCAAATGTTTAAATACATGCGTACGCAAAACATTTTACCACCGTATGTCAATACGTTTTCACGAATGATAGCAGAGACTAGAAAATAATTAAAACGCGCGTTGGACCCCAGAAACCCGTGCATGAGCGGGTTAACAAAGTACGCGCAAGACGTAACTATTCGAGACGAAGTCACGCCGTGGATTCGAAAGCATCCCGAAGAACCCCCCTAGAAAGCTGACGTTTCCCCGGACTTGAATTCCGACGGGCACATCGTACAATGCGTCCCGTCGAGAAATCGCATCGTTGTAGGAGAGAACGATCGTGACAATGACCTACCCGGGTAGTCCGTGGCGAGTCCGTCCAGCGAGAGACGTGACGCAACGCGTACGTGTGCAAGACTTGTTCGCGTGCACGTGGAGGAAGACGTCTGAAAAGCCCCGCCAATGGGAGAGGTGGCACAGGCCCCTACTACCGTGGAACCGCGGTGGACGCGATCGCGATGTTTGTGATCCTGGACGTCGGCGCTGACATTCGCGGACGACACGCGGTTGGAAGTGAACGCTAATCTCGCGGAAAAGCTGGGCTCCAACAATCGCCCGGGAAAAGGCGGGCTCGCTGGCGAACATCCGCTCCGCAGATGGACGCGATAAACGGTTCCGGAAGGTTTCTTTTATAGTCGAGCGCGATTCTGCTGATAGTGCGACGTTCGAACGGTTCTCGCAGAAGAAGAGGTGAAAAAAAGGGGGAAGTTAAGATCTTCAGGTAGACGCTAGAGGAGACCACGCCTTCGAGGATACCGACGAGTTTCCCGTGCAGACATCATCCGGGAAGACACTTTGTATTGTTAATGAAAAATTGGTTTTGCAAAATGAGGACGTTGGACTTCCGCGATCGCTTCGTTCCGACCTTGTACGTTTGACGAGCCGGTGGCTCTGCCACCAAGTTGATAATTTGCATAAAGTTTCGTACGCCCGCGGTCTAATCCCAAGGATCTCGTTGTTACGTGAACAGAAAATTCTACGATGCGTAATACGCTATCGAGACGGAGATTAAACTACGTGAGATATAAGTGCGCGAGTGATAAAGCCACCTAGTACAATGACTATCTCTATGGAACGCATCACGTTCATTTATACGAGGCTCGAAGCGATTTGAACGAGGCCGAGAAACCCTTCTCGCATCACTCCGTAAGGCCGCCCACGTTGAATACACAAATCTTCTCGTCTCGTGCCTTTCAAAATGATACTTGGTTTATCGCAGAATCGCCAATGGACTGAGACATTCGTCCGAGTGCAGGAATAACACCCTGGAATAACGCGATACAATATACTAACCGAAAAATCGTACCTGATTAATTAAGATTCGCACGCCGCGCGAATGGATGTGCGACTCTTGCCGCGGGGTGGAAGTTTCTCGTAAAACAAAAAGAGAAAAGTTGACCCTCCAACAGTATTTGATTAATTTCGACGAAGACCTCGGTGTCTAATTCGTATCTCGAGTGAAGAGGGCACACATGAACGACGTGCAGCAAGCCCTCGTAAAACCTCATCCGCGGACGAACGAGCACACGTGCCAAGGGAATACAGAATGTTGGAGTCTGATATTGGACGAAGGTCTTTTCCAGGTAGATTACACTAATTGCACAACCTATTACGATAACCACATAAAAATTCGTAATGCGATAACAGATACCGATAACCGCAGTCATTCACACGTGCGTAGAACGATCGGTCGCAAGGTCTCGGTGTGCAAGGCTCCGCGTGGAGAAAAAAAGATGTCTCGGAGCTAATAGCTGAGAATACTTAGCGATGGACTGTGCTCGCTGCGATTAATTCTAGAAACGTAACCTGTTTTTCTTGTGAAAAAATCTACGTAGCTTCGTACGCTCGACGAAACGCGCGAAATTAGATCGAGAAAAAATGTTAAAAATAACAGCTACTTTGCGCGAGACTCGTCCCGTTACGCGTGACAATGGCTTAAAACGGCGCTTATTTTTGCCGAAGCGACCGTATTTTTGAGGTAATAAGTGCACAGCTTTTCGCTCGGTTTGCGACACGTCGAGGAGCAGCGGCTCGGTCCATCTCGCTAAAATTTCCAAAATGATCGTCCGCGCACGCACGCACGCGCAAAGGTACACACGCATACACGTACACACGCGCGCAGAGACACACACGGGTACACGCGACCTTGCGTCCCGCATGTAGAACTGTCATTACACGCAACCGCTGTCGGAGACGTATTACATACTCCTCGCGCCGCGTCCGCGGGTCTTTCAATACGTAATGAGTACACTAAATTAATATATTCCTACGCCCGGGACCTTTGCCTACGGAGGAGGATGTGTCGTGCGTATTATATGGAAGGCTTACGCAAGAAAACGCGCCGTCGCCGCTCGCGAGCCATATCATTTTTGGAGCTCCACTCTCACGCGACCGTCGTATTAACACTGACCTCAGTCACCTGTAATTGCTACATGTTAGCGTATACACCGAGATACAAACGACGGACACGTAATGCGGACCCATTACAGTCGGGTGGCGCACGTTCCGACGTTATCGTCGGATTTTTTTTCTCCTTTTTTTACTCCCTTCGCGAGGAGGAAGGCGCGTCTACGGGAGCGAGAGCCTTCGGGTATGTGGTACCGCTTACAGCGTCGCGCGAGTCTTTTTTTGCGCTATCTACTTGTATCGCAAGCGGTTCATAGTGCATCGCACATGTGTCTTCGAAGGACAGGACTTGCTGATTATTTGCGTTCAGAGACGTAGGAAACCGTGATCATAGTAATTTTATTGAACCTCTCTGTTACGCAGCGTATGGAGTCGGAATTTCGCGCTAGTGTAAAGGAGACATCCTTGATATTTCACTAAATCCCCAACTCTTTATACGTTACAGCAGCTATGTTACACGAATTTTTTTGGAGTTTACACTTTCGAAGAACATTTTAATATGCGCGATGAAATTGTGCGCTACATTCGATAAACTACTGACATCGTACTCGTTTGAGCAAGCCGTTAGAACATTTTCTTCTGTCGTATTCTGGAAAATTTTCTAGCAAAATATTTTCTGCTTTAGAAAATAACTTTAGAAAGTATGAATGCTTAAGGACGCTGTAGACAAATTCCTAACCAGTTCTACGTTGAGGAACAAGTGTAAGAATGCCTAGGAATTTGGCAGGTATTTAAACCTCTCGGTTTCTCAAGAGAACTGAAGGAAAGGGTGGATTAAGTTCTCACAACAGTAGGACCTCCCTAGAGTTTTCAGGCTATATTTGACCATTCCAAAGATATTTCTGGGTTACCGTTGGGGCGACAGTCTTTTAACCTGTAACCAGGACCAATCTGTCAATTTGTCATTAAGTTGCCACACAAAAAACCGCCGAAATGCATGACAATGGCCCAGTATAGAATAGCAGTGCCGTTCACTGAATGAAACCCTGAAAAACGTGAATTTTCTCAAAACTCGTCAAATACCAACCGTAACTTGAATGTCCATTATTCTAGACAGAGAATTAATGTTTTCTTTCTCATGATTTTACGAGCGACGAGCAAATTAAATTTGGAATAGTGTAAAAAGCAATTACTAAATAAATAACTGCTATTTGTTTTACTTATTATTTAATATATAAAACTTCAAATTTATTCGCCCATTGTTGCCCGGTCGATGTATTCAAATTGTCCAGTACAGTAGAAGAATTAATTACAAAAGAGTATAATTAGTAATTAAGCAAAGATATAAAGTAGGTAGGCGCTTGCCCGCGGGTAACGAGAAAGTCTTAGAAGTTCCATGTAAATAATGAGGGAATGAATTCGAATATGTCAAGACGTAATAATAATTACCATTGCAACATGCACCCGCAGGGTCCGACAAACACAGAGAGAATGTAGGAAGTAACTGAAATAATTAAAATATCCTCGTGACAAAAGAGTCGTTGAGGATAGAAGTGATGGACGTTTATTTTCGTAGGAGAGCACGTTGACTATCTCATTCCGTGGCTCGTTCCCGTGCTCGATCTTCGTAAATATTTAACGTAAAAAAAAATAATAAGTTCATTAAAATGCTACGGTCATAATTGGAAAAACACATGTATACGAAATGTATTACTGTTAATGCATTAATGCGGTGGCAATCAATAATCAATTAAGAAACGTGCAATATATCTTTTTAATAGAGTACAACCAATTAAATTTGTTGGAATGAACTGCCTGGTAATATATCATCCGAAAGGACAAAAAAAATGATTAAATATTAAGTTTTTTCCTCGATAATTATAGTGAAGCTGTGCGATAGACAATGTATATTCCTTCTACGAAGATTATGCATGTATACATATAGAAATGATCCATTATATAATAGTACTTATCATGGTACATTTGCGAACGTGGTGCCTTTGAATAATCTGCAGTCTTTAAATATTGGGGAAAAAAAGAGTGACGCAATAAATTGATCGCTGGATAATGATGTGGAGCATAAACAGCCAATCAATTGGTATCGGCGAATAAAATCATTATTGCCGCTCTTCGCGCTATTGGATAACGCGGTATCGAGCCTGCGGCTCGGGTCTCGTAATCGAAGAAACGGAGAACTACCAGATGACCTTTGGCCGTGATTGACGGGGACTTGGTCGTATATCTTTGCACAAGGATTTGCTAGGCCGTGAGCGGCCGGTAGCGCGCTATTTGCCGTGGCACTTGGATATTTGCTTAGAACCTCGAGGAGCGCCGGAGGAGGGCCCTCCACGTATCCTTGGGCTGCCGAACAATATTTACGTATAACACCGAGTTACGAATCGAGAGGGAAGAAAGCCGGCGGACGGAGGATCTCGCGGCAGGGAAAGAGGCGAGCGCGGGAGATAAAGGAGTAGAGAAAGAGGATCGTGAGAGAGGGCAATCCGCGCGGTGGAAACGGAGAGGCCGCGATGACGAAATTAATAAGAGAAGCGAAATGTGTGCTATGGAAATGAGAGAGGCGAGGCGGGAGGACGTGGACGCAGATACATTAGGACGTGCTCGTCCGGCGATAGTGGCGGAGAGAATCTGGCGAACGCGAGCGCGAACCCGCCGGTCGCCGCAGCGTAACCCACGCCGGCGTGCATTAATCTGATGACTATGAATCCGAATGAATCATAATTAATATCTTCTCCCATTAATCGTAAGAGCATACCGGCGACCACGGATAATGCGCACGTTTTTCTCGCGCATCTTTAATTACTTGCGTTTTGTCGATGACGCATTAGCCGAAGAGATCGCCGTTTCCGGCCGCCCGCCGGTGTCTCAACTAAATGGTGCACGTAACATCCGGCATTTATCGAATTCGTGTAGTTACGGCAATAGAAATCCCGCCTGTTCTCGCAGACGGAGACATATTTTTTAGTGAAATTTATTTTTCTGTTTAAAGGAATCACCTCACTTTTGTCGCTGTCGTTCGCTCTCGTTAAAGTTGAAGCTCGGCACAAACTTAATTGACATCTTTTCATATCGATCTTGGAATTATTGTAGAATAGAAACGTGAACGAGTTTATCTTCAGCAAACAGTACCATTTTTCCTACTGGATTGCTTACGAGAGCCAATCAGGATTTAAGCCTAAAAGCCAACTCAGACTAGCAATTGTTGACGGGGATTGAATGGGGATTGTCTTCTAGCCAATGAGAGCGAAGCAGCCAGCGATCTAATCGACTCTCATTGGCTAGGGGACAATCGTCAATCGCCAATCCCAATCCAATTCGAGTCTGCAATTGCTAGTCTGATTCGGCCTTGAAGTCATCTGATCTAAAACTCCGCATCCTTATTGGCTCTCGCAAGCAATCCAGTAGGAAACATAATATCGTGTACCATTGGCTCTAGCCTAAAGTCACCTGGTTGAAAATTCTGCATCCTGACTGGCTCTCATAAGCAATCTAGTAGGACAAATAGTATCGTGTGCCGTTGGCTTTACTGTTAAGAGTCCTATTAGAATGTGGAATAAGCATTATATATTTATTTGTTCTACCGAGATAGACTAATTGCAGTTATTTAAGTCGATTCATTTAACACGTTTGCCGTAAGGATACTGCGTTGACGATCGCGGCAAATTTCATTGCGCCACGTAAAATGATAAAATCCCTGATGCACGTCAATTTCGCGTAATATCACGAGTCCTGCGAGAAAGTTGAGTTTTTAGCGCACTTCTGTCGCCCGTAAGTTCCTACTTGCGCGCACCCCGACCAGGCAATTTTCACCAGAGAGCCAAGAAACGCGACGGGGCGTCACACGGTCCGTTCCGTTCGCCGAGATTCCGAGCAGCTGCTGGACTTATGCGCTGTGAAATGCATAATGCGCGTCCGCGGCCGGGGCTATCTAGGATGTGCGAAACCAATTTCTGTCTTCGTATGGTCATTGAGGCCACGCGTGGATGCAACAGGGACAACGGACGCGTCGGCGCCCGCGAGCGTCAAACGCGGGCGCTGCAATTTCCAGCGATCTCGCTGATCGAGACCTCGTCTCGCGCCGATTAAACCGCGCGACCCTCGGACCAGACACCGGCAGGTAACGAGGAGTCGAACGGTCCCGTCGTTACGGATAACACGCGCGTAGGCTCGCGAGGGCCTAGGCTAAGAAAAATGTACGGCTCGGTGGAGAAAGGCGAATCGGGGAGGCCGGACACAAGTATATATTTTTTCCCACATACCGCGACGCGCGATAAAGGGCGAGGGGCTGAATCCGTATCCATCAATATTTTCATTCACAACGTCTATGACAGAAACGAGCTTTGCCAGCAGTCACGTACGAAAACACACGCGACGTGTCGAGGTGAAAAGTAGGTAACTCGAGGTAACCGATCGAGGACCGTGGAGAGACGGGCGGGTTAAACGATGGCGATGGCAGGTGTCAAGCGGTCAGTTGATCACTGTCAAATAGATCGAAATAGTTTCGCTGCGGCTCGCCGTGCACGCCGCGGCGTTTTTACGGAATAAAAACAAAACCTGCGCACGGACGATCCTGAAAGGAGAGACCGATCGCGTTTTATGGTACTTTAAAGGGAGGAGACAGAACGAGAGAAATAGACGGGCGTCCACGATATTTCTATGAAGCGGGTTTAACGCAAAAAGAAGAAACGATAAACCTCCCTAGTTGCACAGTGCATTGGCTAAACATTGGTCTAATATTGGTTCTATCGGAAGTGCATTGGCCAGTGTTTCCCACACTCTAAAAGTCAATCAGTGAATTAGCATTGAATACAGTAAATAGTCACTGATTTGCAATTATAAATGTACTACTGAAAATTGCAGTATATTTATAACTGCGAATCAGTGACTATTCACTGTTTTCAGTGATAATCCACCGATTGACTTTTAGAGAGCAACGTAAAGCCAATATCGGCCACGAAATAAATGCAAATATCACGCAATAATAATCATATAACAGATTTATACAGGGTGTACTAAAACCACCGGATATCCTTTTAATCGCAGATTCCTTAGGAAATTTCAAGAGGAAAATTCTAATTAAAAAATGTCGAGGCTATGATAATTTTTAAATAATAAGCGATTATATTTCACAAATGACAGGTCTGAGATTTCGCGCGCTCAGTGAGTGATAAAAGTGTTACCTATGTGTTTCGCGAGCGAGCGAGAACCAAAGTTACCATTTAACGGGACAGAAAATATTTGGGAAGACGATTATTTTGAAAACTTGAGGATAAAGAGAGGCAGGAGACTAGATTGAATCTAACTGAAAATTCCAAGTTCACTCAGAATATCGGAGATCGACTAAATCGAAGGATATCAGTCTGATCAAGATGCTCATCATAGTGAACCCCTCCCTTTTATTAATAAGACGTTACACAAAGTTAACAAAAGAAATGGTTAAAGATAACAAGAGGAACAATTAATTCGAGAATGAATCGTTAAGTCTGTTGTGAAAGTTGTCACTATGCTAAAAAGGGTGATATTCGTAGGAACACCTTTATCACTTGTCGTGTCGCCGTACCTCAGGCTTGTCATTTGTGAAATATAATCGCTTATTATGTAAAAACTATTATAGCCTCGACATTTTTGTATTAGAATTTTTGTCTTGAAAGTTTCGAAAGAATTTATGATTAAAGAGAATATCCGGTGGTTTTAGTACACCCTGTATAGGAAATGCATTGTCCAATATTAAACAGAATAACATGAATAATGTCTAATATTGATCTAATAGTGATAGAATATTAGACCAATGTTGCTAAACAGAGATTTTGGCTAAATAATAGGAGACGTCCATCTTACAATATTGGACCAATGTTGGGAATATTAGACCTGCATATTTCCCACTATTGTAATTCGAACGTTCCTACTTTATTTCATCGGTTGTTGACGCTCGACTGAAACCATTACGCTCGTCACTATTAATGTTTCAAAGTTGCTTTCATTAGAAACACACGCGATTCAAGTAGCGCGACGAATGATAATACAAATGCAAACGCCGGCGAGCGCGTTTTCTAACGAACCGGAGTAAAATCGATTTCATACAAATCTCAGATCTGTCTCTGCGCGGGACGTAGGCCTCTCGTGATGGATTTGATAAGGCATCGGGGCTTGCGCGATATATTAATGAATACCAGGAGAAAAAGAGCACATAGCTGCGGGGGAAGAGGGGCGGAGAGAAGAGAACAAAGAAAGAGAGAGAGAGAGAGAGAGAGATATCTCGGAAGAAATCTAGCGAGTCCTCGACAGCGCGTTTCAAACATCTGCCGCCGCAGATATCTTGCCTCGCAGTCGCTCGCAGATTCATACGTTCCGCGACGACTCTCCCGTGCGCGCGAGGCGAGATCGCACGTCCCGCGTGTGGTAACATAAATCATAAGCGCCGGTAGCCGTGGAGGAATGCGTAACGTTCGTTTACCGCGCTCGCATGGATAACCGAACCAATTTGAGACGTGGATTCGTCAGAATGAAACGTCGCTATGTCGGCCAGAGCCACGACCGGCTGTCCGATAAATCGCGCCTCGTGTATCTAATCGCGAGATTCAACAGCCGACGTTTCCTCGCGTCCTCATAACTTCCTCCATAGTTCGGACGAGGCGAGCGAACTGATTACATCTGCACTGTCGACGGAGGAGGATTAAATAAAGTACGCCGATGAGAAGAGAGTCTTCGCGAATCTCGCAAAATTAATCCGCTCCTTTGGAGAACCCCGGTTCCTCGCGCGGCGCGGAAGACGCCCGTTAATGATCCCCGTCACAGATTAATCCGGCGCGAGCTATAACGAATCTCGAGTATTCCCGGCGATGATTGAAAACTGGAAGTCGCGTTCCGGCGCGGCGGAAAGCTGTCGCACTTGGCCGGCGATTACCATCGTCCCCGCGACGGGAAAGAAAAGAGAGCGAGAAAGAGAGGAGAGAGGCGCACGCTTTTTTCCTATAACTCAATCACGGCCGTTACGTCGAACCAGGATGAGCCGTAAAGTCCGGCCATTAGAAACGTGCGGCGCGTCGCGCCGCACGACAAATCGCCGTGGAGAACAAAAGTCCCCCGTCCTACATTTCGCGCCGCGCCGCGCGGCCTACACGCGGCCCGGCAGATGCGCTGACAAGCGAGAATCGCCTTAAAGGCGTCGCGCTCGACAGATTGCACCGGCGACTGATTGATGCGCCCGCGAACAACAATCCAGCAGGCCCGGCCGCGCACAGCCAGCCAGCCAGCCAGCCGCGGCAGCGCTTCCCTATTCATCTTCTTCTTGCGCCCAGGCGCGCATTAGCGACAATACCTATGTGCATTAAGGCGCTCGGTGTGGGTACGTGGTACGTACTCCCCGGCAGGCACTACCGCGCTTACGCCGGCACGGCCTCTCGCCTTGTCTCTCCCCTCTCGCGGCACGGGAAGAAATTTCGTGAAAGTACGCGCGAACGACTGTTCTCTCACAATTAGCGGACAAATCGTGATTCTCTTCGCGCGCATGTCGCCGGAGAGAGAAAGAGAGAGAGATTTTTATTCTTCAACCGTATGAAATTCGCAGATGTTTTTCCTCGAGAGCGTAAAACACGCGCGCGCGCCTTCTCGACAGAGAGGAATCGGGGATAATTCCGTGTTTCCTGTTATTACGCCGCACTCCTTGACGAGCGTGTAAAAAATATGCTAACAAGATACTTATTATTTACCTCCGTAATAGACGACGATCAATGTTATTAATTTGTACATTTCACGCGCCTGCAATGCACGGCTTTACGCGCGTCAGCGGAGAATATCGGATATCGGCGCGAGTGAAAAATAACTGTATTTCCCCCCGAGAAGAAAGTACGTCCGACGAATCGAAGCCCGTCCGCAACTCGTACCTATTTGGTGGCTACTTATAAACGTGCCGCGTTCCTTTTTTAATCATAAATTCTGCCCGTCATAATTTCCGCGGTGATTGACACGCGATCACGATTGACGCATGCCCCTACAAGGGGGAAAAGGATACTTTTGACACGCAGTACCGCTGTTATTAATATCCTTTACCGATCTTACGTGCAGCCAACACCTACGCGACCAGCGGGGGTTCCTGTCTCCCTGGAATCCAGGTGTCTACCTGGTTGACATTTGACAGGCACCACGGCCACGGGATTCCTTCTCGCGTGACACTCGATCGATGGATGTTCGATTCTATGATAATAGGATGTACCGGAGATAAGATAATTGCCACGAGGGTCGACGACCGCGTACAATTTCGTGGCTTCGGTTTCGAGCGCGAGCTCGAAAATTGTCAATTTGTCGGGAATTCAATGCAATCGCGATATTATGTCAACTATGTGTATGTCACGTAAATTGTTTCGAGTCGCTTTGAAACTTGAAATATTAAATATCGTACATCTTGACTGGTTATTAAATCTCATATTTGCAATGAGTGCAGAATATTTTGAAACTGAGAGAAAAACGTAAAAGTCAGGCATTCATTATTTATTCTATGATATGAAGCTACTTGACAATTTAAAAATATAGTTTTAATCCGGTAAAAATAACAGGGATATTTCATCTCGACTGGTTGTTAAATTTTATATTTAAAATGTATAATGATTGCGGAATATTCTCTGTAATTTTAAATTATTAAATAATGATTATTACTTTTTGTGAGACGCATTTTAAGAGAAATTGTGTGATTTCAGAAAAAAAACAGAATTTATTCCTTTCAGGGTCGCATGCCGTTCATGCGAGCGATGAGCATGGAACAGCGGTGGCAAGATCTCGCGTCTCTTTTATCCCTCCCGGGAGGACCGGATCACTTCGCGCATCCAGCGCATCCTGGGTATCCAGGACACGGCATAAGTCACAGTCATTACGAGGCGCAACGTAATGTATTGCTCCATAATCCTACCTTAGCGCCTCCGGTCGGGGATCTTAATTCAACAGGACCTTACCACAATGTGGGTGAGTGTTGCCTAAAGTTTGTACGGAAGCTCTTTGTTCCTACTTTACTATTAAGTCATATTATTATCTCTTTCTCTCTGACGCAACGCAATTTCGCAAGGTGAATTGTATACTGTTGAGGTAAATGAAGCTAACATGCGACGTGTGCATTAGAGGCGTATGAAATACAACTCTTTAGCCAAAAATACTTTCTGTACTCGCGCAAGCCTAATACGTAAGTTGTACCTTCTTCAATCTCACAATGGTTTTACGTCTGTCATTCTCGTACTCGTTCGCGTTCTCACTCACCCTCCTACAAACTCCAGCCGATGACATCGATTTTTGCATGAAAAAGGAGACGGGGAAACGCGGTACTTTAAGGTATCGTCTAAGAGATTTCCTTGTCTGAACTAAGCTGCTCACTGTTACAGGTGGGTCGTCGAATTTGGGTTCAGCTGTGGCAACATCGATGAATTTGACAAACAGTAGTGAGCCAATGGGTGCGGAGAGCGGCACGAGTTACAAGTCTGAACCTAACGATATGATGTATTATCATGCACCGACGACAGATTCCATCAACCAAACCACTGATGGATTTCTTTCGTCCCTACTCAATGACGAGGACTTGCACTTAATGGACATGGCCATGAACGACGGTAAGTACTACCACTGCTTATATCATTGTTATTACATCACTGTACATTCTTTTCCTAATACTAGAATCCTACTGTCTTACTAATACACAAAATTGAAAGAATACGCACATTAAAGAGAAAAAATACGACATCAATTCTTTTTAATTCTAACGAAATCTCTTAGCAATGTATCTTAAAGATTTTCAATTAGAAGAAACAGCTGAAAATTAAACATTGAAAAATCATATATTTGTTTAAGTGAGAGAGTTCTTAAACATCTTCTATGCATGTCGAAAGTGGGTTTATTGGTTGGATGCGGAATATAATTTGCCGAGTGTAATGAAAATTAACAAAGTAGGCTGAATCCAGAGTGGAAACAAAATTATAGCATTTTTCTAAGTCATCTTTTCTAGCGTAATCATTACCATGTTCTTCCCCTCTATCCTTTCCAAATATAATAAATTGTTCTAATTGATAATGATAATAACGTATTAATCTCTACTAATAGGTTAGAATCTATTAAAGCAATTCATTACTGGAATTAATTTTAAAAAATATTACGAACCGAACGTTTTCCTATAAAAGTATAAAACTTTATTATACGTTATAACATATTAAGGAACAAAATATAATAGCAGTATTTCATAAAATAAATTTTAATGAAGAATGAATCAGTCTTCAACTTTTCGACGATTATGTGGGACATAAAATATACCTCACATCGTTACTGCAATTTTAAATGCCTATGTTTGTAGTGAAAATGCATTTTTCATAGATTTAGAATCTTTTTGAATCGTAAACGTTCCAAGATTTCTTAAATTTAATTTGAAGTTAGTTACATGTTGTGTATTTTATGCAAGAGATATTTTATATTTATATCCCACGCGATCATCCATGTCTTATCTATTAATATTCAATATCACCATTGAAGTTCATGTAAGCAATTACTGGACGTCACAATATATTAAGACAGAATTATCTTAATTGATGAAGAAAACAAAAGAAATTATATAAACTATTAAATTGCTCTCCAAAAATATCAATTTCCTTTTTGATATACTATGATTTACACGAAAAAATATAAGTAATGCAAGTGTATGTGTGTTTGTAATTTAAAACTTAACTATTGGAAGCAACTTCAGAAACTATCGGCTCTATGCTCAAGTTTGAGGTAGTAATATAACTTAATAATAAAAGTATATCACATAGTTAATTGTAAATTGAAGAGAAAAGGAAACAAAAACCGATTGTCATCATGGCTCACACATTTCTGTCTACATTCGTTAATGCCTGTAGACCTATCGTATCTTATCTAGTATTTTTTTTTTTAATCAATGAAAACAACTCAATGGTTTGTGCATCGTATAAACGACGAGGCATCTACCATGCTTCTTCTGGTTCTGCTTGTACAGGAGGTGTATAGCCGCTATCGTCACATGTTTCACCATATGCATCATTGTTCTAAACAGAAGAATAATTCATATTTATTTATATCATATGTTCATTAAAAACTCTGATCTGATAAAAAAAAGATTCCCTGTGATTTCCAATACAAAATTCTTACTATTCAATAGCAATATACTAGAAGTACATTGCTGTAATAGAAATATTATACAATAAAAGTATAAAGAAATTATCAATATTTGATAAAAAATTTAGATTACAGTGTTCACTTACGCCTCTAATATCTTGTCCGCCAAATCTTCTCGAACCGCCCCTTCCTGGCATGAAAGTTCTGGCCCCGCCACCACCTCCAGATTCTAGCCAGTCGGGTATTGGCTGATCAGCTTGTCTCAAAATTTTGACCAAATCGCCAGTAAGAGGGGTATCGGTATTTGAATCAAAAAATGAAGTCGCTTTGCCGCGATTTCCAACTCTACCAGTTCGTCCGATTCTATGAACGTATTCGTCGATCGTCTTTGGTAAATCAAAGTTTATTACGTGCGAGATATTTTTAATATCCAAGCCTCGCGCGGCAACCGCCGTTGCAACTAAAATTAACATTTTTCCTCGTTTGAACTCGGACAAGGCTTCTTCTCGTTCTCTTTGGAGTCTATCGCCATGTATACTAGTTGTTGGAAAGTTGCTTTCTGACAAGAAAGCTGCGATGAAGTCCGTGTGCCTCTTCTGTTCAACAAACACCAAAGTACCTTCGATACTTCCTAGTTGATTTTGTTTCTCTAGCAGTTCTTTCAGCAATTTTCGCTTGTCGGATTGACCAGACGCTTGGTAAAAGTTTTGTTCTACGTCAGAACAAGCACCACCTACAATTCCAACTGCGAGGAACAAATAGTTTCGTAAAAATCGACCCGCAAGTTCCTGTATCTCATTTGGGAAAGTAGCAGAGAACATGAGAGTCTGTCTTTCTTCTGCAGCTACCATTGTATCATGGTCTATTATCTTTTCGACATCGGGCAGGAATCCCATGTCGAGCATTCTATCAGCTTCGTCCAGCACAAGAAAGCGCAAAGAAGAAAGTCGAATCTTGCCTCGTCCTATAAAATCTAATAGTCTGCCTGGAGTGGCGACTAGAATATGACAGCCGTTGAGTACTTTATTCGATTGATGCATAACCGATGTTCCTCCGTAAGCAAGCTCGGCGCGCAGGATAGAGTTCAACGAGAATTTCTTAACTTGCTGATGTATCTGCATGGTAAGTTCACGCGTGGGTGATATGATAATCACGTGTGGCTCGCATGAACTGCCAGTCTTAATTAAATCCTTCGGGTCTTCCAATAGAGTATGCAAGATAGGAACTACGAATGCCGCAGTCTTGCCCGAGCCTGTTTGCGCGCAAGCCATCAAATCGCGGCCACTCATTACAATCGGAATGGCGTACTTCTGAACAGGAGTGGGCTTCGTATAACCCGACTTCTTGATATTGTCCAACAGGATACTTCTGAGGCCGGCTTTATCGAAGGATTGTATCGGCTGTGGTGCGTTTTCGCCGGACACCTTTACCTCGATATCGTCGTATTTATCGAAATTTATGCCCATCGACACATCGTTTCCAAATAAAGAAGTCTCGTCATCAGGTTGTTCCGGGGGAATATAAATCTCCCTCTTCTTTGGCTCGTCATCGCCCTCTTTAGAGTCACCGTCGTTTCTTCTTCGTCCTCTATCTTCATTGTAGCCACCATTATCATCGTCGCCATCCCTCCTTCTACCATAACC
>NW_011967234.1:1504005-1565329 GCF_000949405.1 Vollenhovia emeryi | reverse complement strand
TCTGCAGTGTAGATAACAATTTTATTAAAATATCTCCATTCCTAAGGCACGTAAAGCCAAAGTAAATGCGCTTTCGTTATATGTATAATATATAAAATCTCCACTATTGAACAAAATTTATAGCAGAATCGATCGATCCGTTATTGAAATGAGACAATCTAAGATGTTGTCAAATAGTCCACCTCGCCATTTCTTACGCGTGACTCGCGCAATCGTGTCTCGTGATAGACACAGAAGATTTAACTTTTAATAAAAACGCTTAAGGTGTTACTTGAATAATTCATATGGTGGGACGGATTGAAACCGCAGCAGATAATAAAGTTTGTAGTAGGTAAGCGAATGTTCGCGTTTCAATCAAATGTATTTACATTCCAGTTCATTTCCACGTTCCATGAAATTGAAATTCTACCCGTTTTAGATTTTGTACTACGCCTCTCGAGGAATTAGATGATTCAATCGAAACTTGAAATCTCTTTCATTTATCATTTTTATAATTACGTTGTACGAGTAACTGCGCGTTGATATTATTTTACTCGCCTACATGAAGAGAAAATAATGTTGCCTTTTGCTCTTTATACAAAGCGAATAATTTAAATACGATTGCAAGCTCATGTTACAATTATTCTCGGGCAAATTGTACGAAACGCTGTTGACATATTTGTGACAGCGGTGTCACAAAGCTCACATTTAAATCTGTAAATGTACTTTTTCTGTTCTCGGAATAAAATCAAATTTTTTATCGTTCAACCACTTTTGAACTATGGAGACATGTAACAAGACGGATCAAAGTGTGATTTATAACGTGCTCTTTGCGTCTAAAAATATTTTTGTAGCCAATACGTTTAAAGAATTTGTCGTGCAAGTTGACAAATTTTTAAACGTATTGACTTGCTTACACAAACTAGAATGTTTCTACTCGCAAAGAGCACATCAATCGCAAAGAGCAGATCAAACTTTATATTATAGAACACGCCTAGAAAAAAGATTGAATTAGGCTAAACAAGTGTGATACGTTGAAATCATATTTCTTTGAATCTACTAAATCTATTTTTACTTCTACGAAGATGTTTGCTAGATTTGAAATAGATATAAATTCTCTTAGAAATTCCAGTCTCAATCAACTAAAATTTTGATTAAGATAAAGAAACCGTTTTTTTTAGTCAAATAAAAGTCTAATAAGATCAAATTTCAAACAAATTTGTTTGATTTTAAACTAATTTTTTCTGAGTATAGCAGACCGATTTAGTTAAATTTTACTGGCGAGTCTTCGAAAACTAATAACGTTAAAAACTTGTTTTTGTATCTGCGACTTCGATCTCGTCTTTTGTTTGTAATCATTTCGAGTCAGATTTATCGGCCTTTAAGGGTCAGTTTCACAAACATCGGTTAACTGTTAACTAGGGTTCAGTTCGACTCCCTATCCTTTTCCATCTTACTATTTAAATAGAGACAGAGAATTAATTAACCTTCGGTTAGCAATTAACCGATGTTTGTGAAACTGGCCCTAAAAGTGTCGCCCCAACTTCAAAAGTGAAATATTACGAAAGGTAATAGCGTCTGGTTTATGTCAGCCGTCGGTATTGTAAAGGACGCCAACGAAATCGTGTGGCGCTGTACAATGAAGAGATAAAAAAAGGAGCGACACGAAGCAGAACACGTTTTCTTCTACTAAGAGATTGTGTATTTACGCGATAGTCGAGAGACAATATTACTTTAGTTCTTCATACGTGTTTACATAATGCGTTCGCGGAATCACGATTTTCTGAATTCCTTAGTAAAGGAAGAGACGGCAAGGAAGGAATCTGGTCTCCGTAAGAATATTGTTTCCAACCGTATACCGCTAACATTAATTATCAATATTACTATTACAACTATGCACAATTGTCATTCATTATATGTAATTATTTATTTTTTATTATTTATTATTTATTTTACAAATATATATGTATATTTGTCAATTTAAGATATGTATTTGTGGTACAGTGATGGACAGAATGGTCACGACACATTTTTTTGTGAGTTTTTTTTTTAACGAGCCTAGGAACGTGCATTTAGAATCAAGGTTACGTTCCAAAATCTTCTCCAAGGAATTCTTTAATCGACGGCCATTCCGAAACCATTGTGAGTGTTTCCGGTTTATTTCTTATTATATTCTCGAGTACAATTTTCCTCAGAGAAAAAGTTTTGCAACGTAAACCTGAATCCAAATGCGCGTTCCTAGACTTATTTTATAAAAATAGCGTCGCATTCTGTCCATCAGATATCTGTATTATATTCCGTCGTATTATTTTAATATGTAGATCAAGACAGCGGGCATATTTTTCGTCGTGATTATTTTAACTTCGCGCTGTATAAAAGGCTCCCTATCGCACACGCGCAACTGACACTAATCTATAAACGCTGAGTCACTCCGTATCGCGACGAGTTTCGTGTTATTCTCGAAGCACCTTTGTTCATGACACGAATATAAACGCGATAAAAGATCGAATCGGCAGTATGGAAAAACTGTCCGTATCACGCGTTTAAAATGTGCTTTTAAGTTCGTAAATATATAATATAAATCCAGAGTCCATCCGCTAGTCATAATATATGCATAGCGTATGCTGAATTTAATATGGATACAAAAACAAACAGACAAAAAAGAATACTCTTCTTCTGAAAATGGGTTTAGTTTCAACGTGAAAATCTTGATCTAAAATTATGTTAAAACAGGAAAAATTTACTTGAATTAAGCAATTTTATATAATTTAGTCAAGAAAAATATATGCTTATTATTTAATAATAATTTTCTTGAATGGAAAGGAAACAATATTGGATAGAAAATAACACATTTTCAAATCAAGGATTACAATGATTAAAATGATTTGATTGTCAAATAATTACATATATTCTTGAAGTGACAATTATAGTATTTAAAAGGGCTGTAATATTGTTGGAATGTAAGATTTTTAAATGTTTTCAGGAAGATTATATAATAGATTGTATACAAAACAATGAACACGTTAATTTGAGTATATAAGAATTGATATGATACTTATTTTTTTCTGTGTATTCTTTCTAACTGTTACTTTAGAAAGTGACAAACGCGAATTAAACTAAGATTATAGTTAAATGACGTTTGGTGAAACCGGGCCTTATAGTTACTGCAACTATTTAATCATTTTCCTCTTCATTCTCGCGTTTTCTCAATGTACCTTAACGAATTTCTCGTTTGTTCATTTTCGCATAGACTTGAACTCGCGTCTTTTACGAGAAGAAACGTACACTTAAATCAGTATCTGAAAACTTTGTTGTTAAACTTTGCTCGTTAAACGATAGCGACGTTACGTACGTCAAAAGTATATTATATAACAAATACAAATAAGTGGAAATTTTCTTCACGTTGAACGCAGCGGCGTATGTTAAATTTCATATGTTGCATGCAGGGTGGGAAAGTGACTTTATAAAAATATCTAGTTACAGTTACAGTTTTTTCGCTAAAAATGTAACTAATTACAGTTACTCAAAAAGTAACGAATCGTTACTTTGCAGTTGCTTTGTTGCAATAAAAATAAAAACATCAAATCTGCATTTGAATTGTAAAGCGTCGATAAAGGCGTTTATGCGCAAATGCAAGGCCCAATGCGATCTATGGAGATTTAAAATATATACAAAGTAACTATTAATGTTACTATTAAATTGGTTACCAGTTATCGAAAAAATGTAACTGAGTTAAGTTACAGTTACAGATGGAG
The DNA here is from genome assembly GCF_000949405.1 of Vollenhovia emeryi. Classification (NCBI taxonomy): domain Eukaryota; kingdom Metazoa; phylum Arthropoda; class Insecta; order Hymenoptera; family Formicidae; genus Vollenhovia; species Vollenhovia emeryi. Next base: position 1,561,595 of record NW_011967234.1, on the reverse strand, counting down.
AGAAAGTAACGAAGTTAAGAGTTACAGTTATCAAAAAACGTAACTGTAACTTCGTTACAAGTAACGAGTTACTTCCCAACCCTGGTTGTATGTGTTGGTAATGATGCAATTACTGCGACACCGATTTCTCAGATTTCCATACAATGGCGGTCAAACTTGTAAGAGGCGCTTCATTATTTTTCCTTCCTGTGGCAATGCCCTCGTGTCAGTGAAATCCATCAACTGTTTTTTAAACTGTTGTTCAAACGAGTACTGTTTGTCACAACAACGTTCGATACTCTCACGCGCGTATTCGCTCCAATCGTCCCGCGTCGCTAGACCTTCTCTATTCTAAATCTTTATAGACGTATTTATCGCCGATAGGTGATCAATATAGGCAATCGTCGCTCGAGGTCCCGTCGACAATCGCGTCCTTCGCGGATAATGAAACGGATAATGAAATGGGAAAAAAAGTGGACAACCGCGCGCGAGACGCATCATCGGATGAGCCGCGATCGTGTCCCCCGCGTTATCAAGACTTACGTCGTCGCTCGCCACGAGGTGCATACGTAAGCGTGTGTGCGGGCGATACGCACAGCCGCCCAACGCACGCGTGAGACACCCGAGTGTAGGTGTCTCGGTACGGCGCGAGTATAAAGGAAAGAGGAAGAAGAGAAGCGTATCGTCGCCGCGCGGGACGCGGATCGGGGCCCAGTTTCCAGTAACGTGCCGTCCCTCGGAGTTTCGCGACACGCGTGCGGCGACGTCGTTGTGTGTCCGGGAAACGCGGCGCTGTCCGATCATTATTAAACGGCGCGCGCGCGCGAGGTATCCGCGACAATAGAAACTTTTTTTAAACGGTGCAAGTGTAGTGCGACTCGCGCGTCCCGGCTATGTTTGTACGTCGGTACGCTCGGCAAACCGGGGACGAGGAATAATTGCAAATCACTTTTATTTATTTGCCTCGACTCGCGACTTAATTGTCACGCGACCGCTCATTAATCAATATAATCGTACGAAAAAACAGCGACACGCGATACACCCAGAAAAATGATTTAGTTGGATTAAACAAATGAGACACGTTGAAATCTACTAAATTTGTATTTACTTCTACTAAAATATTTGCTAGGTTTGAAGAAATAGATATGAATTCTCTAAAGGCCTGTGTCCACGATGCTAGAACTTGGACCAAGTTCTAGCATCCTGGACACGGACCTTTAGAAATTCCAGTTAAATAAGATTTTGGTTAAGGTAAAGAAATCATTTCTTTAAAATTAAATAAAAGTCTAGTCGACAATCAAACAAATTTGTTTCATTTTAAACTTTTTTCTGGGTGCAGAGAGGCTTCGCTCGACGATGAGCGCGGACTCGAGGCGAGTCTCTCTATCTCGCGGCGAGTGTTCGGCTCTCGAAGACACGCCACATCCTGCGATTTCCCGCACGCGTTTTCGCGGAAAAGGGTCAGGCGTTGCGAAAACCGAGATCTCTCGGGGTCAAGCGAACGGATACGTCCGCGGGAATCGTGGAATTTCCAATCGACGGCGCACAGCTCGCGGCGGGCAGTTTGTTTGAAACCGTCGGACCGCGGACAGGCACGCGAATATTGGATACTCGATCCGCTCGATACATCCGGATCGGGTATGGACGCGTTTTCGCGAAAACCGGGTAACGACGGAACGCGACGGGTGACGGAAGCGGAGTTGCACGGACCCGAGTCGAATATTTTGGCCTCGGTTTATTCTCGTATAATTTTTCAATTGGGACCAATGAGGTCGAATAAAGTATTTTAATAAGTATGGAAATTCTTTATTATAATAAAACACAACGTTTCGGCCAGTAATACTGGTCCTCTTCAGGTAACAAACTTACAAGAGTGCCTACAAATGTAAGATTCGTCAGATTAGAGATGTGAGCATTAAGTTACAAGTCAGAAATTTCGTTGTACAATGTGTCTTGTCGTCAACGTTAGAAAACAGAAATTTTCACATCTCTAATCTGACGAATCTTACATTTGTAGGCGCTCTTGTAAGTTTGTTACCTGAAGAGGACCAGTATTGCCGGCCGAAACGTTGTGTTTTATTATAATAAAGAATTGCCAGTGAGGTCGTTTCCATATTTATTAAAATTCTTCATTTCTTGACTGACGTTACTAAGCTGCTATCGAATTAAAGTCTTTGTGTCGGAGAAAATATATTGACTTTTTCACCTCAGATAGGTCTGAAAAGAGTCGCTGTTCCTCTTTTAGCAGTAAAAAGGCCAATGCGAGTGTAATCAACAGAGGTTCGGTGGATCCTCTTCAGTCTAAGAGGTTTCAAAGAGGGTGAAATATTTTATTACGTTCTCTTTGAGGGTCGGACTGATGTTAAACACAATTTTTTTACTCATCTGGGCCTCAAATTCGAGTTTCAAACCGACTCCGAGGTCCAAATGAAGACAATAGAATGATTGCAGCTGAATCCAGGAGCAAATATTCGACTCGGGGAGTACAATTTCCATTCGGCGCGATTTCTCGCTATTTTAAACGACGCTCCGCGCGTTTCCACGCAGCCTGGATCGTGCGCGGTGCGAACCACGTGACCGCTTCGGCTGTGGCTGCCATAAATTTTACGACCTTCAGCTGCACGTTTTTCTCGGGATATCTGCGCGAATGAACAATGGAGCGTGTCGAGAACAAGATCGACGTGTCTTTTATATAACAAAGGAGATCGCGATACCATTCCGAAACGCGAGCCACGAGCGACTGCTCCCGTTTCGATGAGAAAAGATCCTCGGACTTTCAGCTCGCTCCAAGTCTTCCGAGCTTCGATCGCGGCTCCAGGACCTCGTTTGCATTTTCAATCGACCGCATTGTAAAAGAATTACATGTAAAATTACAATTATTACAGTGGGTAATATTGGGACCATCTATAATATTAAAGGCGTATGTTTACATACGTCAGTAAATTTACACCTTGTAGGTAAAATTATTATCTTGTATAATATGCGAACTGGTTGCTTTTAATTGTGTAAATGTTACAATTTTTTGTAATTTTTCATCATGTATAAACAAGTATTTACACAACAAAGAGTAAAAAAATGTGTGTAAAAGTGCATAAATTTATATATTTTCGTTATAATAGTGTAATCGCTACACTTATTACGTATGTGATTTTACATGCTTTTTTTTACAGCGTGGATTAATTGATCTCGCTACGTTCAAAAGTTTCGGGAGAAAGGCGCGGGATTAGAGCACCTTAGGTGTACGCTATGACTAATCGCGATAGCCGGATCGAGGGGCCGCGTTCTCCTCTCCGGCGAACGAACGGGATCTTTTCGGCACGGGTGACAAAAAACGTGCGAGATTTCACGAGTCATTCGCACCATTTGCGGACAGTTAGCACCCCGAGAGGCCCGCATCTTTGGGAAATAATGCAGCTGCTCGCTTCCTCCGACCTCGCTAGGCGCGAACGGCACGATTCAACGAATTAACGTTATGCGAGAAAAATTAAGTTCGCTACGACGAACGTGTGCCGGCGTTTGTAAATATTCATGGCGCATGAATCGGCAGCTTCGGCAGCAAATCGCGACCGACCGGCGTTAAATCCACGCGTCTCCCGTTTGCGCGCCGTACGGTCACGTGTGGCGTATGGTGATCAGATTTTTAAATTGCGAAAGAGATGCCAGCTGAGTCACTCCGCGTCGTAGAAAGAAAAAGTCGCCGCGATAAATGAACGAATTTAAAGTGGTTTCATGAAGGACGAGCAAAAACTGGAATTATTTTACTTTACACTGAGAAAAAAAGATTGTTGGTGATTGCTAAACGTTCAGTTGGCAGTGTCCCTTTAGTATTGAAATAAACATATATTTGTTTAACATACATAATTTATAGAAACACATATTATTTTAATTAACAAGCGTTTATGTGAATTAATAAATATTTGACAGCCCGTGACCGCAGCGTATAGTTGAATCAAAAAGTATTTTCTTGATTCAACACTTTCTTCTCAGTGTAAAAAGAGAAAACCATTCTTTTTCTATACGCGGATTCTGTTAGCGAAACCTAAAATTTGTAGTCGAGACGAATGCAATCGAGGTGCCTGAAAGCGAGATATCTGGTCGCCGTATGTGTGGTTTAATATGCTCGGGGATGCTGTAATGATGACAACAGAAGATACGTGCGAATCCTCGAGAGCGATATATCGCGCGATTGTACGCGCCAAATTTCAAACGTGACTCTATCGCTCCACTAATTCGAGGAGAATGGGGCTGGATATCTCCATGGCACTCAATCGTATCAACGGTAAGACCGTCTATTGTCCAGACCTTTAGTTTATTTGGCTTATCGACGGGTTTATAAACGAGCTCGCCTCTAAAACATTTTCGAGGCGCGCAATGCCGTCGCGATGGCGACGATGAACTCGCGCGCCTATCGTCGGACGACTCCATTTCCTGATTTCGAAGAGGCACGGCGACCAGGCAAAGTCAATTTTTTAAGACGAACAATGTAGCAACGAGACGTGTTAATTTTACACAATTTTTGTTTTTTTTTGTTTGGTAAGCGTCGTGAGTGCGCGCATTTTCGAGCTGTATACAATGTGGAACTAAGAAGTATGCCCAAGGCCAGTCGCGGGAATGAAAAGTAAAAGATAAATAACGCGGTAGTGCTTTGGCACAGTCCGCGTATAACGCGCCGCCGGCTGCCGTTTCTCAAATATTGGCTGCGGTCGCGTTTAATTACGCGCGCGTATAACGAGCGAGGAGGAAAAGACGATGGTACTTCATCGAAACGATTATACGCGTCAGCTGATCCAGAGAGACAGTTACGATGCGTGTTATGCAAGTATCTCCTACCAGCGATTCCCAACTTGTGCGCCGGGCACTTCGTACTGGTACGTCCGCTTTAATTTATATTTTACAATGAACAGCGGACGAACTGATTGCGCGGAGAAAAGAAACGGCGCAAGTCTTGTTTCGAAATATGAATTTTCGCGAGATAGAGATGAGCTCGAGCGCTGGGAACTTCAGGAGGGCTTTTAGGACGAGATTCATCTTGCGTTTCGTAGGGAATCGATTTCACTGTGCGTTAGGGCCTGAGCAGAATGGCTGTCTTATACCCTGACAGCCTTAGGACAATGTTTTACGTTTTAAGCCTTTGTCTTGAGGTAACGCACAACTGTCTTACGTATTAAGAGTACAAGATAGCCATTCTGCTCAGGCCCTTACGTACGAAAGAATTGGCGTAGTCGGGACGGATTGGGAACCGCTGTCCTACGCCAACGCGAGGAAAAAGAGAAACGCACGCGCGTTTAACGTAAATGCGCACGAGTCTCCGTCTCTCTCTCTCTCTCTCTCCTTCTCTCTCTTGCGCGCGCGCGTGCACGTAAGCGCGACTGTTTGCTCGGAACATGATTTGCATCATTCACTTAGGCGATGAGTAATGAAGGAGAGAAGCGGCGATTGCAGGCAGTGATCGTTACAGCGGCCGCGACGCGACGACTCTCGGCCTGCTCTCCTCGCGGGCGCGCACGTGCGCGCGCGCGCGCACGCATGCACACACGCGCATGTACGCGCAAACCGGCAAAGTGAGTCACCTTCTGCCTTCTCTCGCTCTTGCATCTCCCGTCAGCCCGATCGTAATAATAGAACGAAATTGATTCATCCGAGGAGCGACGATGTGTTTCGATCCTCGACGTATGCGCGTCCTCTCGCAGGTTGGACACCTCGGCGCGCGTTCGTCGATGATGCGTGGCCTGGCGCTATCGATTCGCACGCATCGCGTACGCGCGATCGGAGATTGATAATGGCAACGGGGTGTATTGGTGACGATTGCGTAGATTATCGTCCGAATCGATACGCGTTTACGTTACTGCAACGTCCAGCGCTTAATCTCGGTTAATATATTGCCCGAGTGCGGATTGAAGCGTGTAACAATGGCAATAAACAGATATAATCTATTATTTCTAAAATTATCCGCGATTGTTTCTCTCGCCTTTGGGTTTATTTCGATGATGAAGTCTAATCGAAAGTAATTAAAGTAATTTATGTTAAAGAACACACTGACGTCAGGTAGTAATAATCCTTTATGAGATGAAAATCTCTAGGATTAAGAGCAGAGGTAATTTGGAAATGCTTCAGCTCACTATTTGACGACATTACCGCAAGTAGTTCTTGTCATTTAACGACGTTGTAACGTGACAAAATGCAAATTGTTCGTAACTTTAACAGCCATTAAATATTCCGCGGCCAATTGGATAAAAAAAAGCTCTCGGTATACTCGATGAATCGAGGGAGAAACGGTGCAACGTTGCTTTGTGCGGCGTTATCTTGCAATAGAAATTGCAACCACTCACATTACAGCTGTGAAATCGCGCGTTCAAGAATTCGCCTACCTCGGCACGAGATTCGAGCCGAGCAGCGCGAGCCGTAAAAAAGGCAGCCTCTATACATGATTCACTTATGCCAAATGTTTGCACTTATGTAACAGGCTCGTCGCGACTATATTCCATGTAACGAGCAGTGCGAGCGAAAGAGACATGATTATTTTTAAACGATCGCAATAATGAATATAATTTTCACGCTTTTAACTAACAATTTATCACTAACGGGAGGCAATGTACTATGATGTAATGCCGTCATTGAAAAAAAAAAACACAATTCGTCCGATATTGTTCGATTCTTTAATAGTGAATCGGTTGCTTGCATACGAAGAATTTTCTCTTAAAATTTACCCTGAAAATCATGTAATCGTGGGACAACATGGCATTTTGAACAACTGTATGAGAGTTTTTTTAATTTTACCATACATTTTACTAGAAAATAATGTAATCGTGGGGCAACATGGCATTTTGAAGAACTTTATGAGAGTTTTTTGAAATTTTACCATACATTTTACTAGTAATACAATTACGTTATTTTCAGGGTAAATTTTAAAAGAAAATTCTCTCCGTGCACTAGTGCGCATACCAACAAAGACTCAATCAATTCTTTAATCAATTCTTATATTTAAGGATTACCTTAAATATTTCTTAGCCAGTAAAACGATCTGTACAGCTTCCGTACGGCAGCATTTTTTGGCTAAATACTTTTTGAATGTATTTAAGACAAAATTAAACATAAGAATTGATTCTAAACCTTGAGCCTTAATGTGCGCGCGGTGCGCACTAGTTCGAGCAACCGAATTCGCTACAAGTAAGAACGTGATACATCTCTCCTTCGTCTACGTTAATCGTTACATTATCTCATTGACACGCTTTTGCAACTCGGAGTTCGTCTCTGCCTGGCGAATGACCGAGCGAGTCGCTCGGAACCGGCTTCGGAGGATTTTCGAGCCCGTCGATTCTCCGGGAGAGCGATCCGATATACACGCGCCCGTTTAAATTCCATTTGCCCGGTCGATTTAGCCGCGCCATTTCGCGCGCTTACACTTGAATCGAGCCTTATTTGAATATCGGCTTACCGCGCGGCTGATACGGCTATTTCCGTTACGGTTTTCGTTGCCCGAGTCTAGAATCGCCAGGGAACGCGTCGCAGAACCGATAGCACTGTGCATTATCACGGGTGTATTCCTACGCTCTGATAATTGTGGTTTCCCAACGACGACGACGACGACGACGATGACGACGACGACGCTAACACCGCGCTTATCGCCGACTTTCAGAACCGGCGACACATGAGCCGACACCGACGTTGATCTACCTTCGTTTTCTCGCTTACACTCGCCGACCCTGACCGAGGGTACTGCTCTCGCAACCGGCTTGCAAGTCGCTACCGCCCGTGATTTCTGCAAAGCTCCTTTGTAGCTCGGGTTCGCGACGGCGCGGCGGTTCTGTAAATCCGCTTACCTGCCTGCTTACCTGCTCGCCTGTCGCTCCGCGTTTATTTGCCGTCGTATCAAGTCGCGCCCGGAATTCGGAAGTGGTATTTTGTCGTCGCAACAATGTTGCGCCGCGTCGCCGTATCGTCCTTGGATCTGATTGAACGTCGAATATTTTTGGATTATTGCGTCAACCAAAGACAGATGACGACTGAGAACATATAAAATTACGCGCACGACGCTACTTCGAGTCTACGGTGGTACGAGATGACACGAGAAAATAATTTATCAGAATAACCTAAATAATATAACCTAATAATATTGATAGGCCTGAAAAGTGCCGCCATTTTTAACAGTAAAGAGGCCAATGCGAGTGTAATCAACAGAGGTTCGGTGGATCCTCTTCGGCCTAAGAGGTTTCAAAGAGGGTGAAATATTTTATCCCATTCTCTTTGAGGATTAGAATGTGGTGAATTGGAGTTTCATACCGACTCCGAGGTCCAAGTGAAGACAGAATAGAACAATTGAGGGACCATTCCGGGACCAAATACTCGACTCGGGCTTAGGGAAACTTCTGAAAAGCAACTCGAGGCAGCATTTCGCAAACAGCCTAAATTAGTGCGTACTTTTCGTACAAGTGCGAGAACGTCGTGGAACGTCCGCGGAAAATTAAAAACAGAATCAACTAATCAGAATTCTTCAATGTCGCCAGCGGTAATTAACCCTGGCTGAGGTAATATTTTTCGCAATAAATTTTCTGTATTATTAAAGATGCAAGGTATGTTCAAGAAAACACTAACGTTGTTAATTACCGCTGGCGACATTGAAGAATTCTGATTAGTTGATTAGTCACCATTAACCTCAAACATGGTGTTTTCCACGCAATTGGGAATGGGGAAGGGTGGAGGGAAACCTAAAAAATCGCGTATTCGACGGTTCTGTGTACGGCGGACAATCCTTATCGGCGCGCAATTCACAAAAGTCGAAAATATACGCGTTATAGACATCTTTATACTGTTATTGCGACAAATATTATCATATGCCTCGGTGGTCGAATTGGTGAGACGCCCGCCTAGAGGGTAGGGAGGGTCCAGGTTCAAACCCTGGCTGAGGTAATATTTTTCGCAATAAATTTTCCGTATTATTAAATATGCCAAGTATGGTCAAGAAAACACTGACGTTGTAAATACAGAATGATTCGCTCATCGAAGAAACGTGAGATCATCTCATTCACGTAAACGGCTGGAGATCGTACGCCGACAGGGGGAAAAAAAGCAACCGGTCTCCCGAGCGACCCAAAGGCGAACTTTATCACCGTCGACGAGATTGCGCGGGGCGACGTTTCTTCATACACGACGCGCGATAACTCGAAGCACCGCTGCTCCTCGGGTCCGAGTCACGTTCGTGACGAGTAAAGCCGCTAATCCGTCACACGGGCCCGTCCGAACCGCGGACGATTATCGGCGTCTTCGGGAACGACGCTCCGTCACGTGGGATGCGTTCCACGCCACTCCCGTGACATTGTTTTATCTTGGCGCATATATAAATACACGGCGTATGCACATGTGCGTGCCATCGTAATCGAATATTCGACGTAAACTCGTCTCAAATATTGACTCTATCCGTCATAATAAGCGTCGGCTGCCGCTTCATTCCCACCGCGCACGTCACGCAGATGTTCTACCCGCAATATTTCAATCGATTACGTATCGCGTAATTTCAGGTCGCTGCAAGTGGTGGTCACCGCTCCGGGCGAGCGAGACTTTTTCCCCCCCGCGTGTCCCATTTGCATGATTCTAAGAAACGCGTGCGGTTTAACTGCACGAGTGGAATTAGCCAGGAATGTTATCCGCGTAATGCGAATGACTGAACGGACAGGCATTATCGATGACAGAAGCGGCGCAATTATTCGCCATTTTGTTTCGCGTTTACCGATACTCGAGATCCATCTTTTCAAATCGAGATCGAAGCTGCACGGCAGCTCCTCGTCTCGTTTCTCGACACGCGACTTGCTCCGCCACGTGGAGAAGCGTCGCGCTTTTCCCCAAAACGGAGTCCTGGATAAAAACGTTGCGTCGGCACAGACTCGACTCGGAAACCACACGCGGTTTATAAATAGTTTCGTGCACGACCGCGTGTTCTTTATTATCACTCGGTGAGGTTGGCGAACAGATATCGCGTCCATATTTGAAACGCTTAGTCACGCGACCTCGATGACTTAAAAGGCTCTTTTTACTGCTTCTCCAATTAACTTTTGAAAAATACCGCCCGAGATGCCGGATGCGCGCTTCGGGAGTCGTCGCGTGCGTCTTATTATTTTTAAAAAGAAAGGAGATAAGAAGGAAATCTGCGCGATCTCTCCTCAGACCCGAAATGTTCCGCATCAATTCGTCCAGCTATCCATCACTTGGCGCGAAGATACTTAAGATCTAGATAAATTTTCCGCTCTGCCACGCGAAACGCGAGTTCCTTGGTATAACCTTACGTCATGGTTTGCGCGGTAAGATCGGCAATTTTTGCGAATCGCTCTGGAATAAAAAGATGTGCCTCTCAATGGCGAGCAGTTTTCCTTGATAAAATGATACGTTCTTCGTGCGACGGACACGTATCGTTAAAAATAATGAAGCTGCAGAAAATATTAATCTCGAGACGACAGGAAAAACAAAACAAAACACGCTGCTATTCTTGAGCGTCGCTCGAAAATATTTGCGTGATAGAATAAAATTTATTGTAAGTTCGGTTGTGAGAACTTGCTAAACACATTGCGTTGCGAACGCAGTTTCTTTCCTGCATGTAGAAAGAATCTCCGAAGTTCGAGTAATCCTCTCTTCTTGCTTCTATCTTGAAAAACTAACGAAATCAATTAAATCTCGCTTGACTTTAATTCATGGCAATTTCTATCAATGCAGATTAACTTTAATTCCCGTTTAACTGAGTTTTTATCTCTTTCCAATTCCCGAAGCTAAGAAATGATAAAAAGTAAGTTAATTCCGAGTCGAGTATTTGGTCTCGGAATGGGCCTCAATTCTACTCTGTCTTCATTTTGACCCCAGAGTCAGTTTGAAACTCCAACTTGAGGCCCAGATGAGTAAAACAATTGTGTCTAACCTTATTCTAACCCTCAAAGAGAATGTAATGAAATATTTCATCCTCTTTGAAACTACTTAGGCCGAAGAGGATCCACTAAACTTCTGTTGATTACACTCGCATTGGCCTTTTTACTGCTAAAAATGGCGACTGTTTTCAGGCCCATCTGGGGTAAAAACTGTAATATATTTTCCCCGACGCGAAGACCTTAGTTCGACCCATTGCTCTCAATTCAAAAATTACACGAGGCTAAACTGAGTCCAAAATATCAACTTGGGGAGTTGAGTATTTGGTCCTGGAATGGGCCTCAATTTGAGGCCCAGATCAGTAAAACAATTGTATCTAACCTCATTCTAATTCTCAAAGAGAATGTAATAAAATATTTCACCCTCTTTGAAGCCTCTTAGGCCGAAGAGGATCCACCGAACCTCTGTACACTCTCATTGGCCTCTTTACTGCTAAACACGAAGACCTTAATTCGACCTCATTGCTTCCAATTCAAAACGAGGCTGAACTGAGGTCAAAATTATTCGACTCTGGAATCTGCATTGGCGGAAATGGGCATTAATAAAAGATTTGTGGGAACGGAGTGAAACGGGTTTTACTGGTACGAGCGAGCTATTACCGAGTACCGTACACTTTGTACAGATAATCACCGAGCAATCGTTCCAATTAATATCTTAATTTTGCGTTACGAGCCGAACGCGCCTAGGAGGATTATTTAACGCGGCGCGAGGGTTTCGCGCGCTCCACCCATTTCGTCGCGCACCGCGGCGAGATATAATTACACGCGCGAAACAACATCGCGATTTACACCCACGACGGGACGGTGAAAGTACAAATGACCGCCGCCGCCTGCATACTTATGCAGCCACGTTCCCTACGGGGCTCTTACGTCGCGCGATTATCGCGCGCCGAACTCTCTCACGTTACACACTCGCGGGCGCGTTACACACGTTAACGCGTCAAACGTAAGCGCCGATATGCATCGGCACCGGCCGAGACACACGCGGCGCATTCTTTCGCCGTAGCTTATTGTGCAGTCGCATAATCGAATTGACGAGGTATGTCGAAACGAATGCGGGCCTCTCCCCCTCCCCTCCCGCTTTTCTCGAGAAAATATTAATATGCGCGCGCGACTTTGTATGTAAAACTTTGCGAAACACCATTGCCTCATGTCATTGTAATGTCGCTTCCTAGCTTATGGGGATTCGCAACGCTCGCGGAGAGACCACCGTGATCATTGTACGCGCCGTGCTGGTTAATGCTAACATAATAATGTTAATTTATTGGCGTTTATTCGCGCAGAACGGTCTAATAATAGCGACACGATACGCGAGTACCGTATTATCTGACTAATTTGCATCTTTGTACGATTCCATGATGATGACGAATAAAATATGCCACAAAAATATTCCCACCAGTTTTATTAATTGCAGATCGAGTTTTCAGAGCTGAATATTTTAGCCTCGTATAATTTTTGAATTGGGAGCAACGAAATCGAACTAAGGTCTTTGTGTCGGAGAAAATACATTGAGTTTTCTACCTGAGATAGGCCTGAACAGAGTCGCTATTTCCCTTTTAGCAGTTAAAGAGGCCCGTGCGAGTGTAATCAACACAAGTTCAGTGGAGCCTCTTCGGCCTAAGAGGTTTCAAAGAAGGTGAAATATTTTATCACATTCTCTCTGAGGATTAGAATGAGGTTAAACACGATTTCTTTTACTCATCTGGACCTCAAATAGGAATTTCAAATAAAGATAGAATAAAATAATTGGGGCCCATTCCATGATCAAATACTCAACTCGGGAATTGTTGGCGAGCCTAAGGCCCAGTCTACAATGAGTCGTTAGTCGTTAGTCAGAAGTCGCAACTATATGTTGATCCTTTTCCTTTCTGGGTGGAAGAAAAAGGACCGACATATAGTTCCGACTTCTGACTAACGACTAACAACTCATTGTAGACCGGGCGTAAAGAAATCCCGCGGGGCCAAGTGTACGAGTGACCCTGGAATTTGCAAGTTTAAAGGATGATTATGCACATTTTGGCTTTTAGATAGGTAATAAATCGACAACTACCGCGAATCCTGTCGTGTCGCAACGCATATCGCGCGGACGCGCGCGTGCATGTCCTGCTCGTTTATCAGGCGGTGTTTCGTTTCGTAGGAGTGGCCGTTTTAAGGCTTGCCAATTTTTGCTGATAAAAAAAGAAAGAAAGAAGGGCTCGATCCACATCGCTGATCGCAGCGTCGATTCATAATCTAAAGATACAAAGATATATTGTTATTATTCTTTTCTTTTATCTGAATGCCGCTTTGATTGATTATCGCGCGTTTCGTATGGAAATGCGATACGCTTCACGTGCACAAAAATCACGCGTTACGTAACTCCGCGGGTCGTCGTGGCGCATTTGAGACTCTTGTATAACAAACCAAAAACCTCATTCTAACTCTCAAAGAGAATGTGAGAAAATATTTCACCCTTTTTGAAACCTCTTAGGCCAAAGAGCGTGTATCGAATCTCTGTTGATTCTCTCTCTCTCGCGTTGGCCTCTTTACTGTTAAAAATGGCGACACTTTTCAGGCCTATCTGAGGTCAAAAATTCAGTACATTTTCTCCGATACGAAGACCTTAGTTCGACCTCATTGTTCCCAATTCAAAAATTATATGAGGCCAAAATATCAACTAGTGGTGTCGAGTATTTGGTCCTGGAATTGGCCTCAATTTGTGCCTCAGATCAGTAAAACAATTGTATCTAACATCATTCTAACCCTCAAAGAGAATGTAACGAAATATTTCATCCTCTTTGAAACCACTTAGGCCAAAGAGGATCCACTAAACTTCTGTTGATTACACTCACATTGACCTCTTTATTGCTAAAAGAGAAATAGCGACTCTTTTTAGGTCCATCTGAGGCCAAAATTTTAATATATTTTCTCCAACGCAAAGATTAGTTCGACCCATTGCTCCCAATTCAAAAATTGCACAAGGCTACACCGATTGTGAGTCTAAAATATCAACTCGGAGAGTCGAGTATTTGGTTCTGGAATGGGCCTCAATATGAGGCCCAGATCAGTAATACAATTGCATCTAACTCTCAAAGAGAATATAATAAAACATTTCACCCTCTTTGAAGCCTCTTAGACCGAAGAGGGTCCACCAAACCTCTGTTGATTACACTCGCATTAGTCTCTTTACTGCTAAAAGAGAAATAGCGGCTCTTTTCAGGCCCATATAAGGTCAAAACTTTAATATATTTTTCGAACGCAAAGATTAGTTCAACCCATTGCTCCCAATTCAAAAATTGTACGAGGCTAAACTGAGCCCTAAATATCCATCTTGGGTTATTTAACCCACATAAATCTTTTTTCTGAGTGTGATAACGCACCGATTGGCATTTAGAGAGCGGGACTCATCGATCGTCGATCCCCTGTTCACTCGGGCGCGCTATAATGATTCATGAAGTGCCGCGGCGCGACGAAATTGTAATACATGTTATACTATAATTATAGCGCGTAGTCAGCAACGGTGCTCCCACCGCGTAGCCGGGCGCCGTCCAATGCCGCGGTGAAAAGTGACGCTGGTCGCCAGCCTCTCCGAGCGAGTGGTTACGCCCCGTGCAGGGTCAGACTCGCGGATCCGCGCCGCAGGCACCTAGTTATGTTTACGCGGTCAGCGCGGCTGCCAGCGAGCCGTCGCCGTCGTCGTCGTCGTCGTCGTTGCGTGCACCTCCGCGTTCCCTCCGGTACCGATCGCCGCGAGAGACTTGGTACCGCTGTGGCTCGACGGTTCTTATCTGCGCGGCGAATACCCAACGACGTCGTGCTCCTCGCCGCGTGCATTTTTCGCGCCTTACGTGACGCTCACACGTACGCCGATCACGAATGCAGCGAGGTGTCCGGTGCTGACGGTCGAGCTAACGTGTTTCCGGCGTGTCCTCATCCGCGTCTCTCCGGGCTTTCCGCTCGCGGAAACACCGAGCGCGATAACGTTCCGTCAACAGACTCGCTCCGCGATCTCACGCGCGTCAAGTTTCGGAGTTCGAACGCGTTATCGCGAAACGTAATGCTCGATAGTGGTATTTATCAGTCGTAGATTCGGCGCTCGCGTTGCCGCACCGCCGCCGCTCGATCATACGTGACGTCTCTGACGTGAGCCAACGTACTCTTCTCTCTCCGCCGTTTCGAACGCGCACGACGTAACGGCGCATCGTTGCATTTTTCCTTTTTTTTTTCCCTCGGCGAGACAGAGTCCTCGATCCTCGCCCGAGCGGTAGCGACGGTAGTTCCTGCCGGTCACGTTGCGGTCCACGAGGGGGTCCCGGGAGTGCTGCCGGTTCTGTTAGCCGAGACGCGTTAGGCGCTTCCATTAGCTGGCCATAATTAATATGCGCTAGCGCGAGAGGCAGCGCCGAGGTGCCTTCGGTGACGATTGTGAAAGAGAGAAAGGAACATCTGGCGCGGAGGTGCTAAACTCCGCGGGCCTCGTCCACGCGCCAACGCCACGGACTCCGTCGAGAAGAGACACCCGGACGCGCGTAGACCTCGCTCTTTCCGATGAATGCCCCTCCGAGTTTAGACGAGGACAGCAGCAACGTGAGCGTAATTAGTTCGGCGCTGTAAGACCGAGGAAGATTAAAGTCGAGAAAGCCGTCGCGAGAAACCGTCAGGCTCCTCGATGAGCTTGAATGGCGACGATGGGAGTTATCGTATATATTCCAAGTAGGTAATTTCGCTCCACGGTGCGCTTTGACTCCTCGCGACGCTCGTCGCCTACAATCTACAATGTGCTCTCTGCATCTCGAAGCTTTCTATTTTATAAAAACGGATCGAAACGCTTAAAAAAATTGTCGACGATGTACGAACTCGCGCAAAGTTTTTAACCGTGTTTAGCGACTATAAGCTAGAACGTTTCTAGCCGCAAAAGAGCGCAGTAGATTAGGCTTTCCTCCTATTTCCAGTCCCACTCGAAAGCCCGGGCTGAAGCGTTTGGTTCTTGCTTTTTTAACGTTGCGTCTTTGTAAATCTTCTACGGTTACCGGAATGCGGTAAAATATCGACTCGGTGTGATAAGGTAAAACTCGAAACCAGAAAAAAAAACAGATGATATCGGCGATAATGCGACTTTCGAGGAGCATTTTGCGTATTTCCCTACCCGCTTATCTGCCCCGCGACGTAACGTTTGCTCCAATATCCGGCCAGTGGAAATAAAACGTGAAAATTGCAGTGTCACTCGACTCGCGAATTTCCATGCCGCGGTCGCGTTGCATGTTTATCGGCCCTGACTCGGCGGCGACCAGGAAATGAGAAAAATGCGCGCGGATAACGTCTCTCAATCGGTGCCTTATGAAAAAGATAGCGCGCACGATATACATATGTATTTACGTTGCCCGATCATACGATCTGCGTCATCGGTGCGATATGCCGACCTATATGACAGCTCGATCGGACCGCGCGCACCGCTAATGAAATCATCTCGGGAATAATGAAATTAGAATGAGAGTCTAATAAGTCTAGTCGAATAAAAACAAGCGTTACGTAACGCAGACATCGAACGCGCGGCTGATCCTTGAGAGGTAACGCTCGACGACGTGATAACAGTATCGTCTGCGTCATGCTGAGTCATGATAATTTGGCATACACGTGCGTTTTAACTTCATTAAGAATAATACGAGATATTATAACTCGAGACCGGCCGGCGATACAACGGATTTCTATCAAGAGCGTGATAAAATGTAGCGATTCGATAGACACTGAATTTTTTTTTTTAAGATCGCCTCGTTTGATGTGATAAGAGTATTCTGAATTAGCACACCCAGAAAAAGATTTGTTCGCAATCAAAGTTCCTTGGAATTGTGACCTTACTAGACTTTTGTTTAATTCCAAAGAAATGATTTCTTTATTTTAATCAAAATTTTATTTCGTCGAGACTGGAATTTCTGAGAGAATTAATATCTATTTTTTCAAATCTAGCAAATGTTTTAGTAGAAATAAATATAGAAGAAAGTCCCCTATATGAGATAGCGGGGTTTCTACAAAATTAATAGGCATCGTCAGTTAATTCCACCATGAATTTAGTGCCCTTAGAGCGAAATCTGTTGGGTGGAAA
Organism: Vollenhovia emeryi; assembly: GCF_000949405.1. Classification (NCBI taxonomy): domain Eukaryota; kingdom Metazoa; phylum Arthropoda; class Insecta; order Hymenoptera; family Formicidae; genus Vollenhovia; species Vollenhovia emeryi. Next base: position 1,544,633 of record NW_011967234.1, on the reverse strand, counting down.
ATTGATTGTTAGATCGTGTGAATAGGTCGTAAATTTGGACGTTGAAAACCTACTATCTCATAGTACAGGACTTTCCTCTAAATTTAGCAGATTCGGAGAAATATGATTCAACGTGTCCCATTTGTTTAACGTAACTAAATCTTTTTTCTGAGCGTACTGATTTATATAAGATACACTGAGAAAAAATCTTTAAAAATTTATGTGTGGCATATAATGTTCATTTCAGTGAAAATAGCCGCACAGTGCCGATAGCTGTAGTTCATAACGAAATCTGACTACGTACAATTGACTTGAGAAAGGGAAATGGAAGAGAGAAAATTATTAAGACCGATAACATTCACAATATCGCGCTAATGTAATTCTAAGAAACCTCGCTCTTATCGCGCTATTTACAAAAGACGGAAATGAGAGTAATATCTCTCGCTGACATCTATCGAATACAATATTTGGCAATCAGTGACAGATAGCGTTTTGTAATGCTCGTGCTACAAAGTTCCACTGGATCGATATGCGTTTTAAATTATTGGCTCGCGCTCGAACAAAAGAGATCCTCGAATATTTGCGATGCTTCACGTGTGATAATGTATCTCGTACTCGAGATATCGTGAAATTTCAGACGCTCACATTTTTACTTGTTCATATAAATATTCAAAAATAGACACGAGCCAAACGGAAGGCAAATATAGGATCAACCGTGCAACGCGGAGGAGCGAGCTAAAAAGAACGCGGCGCATTTCCTTTTTCGCAACTAGTTGATAATAACGACTTAAGCCTCGAACTAGTCACGTACGGTTCGATGGTACTCTGTCACGCTTCTGCGAACGTTGTATCAGCCGCATTGTACCCTAGACCGCGTATTCTATGTCGTTTTAAGAAGACACACGTGAGCTAACACGGAACAATTTCTCGGATCGTCTTGTCCTTATTACGAGCCGTGTAAAAATTCATGCATTATTAATATAAAGCAGTTAGGCGCAAATATTTCCCGACGTAAGAAAGTTTTTTTCCACAATGCTAATTGACGATGACTGCGGGGACATTTATTCATAATCGTATTGTGAACGATAATAGTTTTGTGGATAACGAATTCAACTCAATTGCGCAGAAGAAGCTTAGCTTGTTTACGAGAAAAGTAAGATAAATTTAAGAGTGGCCGTCCACATAATTCATCAGTTTTGTGCTTATTTTACGAAAGCAATATTTCTATAAAGATATCCGGGTTAATACACGTTGTTCTATTAGACAATTGAATAAAAAGTTTGGCACACGAAGATACTTGGAGTGTGCTTCTTAACATCTGAAAATTATATTCAGAGAGTTTTCCATTGTGGACAGACGACATATCTTCAATCGATTCCATTGGCAATAGTTTATGAAAATAATCGTATGCTAAACAGAACGTTGTTATATGTGCGTCAGTCGATATTTTGCTTGCAGAAGTAAGACTTTCTAATAAAAGAAATCGATCGTCTCTTTCAAAATAACTGCTCATAGGTCAGTGCAGAGCAACTTTATTTCTTGCAACTAGTGCAACATTGTTTGCAACAATGATAATCTACTGATAACGGGAATCATGTGCCAATGTATCTTCCCCTTTATATTTGCACGCTTTTTTCTCGTCAGTTTTATCTCACAATCGGCGTGGACTTTAAATCCAATTGATATTAATAGGCATGTTTGATCAATGATATATTTTTGATTATCTTGAGTCATCAAAAACTCCCTTGAGACACGTAAAATCTTTTCAAATGTATATACTCTGATAATAACTTTATACATATCAAAGTAATCGATATAATGTAGCGAAAAATGTATATATGTGTACACACACACATAAAACACGTGAATCATATAATAAATAAAAACGACTTTTTGTTTATCAATAGTGACACAATCTACCAAGTAACAGCTTTTGCGTATTTTTTCTTCTTCTTATATTAAATGAAGAGTATTCCGCAGGTAATGTGTACTGGTAGTCGTGAAACTTATGCATGTTGTAAATAGTCGTCCGTGCAAAAACCGGTTGTAGCAAATGTCATGTTTGCGAAGAAGTGTTTGCTATCGAAAGGCCCGAATGCCGGCGTATCAGAAATTGCCTTCGTTCGTCTGTAAAATGCTTTTTGTAGTCACGTTAAACTTGGCGCAAACACGATGTTTGCGCGAGAGCGCTACGTTCCCGAGGAATTTTCACGCGAAATGTAGACAATGGCCTACTTCGGTATGCATATGCTTTTAGGATCGTAAACACAAAGCTACGCTCGCGCAGAGATAAGAAGTGATTATATCAGGTAAAAGGACGTGAGCACTGTACTACCGTGTCTCGTGATCTCGAAAGTCCAACATGTAACTGACATAAACATAAACAATGTTACCGAAAAGAAATTATCCAAAAATGTTCGGGCATAACCATGTGGGATGATTATATAGAATAGATGTCGAATGTTTGAAAATAATTATATAGAATTGTCTAACTTATTATATATTTCTATTGTGTTTCAGGCATGTACACCATGCGCATGTTGGACAATGGTAGCAACAATGCGTCCGGGCCGACCGGTGCGGCGGCCTTACCGAGTGTCCAAACAACTGGCGGCACAACTTCGACGGCTACGGGTGTTACGACTCTACCTGGTGTAGCCGACGAAAGGATGGACGCTTCGAGCGACAGTGCTGTCAGTAGTATGGGCAGCGAACGCGTACCGTCTCTGTCGGACGGCGAATGGATGGAAACTGGATCCAATTCCAGCCATACTCAGGCCGACTCCCATTACACCATGGATTACGCGAGGTAATTAATATCATGAGTGAGTCACTCCCGACGGAGATTAGAAATAAAATGTTAACATTCTTGTTTGATTAATCATGAATAATCGTGCATCGAGATGTAACATATGAGATAAATTAAAGCGTATATAATAATCTTTTTGTCTTCGAGCCATGGAATAATGTTGGCAGTTTCGTTTCCGACACTCATTTCACGATTGTAAACGAGAGAAAAGATTTAATGCGTAGCGTACTTTGCGTTTATTAATCAAGTTTCGATTGAATTATAGCAAATATCGCATGCCATACGACTGCAACTACACAGTGTCCGCGAGAAATGCCGGTTCGCCGAGATGCCAAACAGAACGAGCGGTACCACCAGTCGCACAGAAGAAACATCAAATGTTCGCCAAGCGATATTTCCAGGAGCAAGGCACTTGTTAGTATTTAGAAGTAACCTTATGGTTGCGGCTTTTTGCAAGCCGCTACGAGACGATGCAACAGAGAGTCTTAATCGTCAAACAACTTTCAAACTAGGTTCACCTTTGGGGGCCACCGCACATCCGACCACTCCGATGAAATACGACTATGATACTCATACAGTTGGCGCGGGTGCACCGGGAAATACATATTCTGGACCAATCGAGGGTGCGGCCGGGCCGCAGCCAGAAATTAAATATAGCTGTAGCGTGGACTTCAGTCGTCATCAATCGGGTAAGAAAACAAATTATATACAGATTTATCTAGTAGAAGAATCTTCGAACGACTGAATATCATCATCTTCGAATGACTGAATAATTTCCTAAATAAAGAAATCTGATTTCTTTTTCTTTTACTTTTAGGACGATCTGTCATAGAACATGTTCATCACAATCACACCTATCATTTGCCTGCCGAGAGCTCAGGATCTCTTCAACGTCCCATTTCCCGCGACAAGAAAGGTAATCCCATCTTTCCAGTATTTTTGATCAAATCAATTTTTTTGATCGTTCGATTTTCTGAGATTATCAATATTAAATGTTTATCTATAAAATATAAATTTCAGTTCGCAAAAGCGAAGCGGAGGAACATCTAACGAGAGATGAGAAGAGAGCAAGAGCATTGAGTGTACCGATTGCAGTCAGCGACATCATCAATCTCCCCATGGACGAGTTTAACGAACGTCTCAGTAAATATGATCTCAGCGAAGCCCAACTGTCTTTAATACGCGACATTAGGAGACGGGGCAAAAACAAAGTTGCCGCACAGAATTGCCGCAAACGCAAATTGGATCAAATCATAAGTCTGGCTGACGAAGTGAAGGAGATGCGAGATCGTAAGATAAGACTCATCCGCGAGCGCGAGTTCATGCTCATCGAGCGACAACGGGTGAAAGATAAATTTAGCCAACTTTACCGTCATGTTTTTCAGGTATTATTAATAATCTAATTTCTTTGCAATTAAATATAATTAACGGATATTTTGTTTTGTTATCTTCAACTGAAATAACACTAGAGGCGATAAAAAGAAAGTTATAACATTTAATAAATTATATTTTAGTCCTTACGGGATCCTGATGGTAATCAATATCATCCGTACGAGTACAGTCTACAACAATCTGCAGACGGGAACGTCTTATTAGTTCCCAGAAATCAGACGAATCCGCATCAGTCGCGACAGTCTTCGATGGAGCCGAAGACCAAACCCGATCCTGAGCATAAAGAATGAACTGCTCCAGGATCGTACGCGATGTGATTGATTATTGAAAAACCTTTGTTTTTCTTAGACAGCGCGTCCAAAAGCGTAATGGAAACGAACACGGTGCTGGGCAGCGAATATCGTACGCGTTATTAGATTTATTGCGTAACAATTCGAAAGAGTAGACTCCAATGGTTTTAGACTTGATATACCTCGCACTGTGTCCAAACAACGAAATTTGTCAAGGCCAGCTTAAATCACGACTACGTGATTTTTGGCAAATGACTTTGTAACACATTTAGAGAGTTTAGTAGGAAGAAAGATGGGATTTAATGATCCTAATGGTGATTTTTGTGTGCATGGGTGATGCTACAGTTTTCAGTTACTTTGACTACCCGTGTTAATACATTTTCACCTTAAAAAATCATAACTTATCGCATTTTCTTTTCATTTTCATAATCAAAGATTTTTATATTACAGAAAAGAGAGCATCGGGTATCGTTGTATTTGTTTGTACATAATAATATATCTGTTGTCACTGTCTTTAATAAGACCAATAATTAATAGTAAAATAAACCGAAAGCTTCATAATTTTCCTATGCTTTATTTAAGCTACGTCGATAGATGATCTTAAAACACGTTTCAAGAGTTTATACTGGCCTTATAGCGACATATAATATTACTTGTGAAAAAATAATGGAATGTGTTATAGTATGCGAGTTTCTCTGTGATTGCCTAAACAAATCACGATGTCTATAGCGTTAAAAAAAATTACAACTATTAATATACGTAAATAGTAAGAAAACGTAGTAAGATGGTTATCATATTATGGAATCACGCACGAGAACTGTTGTGTCACCATAATTAAAACGACTCTAAATTAACATCTTATTCCAATTACTATTCTTCCTGCTTTAAGCGTAAAATATGCTTGTTAACTTCTTAATCTACGTAAACGTGTAACTCACACACGTGCAGTGATATATTATACATTCAAAAAGCTCTTTTTTTATATTCACGAAGCGGACTTTATCACGTTTCGACATAATTGCTTCTATGAAATGTATCTATGATTATGATATATGTAAATTGAATCATATATATATATAAATAGAAATAAATATATATATATATAATTTATACATTGAATTATATTTCATAGATCAAGAAATACAACAATTGTGTTGAACGTATCCAGTGATTTTTACCTATCCAGTTGATTAAATGATTATTGTTAGTAATATACTTGATTACCAAAATTATGATACATTCATTCATAAACAGTCGCGAGCAAAACGCTACGACATTGAGTACATCGTCTGCGTGTAACAATGGTAGTAAAGTGAATGTTAATCACGCGCGTATGTACTATTAAATAAATTTTGTTGTGTTATAAACTTAGAGTATACGTATGATTTGAAGCGCTTGCAATTCCAGAAGCGATAGTGTCGTGAATATATAATGCAAAATTGTAATTAATGTAATGCAAAATTGCATTTAATTGCGGACAAAAGTAGAGAGCGAAGCGATAAAAGGCAAATGATTGAGGCATTGATGGGATACAGCAAATTTGCAGTAACTAATCTCCGAACCATTTTGTGTTCCATAGAGAAAGCAGCTTAAACAGATACTTTAAATTTCACTACATTCAGGTAGGCCGCAAACAAAACACATTGTAATGTGTATTACAAGTAATATAGTAAATAATACAAGTGTATGAATATACACTTACTGCGACGTACTGTAATGCTACAATATATTAAGAATAGCATTCATTGAAATACGAACAAACATAATGAAAACACATATTTTTATAAAATAAAGAGATGAGAAATGTTCAGGTATTTCACATTTGCCTTTTTATGTATATATTAATGTAGCTAGTATAATTTTCTATAAATATTATAAATATATATATATGAAATAAATGTATGTATTTATGTATATGTAAATGTATATATAAATACATATACACAAAGAGTAATGATAAAATATATGTTATAACGTTAAAAAAACGAATGAAAATGCAGTTTATGTCAGTAATAATTAATAATCATTATTAACATTTACATACACAATTGTATTCATACTATTGGGTGTAGGATGCCTTTTACATATTGTACTTAGCGAGCGGAGATCTCGGCAAACCATTGTAAAAGATAATAATATTAATTTATAAGAACTCTGTTCGTCTATTGTACAAATGATTTGGATTCGCGCAAACTTGCAAATCCATATACTTGCAATGAAGATCTCCTTCTGTCATTAAATTTCTATATTGTATAAATAAAGCTGAATAAAATCCTCTGGGGAAAGTATCGTATCTGACTTGTGTTTGATTAATTAATCAATACCTATTTTATATGTGACTATTTCTCAATTAATATTATCGTCAATGTGTCACGGTCGTAGTTCACGACTTTGATTAAAATGTAGTTAATTCTTTCATCTGTGGTTTTTTTTAAAGGAGAAACTTGATTATTTTTAACAACTCTTGTGTGGGATTGCCGAGTACAAAGACGAAATTATTGATACGAGATATAAAAATGATGAACTTATTGTATGAATGCAAATCATATTCATTATTATATTGTAGTCATAATTTTAGCTATCTTTTTAATTATCGAGTTATGTCCCTCTGTCCTTGCCTACCCGAATCTCTACCTACCCGTATTCCGATATACCTATGGTCCTACTTATCCATTTTTCTATCTACCTGCGTTTCAACTTAATGAACCTACAAGTCTTTCGTTAAAACCGCGACGCGATTTATAAAAGGTCCGATGAGGTCATAATGAGCGCGTGATTAGGATTTAATAGTATCAATGTACTCTCGCATTCTCGCACATATGCGAGAATATATGTATAAAGAAGAATAACCCACCCGAATTTTGATAAATATAAAGAGAAATCAAATTATCAGAGTGGCCAATATTGACCACTTATTTCGTTGTATCCAGTCATCCTTCGTTGGGCCAGATTGGACATACCTTTCGTTGCTCCTGGCCATACAGTCTGGTCATTTTGACCAGAGATCAGAAAGGAAGAAAACTCATCCTTCCATAGTCGGTTTATTATCGTCACCGACAAATATTTCGTACGGTTCGAACTAAATGCGAGCGTCGATCGTATCGAAAAATGTACGACTACGAGAGGTTAATTAAAAACGAATTTTGAGTCGAAAAAATTTACTGCATTAAACTAATAACTAATTAAATGTATTTCTGCTTCTATTATTTACTCGAGAGTATTGGCCGTCTCTTCGCGACTCGATCTTTAAATTCGAAATTCAAGTCTATACACAGAAAACATTTTACTTCGCGTTAGATTAATTTTTATTATATTCCGCGATAAATTAACATTTCTAATGTTTTTAAAAACCGATCGCGAAATATGAACGCGAGAACCGATCGCGAAATACAAACGCGAGAACCGATCGCGGATGTAAGAAGATGCGTATGAATACGCATGTTGTTCATGCGACACGCATCTTGAAAGTGTCGCGAAATATACCGAATAAATGACGTGAGATCCAGAATTACAGAACTTTCTCGTATAATAGAGATGATAATGTAATTGGATATTATAGGTAATCTTTAAGTGCCAATAATGTATTATTTGTAATTGTAATAATAATTTGAAATGTTTCAGCGCTCTCGACAAAACATTTTGAATCTCACGTCATGTTACATTACGTGTCAATATATTAATAAAAAAACAAAGCTTCCTCTATAAGGAAGCAAAATGGATAGATTACAACTGTTTAGCTCGACGAATACATCAATAAATCATTCGTCCTGTTCGCGTAATTTCTGCAATGTGGTTCAATGATTCTCAACATGGAAAATGAGCTCCATGCAATCAAACGGATGTGAAAGAAAATTCAAGAACCCGTTGAACTTTAAAGGCCCCGACAACTTCTCTTCGATAGATTAAATAAAAATCAAATAGAATGTGAAATTATATTGCAGTCCATCCATTTTCAGGCAACGAATCTGTCAATTACTACGATCTACAATACGTTCTACGATCTATGATCTACGATCTACAAGATGTCCCATACAGCACGCATGTTTAAAAGACATCTTTAATACGTCTTTAAGACGTCTTTTAGAGATGCATGTCTAGACATGCGTGCTGTATGGGGTAGATTCGTTGCCTTGGTAAAAAAGACTTGTCACTCACCGGACTGATGTGCAGCAGCGGAGTTAGTTACGTTGTGTCGATCCTGTAACATACAAATTCATATTAAAATAATGTTAACAAGATTTTGAGAGAGAGAGAGAGGGGGGGGGAAGGGGGAGGGGGAGAGAGGGAGAGAGAGATATTTAGATCTACGTGGACCGTTTCTGTGCATTATTTACGCGAACCTTTTCCATGAAACGATATTTGACGAATGCTCGTGCGAATCGTTCGAACGGTCGAGTCAAACAGACGGAAAGGCGAATAAAAGCAATCCGCGGAATGAAGTTAACGCAAGAAGAATGTATAAAATGTATGAATAATTGTACTCACCAGAGGGTTGCTCCGCCGTTGCCCGATGCCTCCCAGACCGCCGCTTCCTCTCAGATTTCTCCATTTCGCCCTGGCACACGGCACAACGCGGCACTCCGCGGCACTCGCGAAAAAAAGCTAATTATGTCCAAGTAACGCGCGACACGGCACTCCCGGCGTTAACCGACGCGAGCTCGTTACAACGTCAACGAGAGAGAGAGATACAATCGCGCGCGGGAATGCGAGCCGTCACGATGGCGTCGCGCGAAACCGCGGGAACGTCCCGGCGAGAAAGACTCGGAGATACGCGAGGCTTGACGCGTCTCGCAACCGAACGCGAGCGTTCAACGGGGCGAACACTTCTCTCGCCGTGCGTGGCGCGTGGAAAACTCGGGTATTTCTACACGCGCGAAGAGACACGAGTCAAAATTGGAGCTCGGTACACCCGCGACGCCGCGACGATCCGGCTGCGCCAAAGATTCCGCCCGGGATTTCTCGCGTGATTTACGCGTCTCGGTGAATCGCCGACGCATGAGCATCGAACAATCTCTACGCCGCGATTGCTCTATTTGATCAGCGTTACTCACCACCGTCGCGGAAAGCGTCGCGAAGAGCGTCGCGACGACCGACGGCGCAGGAGACCGATCCGCTGCTTGTCCACGGCACTCCGCGATGCTTCTCGAACAGACCAACATGGCGCCGTATCCGTCCGCCCCCGCGCTAACGGGCGATACTACGCGAGTCGAGTCAGCGACGCGACTATCCACTTTAATGACACTCGCGCTGTGTATCTCACACGCGTAAATTCACATGCCTTTTATTGATGAACAATCGACAAACTCGCGGCTTTCCTCTACTCACATCGAAGGAATAGCGAGCGCGAACGGTAGACGGCGATTCGACGGTCCGCCTTCCGTGCAAACGAAGACGGCGTCAGTAACACGATCGCGCACATCGTCCCGTGCCATTCGTACGGGCGGTTCGAATGGTAATGCTTCGTACGTCCGGTACGTCTCATTTCGGCGCGGCCGCCGCTCTTTTGTCTCGAGCCGCCGCGACCGCCGCTTGTTTACCTCGAGCCGCCGCGGCCGCTACGCGCCAAGGCCAAGGCCAAAGAACGTTCCGCGCGTCGTACCAGAAAAAAAACCTGAGAGCAGCCACGTCGTAGGATTTACGTGGGAACTTATTCTCATGTTGACATCGCCACTGAACGTGAATATAAAATTACGAAGACACATCCACTTATCGACGCAGTCGATAAATATCACTTTTTGACGTGTGTCCATCGGCCTATACCCAGTGAGAAATGATTCGTCGATCGACGTCGAAATGATGTCGAATCGATGTCAATTCGACGGTGTCGATGTCGATCGACGTCGTTTCGTCATCGATCGACGAATCATTTGTCGCTTATTTAGTGAAAAATGAATCATTTCTCACTAATTGTAAGTAGGCGTGTCTGATGTAGCACGGACACGCATCAAAAAGTGGTATTTATCGACTGTGTCGATAAGTGGATGTGACTCCGTAGTTCTTACATCTGCTTTTGGTGGCGGCAAAATCGGTCCCAAGTAAATCCTACGGCGTGGCCGCTCTCAGGCCTCTCTCTGCTCTCAATCGATGTTCGTCCGTCTTCCGCGTTTGAGACGGTTGCTAGGAAACCTTACGAGTTTGTACGTTTTACAGACCGTTTACTAAATGACTTCCGACTCGTGGTTGAATATTATTCAGAAGGCTAAGAAGACCGCTATTATCGAGGATGGTGAGCAATTAAATGGCTCTACAATTTATATGATTACTGTCGATCGTACCACGTCGATTCATGGGACGTCTGTTTCTAACCTAAAATTTTCGGGAGTAGCCTTGTGCAATTTTATGCAAGCTTGAGCAAGACCGTGGTATTATGTTAAAGTATCATAAACTACATAAATTTGTTATTAATTTTATAATAAATACCTTTTTAAATTGATATTTTTATTATGCCTAAATTTATGATTCTCATTGACTCTATTATGTTTTACAGGAACGAGAAAAGTCCATTTTTTGTTGGAAAACGGGAAGGAAATGGTAGAAGAATACAACATGAATACAAATGTGGTCGTGCGACGAGCGTGGAAGGATAGGAGTACTTTTGGCACGAACGTCGGATGGACGGTGGAAGTTGGCGATCCTGAACGTAGACGGAATGATATTGAGATATTTGGAATCGAAGAAAGTTCAAACGCTGTATGTCGCTTTCTTTTTGCTAGTAACGGAGTATATGTGTGCACAGACTGAACCGTAAGGGTCATCTCAACCTTTTACCATAAGAATTAGATCAGAGACTGTGATTCTAGTTAACAGAATGCTATAGGAGAAAAATAATTTTTTTCACAGTATATTTTATGCCATGCCAATACATTATTTTTCTCCTATAACGTTCAGTTAATCAGAATTATTCAGTAATTCAGTTCTTATGGCAAAAGGTCGGAACGATCTTTGCGGTTCACCCTGTATAACTCTGACATGGTTATGCTGGAACTTTAAGTAATACCTGTAATTGTATGTATGTTGCATTTTCTAAGTTCATCTTTTGCAGCCGTTTATTACAAGAAGAATAACGAAAACGGCCATGGAATGGCGAATCAGTAATTTGCCATATCCGGAAAGCGTGTATTCCGTCACTGCGGAATCTGATGGCACCATGACTGTACGTACAAGCAATAAGAAGTATTTCAAAAAGATGAAGATCCCAGATCTCGAGAGAATCGGGCTAAAGCCGGAACAGCAAAGGATATCATTTCGGCATCAGTACAATGCTTTAATTATAACTGTATGGGAAAATACTTTTTTTTTGTCAATATTTTTACTGCTGTATCGCTTGTTCGTTTGATATTTATTTTATTTCCGATTTTTATTTTAGTATAAAAAGCCCCCTCAACTTCTTGACGTGGAGAAGAAGATACTAACCACAGTTTTGCAACTCAAGACAGAGTCTAAGGACGTGCAGTGCCCAGTCAGTTAATGAAATTAAAGTTGTATGAGTACATGTTTTTGTTTGCTATTAAATAGCTTCTTTATATGTATGTAATAAGTGCAATTATAATTAAATTGTATTATTTATATACTTAAAACTTGTATCGGAATTTCTGTAATTAAAACCTCTCATCCCTTCAACTAGAGTGAAAAATAATAATATTCAAATTTCAAGTATAAGGTATTGTAAGGTACTTGTAAAAATGCCAAAAAAACTATAGAGAGTAACTAGAAGAATTTCTAATCTATATTGTAGTTTTTTTTTTCAAGTACATTTATCTTTCCACCGCAATAGCAACTTTCTCTATAGAGACGTCGATGGTGTAGCTCGAATCTACGAGAAATTTTACGAAACCTGAGAGCGGCCACGCCGGCGTTTTACTTGATACCGTATCAGGAGACTTTTGCGCGCCCTTACGCTTATTTTTACTTTTGGAACTATTTTTCTATGCATCTCTCGACATTGCCGATAAAGTCTCCACTTTGTGCGTGTTTATGCTACACCTATTTTCCAGAATTGTGCGGTGAATTTCAAAATTACATTAACATAAATTATCCGCATAATAATGTTTACATCAACTTTTTCATTTCGGTTGGTATCGGTTTCCCGCCATTTGTTCTTTCGAAATCCACCTTAACCCTTTCACGGCCGTATTACTTCCCTTTATTCTTTTTAAAGGATACTTTTTAAAGTGGAACCTGCGTGTTTATTAGCGCTGGTCTACAATACGTGGAGTAAGGAGTAAGGGAGAGCCCTAACTTGTAGCTTTCGGTGTAAGGAAGCTGAAATACAGGCATAATTTTTAAAATATTTGTAACTCTGATTGATAACATTTTGATTCACCGAGAGTAAACCTAAGTGCTGAAGTAGGAGTAAGAAATAAAATGGACTTATTTCCTTACTCCTACTCCTTACTCCAGCTTACTCCATGTATTGTAGACCAGCCTTTAAAGAAAGGGTTTAATCCCGCGCCAAATCGTTGCCGCGCGTCGAGAGATCGATCGATCTCGCAGCGCCGTCGATTCCGCGCGAGTGCGTCTGCTGCGGCTGACCAACCGTACGTGTGCGCGCGCCCGCGCGTATTGGTGTGTCACGGCTGTGGTATTGCGTATCAAGTGTTATGCCGTTTCCCCCACGAGATTTCTGAACGGACGGCAAACATGACGGGTTCGGTACCGGACAGGTAAGCAGCTCTCCGCTCGCCGCGCGGCCGGGCCCGCCGCGTTGCCGCGGGACGGCCGAGATCGCCCGCGCGGCACGATCGCGGGCGGGCTCGTGTCGCGGCGAGGTTATGTACGCGCCGACCATCTCGCTGGCGTCGCGGGCGCGTTTCCCGCGCCCGCGGACGCCGGCAACGCGATCGCGCGCGACCGCCGATCCGCCGGGCGACGCGCGGCTTTCGTTTGTCCGGCGCGGTAAGCGGAACCGGTAGCGAGACGTGGCCCCGCTATTTCCGGGAAAGCGAATTCCAAAGCTATTTCTCGGGGACGGCCGACTTACCGACGGAGCGCGCGTGCGCGCCCGCTCTCCGTTTCCCGCCTCTCTCCCCGAGATGGCGCCGCTTGTCCAAGTCTAACCGCCGGTTGAAAATTGTGAGTCGTTTCGTGGGTCGCTCGGTCGAATCTTCCTCGCCAATTTCGATACGGTACTTGGTAATTATCGCGCCGGGCGTTTGGTTTTCTCAGCAATCTGCCCTCGCGAAGTCGACCGACGTTGAGTGGAGAGAGCGGGGCGGAAAGTGAACGCGTTCCCGCGACGTGGAAGCGCGTCATTTTCGTAGGTATCGATTTGGATCCGCGCGGACGACGAGGCGCGAGACGACGTCCAAGGGGGTGCGTTCCGTTTCACGCGTGATGTGCATGATGCATCATTTATCCTTGCACGCGTGAAACGGAACGCACCCCAAGTACCTCGACGTTTCAAACGTGTCGTCTTTCCGAGCGCGTAAGGACGCGCAAAATACCGGCGGGCGCGTTTCCCGCGACGCCGGCAACGCGATCGCGCGCGACCGCCGATCCGCCGGGCGACGCGCGGCTCTCGTTTGTCCGGCGCGGCAAGCGGAACCGGTAGTGGGACGTGGCCCCGCTATTTCGGGGAAAGCGAATTCCAAAGCTATTTCTCGGGGACGGCCGACTTACCGACGGAGCGCGCGTGCGCGCCCGCTCTCCGTTTCCCGCCTCTCTCCCCGAGGTGGCGCCGCTTGTCAAGTCTAACCGCCGTTTGAAAATTGCGAGTCGTTTCGCGTATCGCGCGGGTTGCTGAGCCTCGATTGAATCCTCCTCGCCAATTTCGACACGTTACTTGGTAAGTATCGCGCCGGGCGTTTGGTTTTCTCAGCAACGTGCCCTCGCGAAGTCGACCGACGTTGAGTGGAGAGAGAGCGGGGCGGAAAGTGAACGCGTTCCCGCGAGGTGGAAGCGCGTCATTTTCGTAAGTATCGATTCGGATCCGCGCGGACGACGAGGCGCAAGATGACGTCCAAGGGTGCGTTCCGTTCGTTCCGTTTCACGCGTGATGTGCATACCTCGACGTTTCAACCGTGTCGTCTTTCCGGGCGCGTAAGGACGCGCAAAATACCGGGATCGGAGAGTCGAGTCGAATTGATAAAAAAGGTATCCTTTGATGAATCCGGCTCTCGGATTCGGCCGGACTCTCTCCCGCTGCCAAATCGCCGCGAACGCGACGCCGTTTAGTATCAATTCTCCATGTTTTTTTTCTCTGGTTTCAGATGGTTAGAGTACAAACCTTTCGGCGATGCGATCAAGGGCACCAAGATCATAGCGTTCAAAGTGCCGCTGAAAGATGTGAGTATCTCTGCGCTATTCGACGTACTTTTTGACTCGCTGTACGACTTTCATTCGCATACGACGTGCGCGATTGCTTGAGAGAACAATATCGAAAGAGAGAGAAAAAAAATAACGTCCAGTTTCATCAACGTCGACTAACTTTAAACGTACAGTTAGTTGAATTACTTTACCTCATCCTTTGTTTCAATTGTTTCCTTAAAAAGAGACAAACGTTGAATTAAACTAGAATTAAAGTTAAACGACGTTGGCGAAATCGGGTCTGAATCGGTGAGAACAGAATGGATGCATGTAACAAAATCATGTATATTTGAAAAAGAAAAAGAACGAAAACTGTTTTATAAACGTCATATTAATTTTTTCAGAAAATTTCAGACCACTTTCCCGTGAAAGGGAGTCTCTTAAGATAAATGTTGACTAATTTTTCCAAACATTTTAGTTTCATGTCGGAGCAGGAATCAACCGTTAACTCAATTTCGGCCGAGATGTTACGCGTCGCCTTCTGTTCTCACTGCGGCGCCAGTTTTATTTACATTTTCAATATACAATTGAAAGAGAGAGAGAAATCTTTTGGATTGGAAAAAGAATGCCGTCGAAATCGCGGTTATAACGAATGAACGAGACAAATGTAACGAGCGTCACGTGTGTGACGCATTTCTTATATCTTTCCGAATGACGAAATAAGCACGATGTAGAAATCGATTAGGATGAATGAGAGAAATGTGACGGACATGAGAAACGCGATGCATTCCTTATATTCCGAGAGCATTGATCCCCGCGTTGCGAATACAGTGATAAGACGTATCTGTACTTTGATAAAGCGTTGTACCTGCGCGGTCTACTTGCTAGGAACGTTTAAATTTAACGCTGGAGGGCGAAGGAGAGGCGCGTCTCGACACTCTCTTGATTTAACTCTAAGAAGAAAAGTTGTCGCGGAACGCAGCCGCGGTTCGCTCGGAAACGGAGCGCCGCTCCTTGGTCCGTCGTCCCCCTCCGGCTTCTCCCCCGCGTCCCGCGACTGTCCTCTCCCCTGTGCCTCTTCTCCGCACTAAATCAAAGATGCTCTTCGCGGGAGTCGTGGCGGCCCGGAGCCGCACGGCAGATAAGATCGCGTCGGATTCTCGAAATGGACGACGCGGCAGGTACACGCGTCGCCGCTACGCCACGTGCGCGCGCGTGTATGAGTGCGTGGGGCACGCAGGCACTCACGCAGGCACTCACGCACGCACGCAAGCCGTCGTGGGATCGCGGCACGGAACCCCGTTAAATCGATGCGACGTCGGGGAACCGGTGGAAACGAGAGGGTGGCGGCGGGAGAGTCGGCGTCTACCCTGACGGCGAGGGCAGGGGGTAACGGGAGGGTGGGAAAGCGACGTCGTGAGATCTCGTATCGGCCGCGGCCAAATTGTCGTATTGTTGCGCACGATGACCCACTCCGTAGGTACAAACAGGCTTGATATACGCGCGCTTCTTCAGCTGACGCTGCACACACGGCGTGCTGCATCTCGCCGGCCTCCGAGAGTCTGAATCCACCGGCTGGATGAAATGTACGTCCCGCAATGCCGGCGCAAGCTGCTTGACGTTACCCTCTAAAAGTCAATCAGCGGATTATCACTGAAAACAGTCAACTGATTGACTTTGAGAGAGCACGTAGCTTGACAGCCACGCGGCGAATGTACATAATTGTTGCATTGTATTTAGTAGAGGAAGGTCCCCTGTTATAGGCTTCTAATACGAGATAGTAGGTTTTCAACATCCAAATTCAGTTGCAACCTTCTTTCGCGACGATAACACAATCTGACAGTGGATTTTCCACTAAATATATCTCGATCCATGGGCAATAAATTCATGGTGCAACCAACAGACAATTAATTTAGTAGAAACCCCGTTGTCTCGTATCACGAGACTTTCCTCTATATTACTATGTGACTATGACAATCGTGCTACTCCGTTTTATCACTGTTATCTCATTCAGTACCAGGCAATGCCGAACTTTCGCACCGACAAAAATTTTAATTAAACGCCACGATGGTACTTTTTTTTATATATTTAGAGACCAAATGGGCGGGCGCAAAAGTTTCGCGGACGTTAATTGTACACACTCGCATGAAAAAGACGCCTTTCGCAAACGGGAAAATGCTGTCAGCGGCTGACAGCTGCGCGGTGCTTTTACCGTCAAAAATAATAAGTCGAGATCACACACTGTCGCTTCCTGGTTATCGGCCCTCGGGCCGCGCATACGCCACGTTGCATATGCTGATTATGGGCGGCGCGGCGCGTAGTCTCCTAATTGACGGCGCAACGGTGCCCAGGTTTCACAGGACATAAAACACTTTTATATACCTTCGGCTCCGCGCCGAGATCTCATTAAAGCACGTAACGATAGTCCGCCTAATTGACCGCGCTATGCTACGACGGCGCACTCCCGATCGGCGTGTACTTACGCTCGTCGGATCTCTCCGCCAACATAATCTCTCTCGCACCGTCGTGATTCTCGTTATCTCGCCAAAGATTAGACAGGTCATTTTTCATGACAATTATGCTAACGATAGCCTATATGTTAATCAACGTTGCACAATTATCGATTAACATACCGCGACCGATATGGGCAATAGCTGGTGGATGATGACGGTGGTCTCTGTTTCTTTTGGTAAGGAAAATTACGATTCTTTATCTTATTTGCCTGCCGACGATGCTGTTTACTCGCGTCTGTTACTGCAACATTTATCGCACAACGATGCAACGTTGTCGTATACTTAATTAATAAAGATAATGTTGTTAGGATATCTTTAAAGGTAAAATTGATGACGCGCGCGAATCTCATTGACGTTGGCCCGTTGACGCGAACTTTAATAGCTCGCCTAAAGACTCGGGGGGTGACCTGGCGCCGTACCTTATCCAGCGTCCGCCGGATCTATCGCAGGCCGACCGTGTCAAAAAGCCGCGGGATCCGAGCGGCGAAATTAGCGATCCTAATTCGCCACGCGGTCGGAGGTGAGCGGCAACGTTCCGATCCCCCGTTTTGTCCCGAGCTATTTAATTTCCGCCTAACTCGCGGCCCCGGAACCGGTTTTTCCCGTCCCGTGGCCGTTCCCGCGCGCGCAGGACAGTTGCAAATAAGTTTCGGCTCGCCCGGGATCGCCCGCTATGCATATACGTTGCGCATGCATACGCAAAATAGGAGGGTGCCAGGGCTAATTGATTCTGGCGTCGCGGGCATTACATAAAACAAGTCGAAGCCCGGGCCCCGAATTGGACTCGGGGTTGATTGGGCCGGCGGCGGTGGCCGCGGGGGGCCGCTCGTTAATAGGGCCCTCAAAGGGCCCAGTGCCAGCACCCATTCTTAGGCCTTACCCCGGCTCGCGCACGGCGAACGCTTCTTCATCATCTATAAGAACTCGTAACAAATATCGGCTCACACGAAACGTGATACGCTCTTCGCCGACGACGGCTCACCTTTCTGTCCTTCTCTCGTTCTATCCCTGATTGGGGAACGATGCTGATCCGACGGATTTAAGATGGCGCTGGTCGTGTGCTCTCGCTGGACGCATCCCCGTGCGAAATCGCCTCTTCTTCGATGAATTATGGAAATGAGAGGAGAAACGCGTTTATAAATAGATCCTCTTAAATCTCGAAACGTTATATAAATATTGCTCCCATCTGTAAATATTTCCTTTTATCACTTTTACGTAATAGCTAACTGGAGAATGAAAGTAAACTTGTGTGAAAACTGATTGGCTCTTGATTATTTCTTATTTTGACTAAAATTCAAGTTAAACTTCAAATTTGTTCTTAATGATGAGTCTACGTCTACTCTTTGGCAATGATGTGTAAATGTATTTTCAGATAATCGTAGATAAAAAGATAGCTATCACGTTTCCTTTCCGAGCGATAACACGGACCGCACATCTCGATCGACTATATGTTCTTTTCTCCTGGACTGTCGCAGGCAATGTGGGCGATTTCTGCACGGTGGTAGAATATTAATTTCGTGTCGAGGAGCTAGGCCCCGCTCGAGAAGATAGTCGTCTCTTCGTGGGTGATATCTGTATTTCAACCCTCGAAAATCCCAAACATTGAGATCGTTATCGCATCAACTTCTCAGTTACACGCGGGCTACTCGCCCTCGTCGTATAAGCAGCCGTGTCTTCGGGGATAAGACGAATGGGGGGATTGATCATTTTGTGTTTTAAATTTGCCTAACGTTTCCTAGAGGAATGCATCCCTCCAACGGTGCACCGAAGGATAACGCGTTTCGATTCACGCGATGCAATTTATTCTCCCTATCTGCAATTTAAATCAGCCAGCCACGAATGCGCGCATTGTGGTGTCGAAATTATTTACAGAATTTTCACTGAACGTGACATAAGACCCGACTGTTGACGTATATTTGTGACACGGAGTACAATTACGATTTTACTTCGGTTAAGATAGTTATCGGGGAAAAGGAAGCACGCGACATTCTTTAGAGATGTACGCATACGTCTCTATTTTATATAGAGATTCTAGTTTTTTGAACCGTTGAAGCTTAATGAGACTTTTTCTCGACGCTCGTTCGTTAGAATTTCACAGTCTAGTCCTGATCGTGCCCAAATATCCCGTCTGATTAATTCCATTATGATAACCAAGGAATGTAGGATACCTCTTTCCAGACGACCCTTTCGTTCCTCTCACAAGCTTTTACCTGCATTGGGAAAAGTGCCGGCCACGCGAATGACGACGTGAGCGGCCCTCGGTCTGAGAATCGCCTCTGTGATTTTTGAAACGTAAACGGCTCCTCGTTACATCTCCAAGGATATCGTATCGATTCGCCGCTCCGACGAGTGCAGCAGTCATTATTCACGACTGCCATAACATGACGTTTTTGCTAGCATATCACGTGGGATTAGCCGCAAACATTTTTTCACGTATGATTTATGAGCGAGATTCCTCGCGAACTTGGTCGCTCGTATTCGTGTCACGGACCGGAGTCCCGCGTCCTTCCGACCGGCCCTCTCGTCTTCTTCTTTTACGACAAAATATTAAGTAACGATCCCCCGACGATAGCTATCGGTTCGGTCACTGTTGGAGATAATAAACGGCGGCATTGTGCCTTGTCGCAGATGCTAATCTCGCGGGTAAACAGCCGACTCCGTGCGCACAATTCGGTCATTCTTAAGCTAGCGCCACACTATGCGCAATTCGTGATTCGCGGTTTGTCATTCGTAATTTCTTATTTGTCGTTTCGTTCGCGTTAACTTTTAACTTTTACCTGTTGTTACAGGACTTGTGACATAAGTCTACGATTAGTCAAGTTTCAATATTAGTCAAGAAACTACTAGTTTCGTAAAAAAAAAACCATTCGGTTAGCGATCACTGCCAATTGTGCACGACGAATCGACGAATTTTTCCTTTACTATTAATGAATATACGAATCACGAATTGCAAGTTTACAACTTGATTTTACAAAGTTCAGTTTAAGTAATTAATTCGGGACACGTCCTCGCGTCACTATTACGTTTCCCATCGGCAATCGGCCGTGCACGGTCATTAGATAAGCAGATTTATTGGCTCACCGCGAGGCGAACGCGCGTCCTATGTTATTAGCAATTGTAAGTGTTTGTTTAACACTCGCTGAAGAGAGGTGGATCCTCATCTTCCCATAGCCATGCAGCGTTTCACAAAAGGGATGAGCCACGCGCGGCGGGAGGAAGAAGGAGGGCGGTCGGGAGAATGGGAGACGGCGATTGTAATTTATGCCGAAGTTAGCGAGCAACTTCGATGACTTTGTAAAATATTACTGATCCCCGTTTCGAAGATCTTATCTAGATCCGACACCGCGCTCCGTTTCGTCGGACCGCCTTCCTTCTTTTCCTCTCTCGCCTGCATCTTCTTCTTCTTCGTCATTCTCTTCTTCTTGCGCTCGCCCTCCTTGCTCCTGCTCTTCCTCTAGCAGCCTGGCGCCTCTAAAAGGGGTCGTCGTGCGTCACGCCGAGACCCACTGCGCCAGAACGACTTTGCTTTCGAAGTTCCGCCGATCGACACCGAAGAAAGCATATAAACATGTCATTTGTTGATGAAACTAGTTTTTATCTACGCCGGCGCGTCGCGAAAGTGTTGAACATTTACTAAATTGGACGCTGCCGGTTATTTTATTTGTTATCGACACCCTTGTCTCGCGATCCAACATTGTCACACTCGGCGGTACGATTTTAAAATGGAAAACGACGCGAGTGTACGGGATTTGCGCGCGATGACGACACGCGTCGATCGATCTCTTCACTTTTGAGTCCTTTAGTAGCGTTCTGTAATATTTTAGTGTTTCAATTTTAGTTAATTTACTAGCTTCAAACATTAACAAACGATATGTATCATCATGGATACAACTAAAGTTAACTAGGTTGCTGAAGGTTTTTATCATGGCGCGGGTGAGTTCTTACAGGTGCGCTCGCGTTGAAGGGGATGCTTGACGTGCAAGGACACTTTTGTCACGCCGTCCCATCTATCGCGTCTCATCTGATATGGTAGCTGGGCCACGGTCTATCTCCGCTAGATAAGATGGCCAGTGTCCATCTCGGGGGGTGCCTTTCTTTCCGGGAAGCCCGCGGAGTAAAGATCTCGCAGTAGCCAGCGTTATCTCCTTACCCGATCGTGTTTCGCTGTTCCTCTCATTTTGCGAGGCTTCGTTACGCGTAGGTACTGCCCATTTGTACACGTACGTGCACAGCAAGGCGGTGACGCGCGTAGCCGTAAAGAATCTGGAAGATATACTCAACCGGGATGCCCGTGTCTAGTGCAGTTCAACGGCTCGTACGAGCTTTTGATGCGACATACTTTTCTACTTGCACCTTAAGTTGAATCCTTCAAATGAATAATACTCACAAATTCATAGTTCCTATCTCATAATAGAGGACTTTCCTCTACCGTGATATTTCTGATTGTAGTTGATTTACGATGCTCTCACCAACATCAAAATTGACATGACGCGACGGCTAACACGAAAGAAATTTAAGTGTTCCGAAATCGGTGCTGTTCCAAAAAATGTTCGCTTGCCCTATTTTCTTTTTGAAGAATGTTAAATAATTTGCATAGCAGCTTAAAGTGCGAACAAACGAATTGAAAGCGATCGCAGATTTTTTTTAAGAAACTATAGCCGAGACGTAGGAGGCCATTTCTTCGGTATATGCACCGGCCGATCCTCTTGATACGAGTACGGGGGGGAATAATGGGCCGCAAATGTTCCGCGGGAAGTTCTCACAGAGCGATGGGAATCGTTGAGGAGGCAATAGTATTACTTTTCCTTTATTTCTCAACTCGTCCTCTCTCCTCCCCGCACTGTCCCGATCTTGCCCTTTACGTCCTTTCTTCGCTCGATTTCTCCCATTCCATATCCAGCATCATTATACGTGACGAAGTGCAGCATTGCTTGGATTGTATCGCGCAAGCTGAAAAAGAAAAGGGAGAGAAAACAAAACAGGGGGAGAGGGGCAAGATGAAAAAAGGGAGATTGAGGGGCTGAAAGGAACGAGCGATTGTGGATTCGCCGGTGGTTTGGATGCCACGGCTGCTTCGGCCCGAGAGACGCGGCGCTGGCTTTATGCTTCTGGTACATAAATTTCCTGTGAATGGCGCGCGTATGAGCCGGCGCCCACCGTTCTGTGCCCTACCCCCGCTTTCGTCACCCTCCCCTGCATCGTCGAGATTTTCCCGGTCTTCTGTCGCGTTGTTTCTCCCTCTCTTTCTCTCTATCTCTTCCTCTCTTCTGTTCATCTCGTTTCCGTTCTCCTTCGGACCTGCTCCGTCCTGGTGGTCGAAGGTCCGATCCTCCCATCTGCGAGATCGCCCCGTCTGTTTACGAGAGCGTCACCGGACGCGAGGATGACACGTGAAGAAATCTCCGAATTTATTGGCCCCGCGGTCGCCTCCCACCGGTTCTGTTGCATCGTCGATTAGTTCCGATGTTCTCGAGAAAAAAGCACAGCGAGGCGGCAGGCGGTGCTTATGTCCTATAAATCTTCGCGTAACCGGCGTGTCGAATCTATCGTGGGGAGACCGCGCGATTGGTTACGCGCATTATAGAGTAATATCGGAGGAATTATTTGTTTAGCTGGCGATCCGCGGTACCCGTTTCCCTCGCGCACGAACGAATTTCATGGAGACGCGCGAATATGGCGGACGATGAAGAGAAAGAAGGGTACACAAAGTCAGTCGACTGCAAAGGGGTGTAATTTGGCGAGGTGGGGAGGGGAGTAATCGGACACCGATTCGGCGCCATCAGCAGCAGCAGCTGCGGATCCCTTAAAGTCTTCGGGAAATCTTCCTTTCCTTCTCGAGAAACTGACGAGGCGGGGTCATACCGAGGCAAGAAACAAACATTTGTTTAAACGATCCCGACAAGTCACGGCCATAAATACCTGCAGGTCGTTAATCTTGTCTTCGGTCGCGCCGGTCTCTCGTTAATGTATAATGTATTCTCACCCCCGTAGCTAAAACAATCAATTCATTGGAACTCCGACACGCCGACGAGAGACTCTGTTGAGAAGGAGAACGAAAGAGAGACGGTGTCGATAGAGACGGAGGTGGCTGCCGGGGATCTTTCTTGTTTCGGGAATGGCGGCATCGTCGGTGATTTAACGTGACTCTGCGGGCATTGTTACGGTCTTGCGGTATCATCTGTCCGTAAGAATTTCGTAATAAAAGCGACGTTCGATCCTGACTGGGAAATGCCGATGCTGGTATAAGTCATTTCGGCCGTTTGCTGTAACTGCACCGTGAATACCGGAAGCCCGACGCCGCAAAATGATGGCGCGCAACCGTAGCTTTAGAGAGTCTACTAGGGCTCCATTCGGCGCAACCCACACGAAAGCGTTATAACGTCCTTCTGCAATGCCCGCCCGTAATATCCCTTAATGCACGTCGACGACGTCGCGATTGCTACAAAGGGGGACCCGTACATCGTGTCGATGTTGCAACATTGTTCCCGCGGAAAATGGATTGTATCGATTTTTATTAATCTTACGCCGCCTATACTTGGTTTTGTCATTTTTGTCAATTAGCACCGCATTTCTAGCGATTCTTAGGATAATTTATGACCGCATACTATATTGATTAATTTATAATACAAATATAATCTGCCGTACTCGAATAGAGGCACGAAGCGACACAGCAATTCCGTAAACTCATTTCTTTAAAATTATAGAGGAAAGTCCTCTATTATAAGATAG
Source organism: Vollenhovia emeryi (assembly GCF_000949405.1). Classification (NCBI taxonomy): domain Eukaryota; kingdom Metazoa; phylum Arthropoda; class Insecta; order Hymenoptera; family Formicidae; genus Vollenhovia; species Vollenhovia emeryi. Next base: position 1,520,676 of record NW_011967234.1, on the reverse strand, counting down.
GTTTCTAATATGAGATAGCAGGTTTTCAACATCCAAATTAAATCACAAATCTTTTTTTTTGTAGCGATTACACAATCTAACAATGAATTTTCCACTAAACTGTGATTTCGCTCCGAGGACAATAAATTCATGGTGGAATCAACTGATGATGCCTATTAATTTAACAGAAACCCCATATTAGGATCCTATCTCCTAGTAGGGGACTTTCTTCTGTATGTAATAAGAACACAGTGTTCATGGTGCAATTTTAATTGTCAGAGCGCATGTTGAAGATCCACTCAACTAAAGAGAGAAGTAAGAAAGCTAAATTATATAAGAGATTATTGTCCGTTAAGATTTACTGGCGCCATAAGTTCCGGTCCGCGCGTCACTCGTGATAAAACACGACGATAGAAAACGCAAATATTCATTAGCCTCTTGTCGAACGTCTCGCAAATAGATTCTCATTCATCCCGTAAGATTCATTGTAATTACTTGTCTAGTGTCTAATATCGCTCGCCGATCTGGCGCATAAATATTTCGGTCTCGCGGTATCGTTTTGCATGCATTCCCTCGTATGTCACAGCCGACGACGGACCACCGGCGACAACGGGGAAACAAATTCGGGGAACAAATTCGTGATGTCGGCGAACGCGGAGGATCGCGATTCTCGTCCGCCCGGCACGAATAAGGAGAGACGGACCCCCCGGGGCGTGCGGACCGCCCTGAAAATATTTTTAATTTTATTACGGCCTGTAATATGGAAATTCTACGGTCGCGGTTATCAGGTGTGAATTGAATTATAGCGACTGCCGACGCGGCCCTATTATTTATACACGGTCAGGAAACATGGTCCCGCTTTCGCCGTGCTGTGCCGTGCGTTCACGACAGTCGGTGATAGGAAACACGCGGCGCGCTGATGGTAGTCTATAAAGCCACGTGTCGGAGCGGTACTAATTCGTTATCCACACATAATGGCGAGGCTACGCCGCCGTATCGCGGTAATACGATGCCTGTAATCAATTCCCGAGCGCTTGCAGCATCCGCGTTAAGGACTAAACCCCGGCACGTTGCTGATACAAACGATTCAATTTCTCTCTTCGCCCCTCATTGTACCTGGGGGAATTTTGACACCTTCCTACCGAGATTACTTTATTGATCTCTTCTCACGAATTGACACGCGTCATTGCATAATGTTGCTTTGAATTTATTGTCCGTTCGTTAATTTTTCACGTGAAACTGGGAAAGACATATTTTTGAGATGCCTTATATTTCACCGCCGTATAATCACCGATGATATCTCTTGGAACCCCGCTAATGGTCAATTCACTGGGCACAATAGGGCCTGAGGAGTGGTCGCTAATCGACGCTGTATCGATCGGCTTTGGATCTTTTCGAAAATCGTTAAAGCACCGCGGAATATCGAACTGAGGTGTTATTAGAGAAGGCGGACGGAAATTCAATTTTCACAGATCCTCGCAGAGGCATTCGACTTTTAAAATAGTTTACCTACTGCGCACGCGGGAAGCGGAGGATTGATGGATTCACGTTTTATTTATTATCCAACGTCGTATGCAATTATTCTTCTCACGAGTCAAGAAATATTCTATTCAAACAAGTTATGCGATTCAATCGGTTATCTCAAAGACAAAAGAATAAAATCGGAAACGACAAATTATATAATTAGACAACTAATTACGCTGAAATAGATTCGTATTTAATGGCGAAGATGAAATTCTTTTTAACCTTAAATTCAAACATTTTCACGTTTGTCGAGTTCATTTGTAGTTGACGATTCGTCATTCAGTGATTGCTAAAATATCATTAACGATGACTGGCGAACGACGCGTCGTGTTGTCGTACGTATCTTCTGTCGTAGGTGACCTATTTCAGATCGCTTCGAATCTTTTGCCAAACGAGGAAGTAAGTGGATACGAATAACGTCGCGCATATATCAGCTCGAGATGGTCATATAGCAGTCTATATGGCTTCTGTGCATGGCTGTATATGAACGCGTAGAAATGTCGCTCGTTCTCTCATGCAGCAAAATGTTCCTCTCGCAGGTTGCCTTCCTTTTTTCCATTCCCCCCACCCCATCTCGTTCTTATATAGGCTTCGTTCATCAATCTAGTGTTTGTATTTCCTGCTTTAGAGAATTCTTCGTATACATTTGATAATATAAAGTTTTTAAATTTAGGGCAAATGGTATAAATTTGGTACATTATAATTTTGTAAATTAGTATTCGCTCTAAAAAATCTCTCTTTGGTTAATTAATAAAATTAATTATTGTAATCTCTGCAATTGAATTTAAGAATTTGGATTTGGATAATTATATGAAATTAAATGGGTTTAATTGTGTGGGTTTTTGATAACATAAAAAGCGAAATAGCGTGTTTTACTATGAGTTTCAGCAACCAACGCATAATAAGCTTTGAGCAACGCTTGCTTGTGAAGACAATTTTGAACGATACTTTTGAATGAGCGAGTCAAGCGAGATATAATAATTTTTTGGATAAAGCTTGATGATAATGTCCTACCTGCTTTATACTCGCCCATTCAGGAAAATACATGTTTACGAGTAATTCATGGAGTACACAGGAATTTAGTGACACGTGGAATTTGACGACGTCTCGCTTATTTCTGTTACGAAAGTGCCTCTGTGTTCGCTCGCCATTGTTCGCATCGTCCTTTGAATTGCTGTGCCGTCCTAGTTTGTATTAGACCAATTTTGCTTCGCAATTACGATGCATTGTGTCTTTTGGAGAGACATGAGAAGTCTTGCTGCGAGGTGATCTTGACGAAATTAGCATCCCATTTTTTAGATTTCGCTTGAAAAGTTATCTAAATAAATTTTATTTTTATCGTTGCCGATTGATTTCTCATAATTACTATTTTGAAAGACAGACAGAGAACTAAGACGTTTTTATTTTTCTATATTTTTTGGAAGTATATAGATGAAACACACGTATCTAACTGCTATAATTATTTTAACGGTTTGCGATGGACCATTTAGAAAACTTCAATCATATTGTCATCGGTGCGTTGCACCTGAATTTGCGGTTACCCCTCGTTCGCGCCAAAGTTCTCACGCCAGTTTCGCCGAGATTACGCCGTCGACTTCGAATGACCAGGCAAGGACCTTGGAAATATTACGGCCCACTCGGTACAAAGGCGTGGAAGCTCACCCCTCGTAAATATTTCCAATAAATATTATCGATACCTACCGTTCGCCAACGCCTACGTCGCGCGCCAAGATCGCATTTTTTTGACGGCTTCGTACCGCGCTGCGCTTGATCAACACCCATTTTTGCGAATTTTTATGACCTACACAAATTTTGCTTCGCATAATATGTGGCTGCATTATGCATTAATATGTGAAAATATTTCGACACGCTTTCTGATAAATGCAATTTTCTCTACCATCTTAATTAATGAATCTGCCTGCAATCTTCGTTCGAATCTTTTGCTAAAAATAAGACGTGTGCATAACGGCGCGCATGTTTCGCGGCGCTGCAGCCAGTACCAGACACATTATTGGCACGCAGAGAAATATGATTTAACATACGTCCCGTTGTGTTTTCGACCGGTCGAATTTGTCGGTGTGCGAAGCCCGTGTTTTCGACTCACACCGTACATCTTTGGAGAAATAAAATCATCTTAGTTTAATTTTTCGGTATAGTTACATTTCATCCTCTTCATTTCACTCTTTAATATATTCTCTACGCGAAATTGTACAATTATTTTTTATTTATTATTTTTCTCGAGATGAAAAATTTAGCCGCCACAGAAATGCAGCGAAACAATATTTAATTCCGTGATATGCGCAAAGTTATTTCAAGTAATCGTAGAAGCGAATGATTCCGAAGTGAGTGGCATTTGCGAGAGCACGAAAATTGGAAGGTGCAGCAATAAACTTTCCGACGCGCGACGGATGCTGCGTGAACTCGTGCGAACCGTCAGGAAGATTCACACAATGTCGGCACGGTCCGATAATCCTGATTTAGACGGGCCCATATATTAGATTAAGGATCGTGAAATTGAATGGTGGAATCAGCGGAGAGGACGATCCGGCTGTCAACCGCGAGGAACAGAGTGTGTCGTGCGAAAAATAAACTGCCCGTGGCACGAGTGGGGTTAGTAAATTTCGCAGGTGGTCCAAAGCTACCTGTACCCTTTATCCCCCTTCCTCTTCTCCTCTCCTCTCTCCTCTCGTTCTCTCTTTCTCCCTTCGCGCTTTGCGTCCTCCCCGGAGAGGAGTGCCGCGAATGTCCTCTCCCGAGAAGGCTCGTAAATCCTTGCATTTACCTCGCGCCTTCTGTCCTTACTTGGAGCGTAAATACGCGAATCTCGACTCGTCAAAGGCCGAGGCGCACGCTGGCGTTCGCCGGCCCCAATTGCGTCACAGCATTGTTTGTTGTGAATTTTTTATCTTATGTTCTTACATCATACGCGCATCGCACACAATTACTTAAATTAATGTGTTAATGCACCGCGCTGTTGAAGACTGAGACTATTTTAATTACGTTAGATAAAAATTATAAGAAACTCTGCCGCATTTGCCGAATTATTAATATTGTACGCTAAGAAATGGACTCGTAAGAGAAAGTGCAAATATAAACAATACGTTTTATAATAAGCACACGAGATTAATTATGAGATCGCAAAATTACACTTCAAGATAAGTAACGTATGTACGAGCAACAGAGAGCAACGGAAGCGGCTCTAAACGGGAGAGGGAAATATCTCACGCCTAGTCAACGTCGGATTATTACGTCGGATACAAAAGCCATACCACGAGTCCGTTATTAATGCGACCGATACTCATTCCGTACTCATCCGTAGATACGATCTCTCCGCCTAGCCAATCGGATGGCTACATCTAAACCTGTAATTATCATTAGCCCACCCATAGCGGGTGCGACGTTACAAGCCGATTAACGAAAGTTTCAATTTACCTTGCACCGTATTCTACGCCTGTTAATCTAAAACGTGCGTGTATAAATAGTGCACACCGTGTTATTACTTTCTTCAACTTGTACATTATTCAGCTAATAGCTCACCTCTCTTTTGTATCGTTAAAAGAATTTGTTTACTAGATTCTTCTGTGGGGTCTTTGAATAGGGTGGCTTGAGTAACGAGCATATTCAACGACGTAATTGTTGCAAATAATCACCAAAGACGTACTTGCCATAACGATATGAATATCGATGAGGCAGAATCAGTGAACCACGTGTCTTTGATATCGATGCCTTTTCAAGAAGCGCCGGTGTTACAATCATCGAGTCATCGTGCCCGTGGCGGGAGCGTGCTTAGGGTTTCTCACCGGTCTTCACTACCGACGTCGTTACGTATCGTTATTTAACGTAAGACTCGAGTCGATCAATCACTCGTCGGCGATACGCGATCCTTGATCGTGGCGCGCGATCGCCTCGTGCGGTCTATCAGGCTTGCGCTATTAATTAACGAGAAATAGGGGATGACTCGCGATATCGGTATATCCCCCTTGCGTCCGTGCAGGTCTCACGAGACGAAGGTATGCGGCGATGATAATCGTCGCGGAGATGAAGTCGTTCAGAGTTGCCGCTTAAAGTTTCTCTCGAAGCAGTCGCGGCTGTCGCTAAGCTAAGGATTATTAATTATTTCTCGCTGCGTTTCCGTCATGATAAATGTTGCCTTCTTTTTTTGTTTCAGGCCATAGCGAAGAATTTGGAGCCGGAGCAACAGTGAGTATCGGGATGACTTGTCGTTCGGACACCTCTCGTGTAAACACCGCGGCTGGCCAACCGCCTCTCTTTCATTCCGCAAATATCTGTACCGCGTTTACAACACGGTGCAGAATTTCTCTCCTTGCAGACAGGAGATGATGCATGAGCGTACTAAAGCGCATTAGCGAGATCGACGGAGTGGTGTCGCGCCGCGGTAACCCGACGCGCGAAAAGAAAAAGAAAAGGATATTAGTCGATAAATCGCGGCGCTCGTGGAAATTATAGTAACGATTACAGTGCGTTCGAAAAGACGTGATACTTCTCACTTGATCGGCCATGTACATAAATCTGCCGGGTCACATTAGCTCGCCGCTAATTGCTTTTAAATCGACCAGTATCCTAATAAATTTCACGTGCTTTTTATTTTTAATAACATCTCGGCGCGTACGCGAGCGAGGGTTGTTTATTTATGGGGAATCATTCGGGGCAACATATGGTCGTGCTCGTTTCCGTATCTATGCACGCACGCACGCACGCACGCACCTGGTACGTCTCTCAAAGGTTTTGATATATCGAAAGGGATGGTGAAACTATTTGGGCCGACACCCCCGCCTAATCCGATCCCTTTCGTTCGGAGCCTCAGAGATTCCTCGCTTCCCTTAATATATCATCCAGTCGTACAGATCGCGCCCCTCGAGAGGAATCTTTCTGTGCACGCCGTCTTAACCGACTAGATTCTCCTATTTTCTTTATATCTATAAGCGAAGAAAGACGTTTTATGATTCAAGTAGCGTAAGGATTTTATGAGCGACCGATAAATCGGAACACCACTCTGCGCGCACATTATAATCCGGCCACATGTTGTCCGTTGTTGCAGATTTACTACGAAAGTGTTGCTGCAAGCCTTTCCTCATCTCAAGTATATCGTCGATTTGACCAATACGTATCGCTACTATGACAAAAAGGTAAGAGACACAAAGTTAAAACTTGAACTGAGTATTTAATCGAACGACCGATCTTTACCGATTTGAACAAATAGCGATCACTTTACACAGTCGATAATTAATGAATACCGATAATTTCATTAATTGTGAAATAAATATTATTGCAAACATAATACAGGACGTAACGTAAGAGACAAATTAATGTAAGATTGTTACACGCGATTAAAAAGGGGCCACGTATGCAGGCAATATCGTTTGATGAAATAATACTGATGTAGCTACATGAATTTAATGCGGAAACATATCGCGTATCGTTCGAATTTCACGTCGTAATTCGCTATGTTTATGCACGCGCTCTCTTACCTTTTAGTAATTCGAGACAGGAGACATCTTCTCTTCTCACTCTCCCGCAAGCTGTCACCTGCTGCTGCATTCCTTGATCGAGCAGATATACAAATTCTCTCCTTCCTTTTCTCAAACTTCACGGTTCAACTGTTATCGTTGTTCGTCCATCTTTCTTTCTTTCTCGGTTTCATCCGCTCCTCTTCGTTCGCTCTCGCCTTGACATTCTAATATCGCATCAGGGTCACTTTGGACTCGAGAGCGGCCCGACTAATTTGTAGCGAGGGTAGAGGGCCCGCGAGCTAATGAACTTATTATTAGATTTTTGGAATAGCCAGCTGCCACAGAGCGACTCGATCGGCTGACTGCCGGCCGTTGTGTCGAACGGGAATGTGTCCGCGATGTTTTCTGGGTCAGAGCTGTCAAAGAGAGAAGGACCGAAGACCGATCAATTATATTAATAAGTCGTGGAGTCGGTTCGGTCGCTTTATCTTTTGCTTTTTGTCCCGGCCCCACCGGCGTTTGGACAGCCAATTGCCACGCGAGGAGAGTGAGGAATCCCAGGGGGATATGTTTTAAAAACATTATACACGCCGGCGCGAACATCAATAGCGCTGCGGGGCAACGATAATTAACAGAGAGATCTCTCGGTGTCGCCCACGCCTAATTAGAGCACATTATACACGTATAATGAAGCGCTTAGGCGGTCCTTTAATTTTCCTGCCCGTGGCCGATGTCATGGGGGAAAACAAGATTGTAGAGACAAAGGACCTCGCATACCGCTTCGTAAAGATTTTATCATTAGATGTGTCTTTTACTCTCTCAATTTTGTGTATATTTACATATACAAAACTCTTGCGGTTTGAACAAACGATGCACGCTGAGTTTTCTACTTTCTTTTTCTCAAAATCTCCGAAATATCGCAAGTTAAATTTGCGATTAGAGAATCTCTCGTACGAGCAGAGAATTGTGTATAAATTGTTATTACAAAATTTCTTATCTTCGGCAATACATTTTCTCTCCTGATTTATTATAAATTAACTTTTATCGAGAGTGAAAATCGGAAATATTCTTCAACGTGCGAAAGAGTTTCTTGCGCATTATCGACGGCCGGGAAAAAGAAAATAGGTTCGATATAGCCATTAAGCGCAATAGTGCACGATCACCAGGATTGAGTTTCTAATATCTCGCTAAAAGCAAAGTCAAAAAGATTGATTATTATGATGTGATCTGTCATCAGAGAGGAAAAACTAGTGGTAACTGTTATCTGACATCACTCAGGTTCGAGTTACGTTGTTGTTACTGTTATTGTTAAGCGAGGCTTTTTGTAAAGGTAGCGCAAAATATTTTAATTTTTCAAAATTAATTCTCGTTCGATACTGATTATTAAGTTTACATAGACCTAAATTTTCCGCAACACTTTTGTTGCTTATATTTACTTTTCGTTTAACATTTAAATATGTAGTAGCGCGTTTGAGCGTTTAAAAGTATCAGCCCAGAGAAATAGCGAAATTCATGAATTAGTTGCAACACTCGTTGCCTCTAGCCGTGCACCGAGGGATACTTTCCGAGATACAAATTATTGTGAATCTTTCTTTTATTCGTGCCGATTAATCTACAGAGTCGTAATTTTTCTCTCCGCCCTTGCAAATTTCGTATCTAACGATCGATTGTTTCGGTTTCCGAACGTTCAGTTTACGTCATACTTGAATGACACGCTCGCACTCAGAGACGTATGATTATCCGCATTGTTTGTAATTGACGGTTTTACGTGTGATAATTAGTGATGCTAATGAGTGCGCCGGGGCGGTTTAACAGGACAATAGCTTGGCCGATCAAATTATATGCGTGTTCAATTCAATACGCGTTCTATTATCCGCGTTTCATGCGACGCAGAATATTCTGTTTTTATTACGCAACAATATGCATGTGATTGTTTATGTTGTTAACGGTTCTGTTGCAGGAATTTACAAATGCTGGTGTTAAATACGAGAAGATTGCTATACCAGGGAGGAAGGTGCCGACTATGGACATAATTCAAAAGTGAGTACGCCAATGATTGCATTTACGCTGCTAAATGTAATTATCTATGTATATTTTTTTTATATGTACACACACGAAATTGCAAATTTTGCAGATATGTAGTCATATTGTTTCTTTCATTGCAAGATACTTAAAACCGATTGAAATTCAAGTTATTTATGCGCACTTAGAAAAAGATTAGCCTGACATAGAATGGCTCTCCATTGGATTGTATTAAGCTCCGCCAACAATCCATTCGATTTAATGTCAGGCACGCGTGCGAGACAACGCGAACCTTTTCTGGTACGACTTACGTTAACCTCTCGCTTAATGCCAATCGTATTTCACATTTATTATCCCTTCATGGCGATTGGCGATTGATCAGCGCGCGATTCGCATAGCGCGGGTGACGGCCGGTTAATCATTCGCGCGCAAATCGTGTTACTTTAACGAGGAAGCCGAGTTCAGTATGTACCGTTTTTCTCATTCTCGGCATTCCGCCGTCGAGAAACCGCGAACCAGGGGCGAATATCGCGTCTGAAGTTTATCGCCCTTTCTCTCTCTTCCTCTCGTTTTCTCTTTCCTCTGAATATTTTCGTTCGCTAATTTAGACCGTAAAGCGTCAACTATATAGCGAATCATGTTACACTATTCGGAATACCTTGATTCGTATTGCAGCGAGGAATAAGATTAATTACGGTTGACGAATAAACGTATGAAGAGTGTGAGAGACGCCGAGAGATGGATGTCAAATCCCGTTTTTAATTTAATATCGATGACGTAATATTTATTATTAAATTCCTTGAAAAGGACCCACAATCCGCATGGTCGAAACGTCGGAATTAAAAAATAAACCATCTGCCGGCCTAATGTCGTCTAACAATTCTTATTATCGTTAATTAACTACTGGCGATTCGCATTCTTTCGTTGGTATTAGGAAGAGTATCTCGATAATTCTTTTTCGCCTTAATTGTTTGCCAATCGTGGTATGTAACTTCCACACTTAGGGTCAGTTTCACGAACGTCAGTTAACTGTTAACCAGAGTCCAGTCCACTCCCGATCTTTTTCTATCTTATTATCTAAGAAGAGGCAGAGAATCAATTAACCTTCGGTAAAGCGACGTTTGTGAAACTCGCTCTTAATAGCGTTGTTGTGTAAACGCGGTTTCTCAAACGATACGAAGAATTTTTCAGTTTTCTTTATGTCTTTCGGTATCTTCAGTTAAAAATGTTGATCGTTCTTAAAAGAACATGTGATATTAGGCATCTTTTCAATATTTAACACTGTTAAAGGTGCATTTTGATTATTTTCAGAGATATTTTAACGATAATAAAATATTAAAGTTATAACGAAAAACTGTCATCTCTTGCATTTTTTATTTCTTCACTTTAAAGAAGATAATTTTAAATAGGAACAGAGTAACATTATTGCCTTTGCCTTTACAAAATTATATTTTCTGAAAGTGAAAAATTTACAAGAGAAGTTCATGCTTTTGGTTATCAATGGAATGTCAATAGCTACAACACACAATTTCGCTTCTTATCTTAACCGATCGCGAAGAATTCTTCGTATGAACGGAGAAGATGCAATTACTAAAATTCTCATCCAATGGCCGTGAAGTAGCCGGAACGGGTCGAATAAAATTCCCGAAATTCTGACGATGTTTGCGATAACGTCCAATTCTTCGTACTTTATTCGTACTGAATGGAGACGCGTGTTAACCCTTGCACGGCGCCATCACGCGCGCATATGTGCTCTTCTGCTTCGAATGGTACATGCAAAGCAGTCTGACGGGGCCGGTCAGTCGACTAATTAACTGCAATAAACGTCCAATGATTTACCGAACATTGTACACCGCACTCTTGCTCGTCTTCCGTCTCCCGTCTCTCTCCCGCTCTCTCGGCCTCCTTCCCTCTTTCTCCGTTATCACGTGCGTGCAAAGGACGTCCCCAAGTGCTACACGGTCGAGTAATGTGTAAGGATTGCGTTATACGATCGAGGAAGAGTAATGCAAGAGCGCCGTAATTAGCGGCGATTTCTTACGACGTATAAAAACTATTTGTTATTACGATAATAAAAGTATTAATTATCAGTGTCTGCTCGCGAGTGTTGGGGAAATGTTTGCGTACGTGGAGAAATATGAAGACGTTCTACGGCGATATCCGACGCGATTATTTCTCGCGGCGAAGGCGCCACTAAAAACATTGTCGTAAGTGCGTCGCGCGAAAAACGTGACACGCGCGTGATCTTTTAACGACGCCGGGCCGAGTTTTTCGCCGGCTCGCCGCATTAACCCTTTCAGTCACCAATTTTTCTAGCTATCGGTTTATCATAAAAATTGGTTTACTTTTGAAAATCCGGCACCGGATTCCTGATCAGCGACCTCGAAAACCCCCTATATACAAATTTCTAGGAAATAATAGCTAATATTTTTTCTTGGCATGAATTGATTTCACAAATTTTGTTATTTTTTGATACTTATTTGTTATTAACAATAATTGTATAAAACATTTATGCATTATTATAATTTTTTCCTACTTATTAGAATCGCAGGAAGGTAAGAAAGAAAACACTGCAAAGAAATTGGTTATATACTGCTCATAAAGCTTAACAAAACCGGTGGTATCCAGGTGGCACACTGGTGGCACGCTGTGACTGAAAGGATTAAATACTATTTACTCGTTCGGCCGAATGGGAAATAAATACACGAGATATTTCTTTAATGCGGGAAGGGCGTTGGGCACTCGCGAGCGGGTCAAAGCACGACCTTTCGCGCGATCACCCCCCGGGCTTCTCGCTCTCCTCCCTCGGTCGTCGATCGGCCCGCACAAAGGACGCGGCCCGATTTGTATAATTCGAGGATAAAACGGTGATTCGCATCAACGGTTAATAGCCGACAGGTATGCGAATAGCCAATCGCATAGGACGCCCGTCTGGTCCCGGTCGGCGCACCGCTCTTTTGTTGATCTCTTTGAGTGAGACCTGATGGCTTTGTGGCTCGGCTGTTGCGCGACGTGTAATTAACTGCATCCTTGATAGGATCGGATCGGTTACCGGCGCTGTGCCGTGGCCGAAATGGAGGAGAAAGAGAGGACAGTGAAAGAGGCGGAGGGTACGGTGTACTTGGAGAGGTGAAAACGCTAGGCGCCACTTAATATCCTAGATATCCTTGAACTCTGACGAAAATGCGTAGGTGGATGGGATTAACGAGCGAGGCTAAACCAACATAGGTGGCAAAGAAGCTACCTTTTGCGTCGATGTTTCTCTCAGGTTCTCCCTACTTGTCTTTTTTTTTCGCCCAGCCTTCGGAGGCCGTGGTGTCCGCATCAGCGGAATTTATCAAGCAGTAATGTTAACTTACACCGGCCGGAATTTCTTCTCTTTCGCGCGTCTCGCGGTCGTCACGCGGGTTTGGAAGATCGAAAGTGTTGATCCTTTGCCTCAAGGATACCCACGCGAATGCGTCTACGAAGCGCCGCGAACGTGCCAAAAATAGCCTTAACTGCGGCCGCTTACGCTCGTTGATACTCGAAAATGGTATTTGGAAGGTAAACGACGTTTCCTTATTTCGCAGCACTATGTATTCAGGATTGACGAGCGGTGATTAAAGGAGAAATCGCGGAGAAAGAACGGACGATATTACTCTCGCTCGGTACGGAGTCTTAAGTTTCACGCGGCTAATTGCGCTCCTTGAATGGCCGGCTAACAGGGTTCATGGCAACAAGTGTCCGCGCTTATTCGATAATTGATTTACTTAATTGGGAAGTTAATGAAAAGATGTAAAATAAAGACATAAATTATATCGTAAATTATATCGTTCTCCGTGAAGGCGATTTCATGTTATTAGTTGCGTGTTACCGAATATCGGGAGTTTCATTTTACTAGGTAATTATTAAGTTATGATTTACGTGCATGAAGAGTCACGCTGTTTGCGGAATTGAATAACGTGATTCGTTAATTAAGTGACGCGCGAATAGAATGTTAATATTACTATTTTCGAGAAATTAATAGGTAATTTCTGCAAGGCGCGTATCAGGTAGCGTTTTGTTCCATAAAGCGTTTTCAGTTACCAACGATAATCACGTTAATAGCGGTTTGTTAGTCTCGTGCATGCGGCGGATTAAGCAATTTCACGTGAAACGCGATGTTAATTGAAACGCAAGCGTGCATAATGTGAGCCTAATGCGCGATTCAAGAACCGCAGTAATGGTTCGAATTTTTTTACCTGCGCAAGCCGTGCATGATCCAAATCATGCACCAAGCTACTAAATTCGTTAATTCCTCTCAATCTATACATCTAACGCGCATCTTTTATCCTAAGTGCGCTGTTTCTCATCTTCCCTGTATGTATCTTGCGGGTCGATTCTAAGATACACTGAGATATTTCATGAGATATAATCAAGCTCAGTTTGAAATATAATTAAGAAAAATATAATTAACATTAGGGTAAGGTGACCAAGTTCGGATCAAATACCAAATGCGGATCAACAATTTGACGAGTCGCTAATAAGCGACGCGAAAGCACGTCGATGCCTTTCGCGATATCGACAACGTAGCATAAAGTTGAAAATATGTACAAGAGCAAAAATTAAGTGAATTACTTTAAAATGTCGCTTATTTGATCCGCATTTGGTCGTCTTACCCTATAAGAGCCGTCCCTACTAATATTAAAATGATACACGTATATGTTTCGCTCGTCTCGTAACAATGTTAACGAGCCAAACGTAATTAAAGAGTCTTAAAGTCTTGTGCACGCTCATTGAAGAAATCTATATTTTACCGGGAGGCAAGGATGATCTTTTGACGATCGCGCGAACATGAACTTCGACGACGTTTCTCTGAAAGATTGGTGATTGGTTCCCTTAGCGCTCGGGGCGAACCCATCTCAAATATTCTGACGTGCGGCGTCTCGGGGCCGCGGTGCCCCGACGGTGCGCGCCGCGTGGAAATCACGGGCGAGAGGCGCGTTTTGGCAAATGATTGTGGGTGGTAAACGCTCGCGAGCGCGCGTTTCTCTTCCATGCGCATAATGCGGCCGCGAGCGCGTGCACGTTGCCTCGTATTTCCGGTGCCGTTAATTCGACCCGCCGCGGCCCCCGAAGAGTCGAACGACGCCGGAGTCGTCCTCGAGGAGAACAAGAGAGAGAGAGAGACTCCCGCTCTCGTCTCCCTTTGTTCTCTCCATCTTGGCAAGCGTCTCGCATCGGGAACGACGGGAAGGAACGTGCGTACGCGCGTCTCACGCTCGGGACCACCCGGGCGATCGCTTCATTACGTAAATTCGCCACCACTCGCGTCCTCCGCGTCTTCGCGTGCCCGTTTCGTCCGTGCACGCGCCGCCTCGCCGCCCGTTCTCCACGCGATACCAGGCAACAACGATGCTTAAAAGCGATTTCCGCGCGAAATGCCAATACAACGCGTTCTTCCGAGAACCCGCCGAATTGCTCGGACATCCTTGGTCAGATATGATAATGCATGTATAAGAATATATTCCCGGGTCAATATTAATCTTCTCCTTAACGAATACCCAGTCCCCGAAATGCTATTTAGTATTCGATTATTGACCACCTGTCATCAAGCTCTGAGAATGTACATATGTTGAAATCTTATCTAATTGATTCTGCGATTTTATTTCAAAGAATATTATATTCGTAAAAGTCGAGGTACAGAAAACAAATTGTCGGTGATTTTGAATTTTTGGATTGCTCTCATTATGACCTACTTGTCGATCGTGTCAGGTAGATTTTTAATTAATTCAATTTGTCGTCAAAATACTTTCGATAACTGTTCTTTCGGCCAGTTTCTGCGATTGTTAGCCGGATGAATTATTCATTTTTAACTGGAGATATAGTCGCATCTTTAAATTTGAGTATATTTTAAAGCTACGTATTTTATACGATGACAAATTGCGCACTTCGGAGATAGGATGACCGTGAAAACAGGCGGGCACCGAGTGCTGCTATAACCGTGTGCCTTCCGTATACGCGACTCTGATTGAGAAACAGTCAGTCGGAGTGTTTGCGCAGTACTTCTACGATATCTTCGGTGTTCCGGGATCTGTGCTGGGAGTACAGCCATACAAACATCGGTTAACCGTTCACCTACCTACGACCGCGCGGTCCATGCATTAAACATTCTCAAACACGAACGATCTTACGTCCAGCGATGGGCCAACTTTGCTGATCCGTGTATACTTGCGTGAAAACACAATCCGCGGTATTTCGTAGCAGGACGCGAATTCTTGTTGCAATTAAAACTGCTGCGCCGCACGGCTGTTCTTTACGCTTTATGACTGTCAAGAGAGAGAATCGACTTATAAGTAATATTACATTTCTCAACTAAGTATCTTAATAATTTATATAGATGGGGAGTAATAAATAATTTTTATTTTAAGTCTAATTTTAAGTCTTCGCTCTTACCCTTTTAACATTTCGTATTTGTATTTTCACATTAGAGCCTTATGAATTTTCTCTATTATGCTTCACGTGTTGCGCACCCCTGAATAAAATTCACAAGTTTACTAGTAATGGTTACGTATAAATGAAATGCACTGTGCAGAGTATAAAGATACAAAGAAGCACGAAGGTACATATTCGTGTAGATTGGTTGGTTGCATTTTGTAGTTACTTCGACGTGCTTTTATAACTGTCAAGAGAGAGAATCGACATATAAGCAATTTTACGTTTCTCAACTAAGTATCTTAATCATTTTAATTTTAAATGTAATTTTAAGTCTTTGCTCTTACCCTTTCAACACTTCGTATTTGTGTTTTCATATTAGAGCCTTATGAATTTCATTAATTGTTCATATAGATTCGCCACAGTAGATTTAAAAAGTTGTCTTTTCGTTTAAATGTAGGGCAAGGAAAAAAACGGTGACGCAAACACGGGTAAAAATCAGAGAAAACGAATTTATGGGCGGAAGAAAGGGCAGCCAAAACTGTGCTTGGAATAGTAGAAGGGCTAGCTCTAGGTCAAGCTTTGATCGCGATGACCACATACTTTCGTTTAGGAAACTTGGTCAGAAATATTTTCGAGATATAGATTTTACTTCATAGCTGAACATTTGCATTGTTTTTTTTCCCTTTTAAAGCGTTATCAAATTTACATACAAATATGTGTATCGTAAGAAGGAAGATGCGTCAAATTACTTACTCTTAAACATCTCCAGCAAGGTGTCATCCTAACTCTTCTAGGCACTTGCTGCCTCCTTATTCGTTGTAATGATTCCCTTACTGCTTCTGGAAAAGTATATCTGGTTTTATGCAAATTATTTAGATATCTAAATGTAACATGCATTGATCATGATGCAACTTGCCGCCTGCATCTTCCTCGGCGCCAGCATCCTCGACATCTAATGAGGCATCGAGTGAAATCAGAATTAATTAATTAAGTTATTTTTTTATTCTTTGGTTAGTTGCAACAGAAATTAAAAAGTTCCGATTTTGAAAGTAATTATGTGTTTGAGAAAATAAAATTTAACTGTTGCGCTATATTATCATAAATAGTTGCGTTACGTTTGTGCAACAATACGGAATTAATGTGATTATACATAAATTTTCTACTTACAATCGAGTCGTGGAACAATGGCCACTCCAGTTGTGAGGTCTGATCTGGGTAAAACACTTCTTACACGGGCTCGAGGAATACGTTGATAATCTTGTATGATTTTTCTTGG